>NC_046161.1:86457926-86797926 GCF_011064425.1 Rattus rattus | reverse complement strand
TTTCAGGGTAGCCTCCACCTATCTCCTGAAGGCTTCCTTGCTTGTGACAGGATTTTAAGAGTAAGCGTTCTATTCAGTAAGGATAGAGGCTGCAGGTCTTTTAATGTTTTACTCTGGAAGTCTAACTGTACAACTTCTGTTATGTTCTGTGACTCAGAATGACACTCATGGTGAACCTAGATCTGAAGTGAGAGAAAATAGCTCCCTCTAGGTCGGACAGGAAATGAGGTGCAGAATGATGGTGGGGGTAGGGTTGCAGCAGCTTTGGAATCACAATTTTATTGGGACACAACCCCCTGTGACACTGTCTCCCACATCCTCTACCCCTTTCTTCCCTGCCTGTCACCTTTCCTGTCCCGATGGCCAATTATCAGTTGACTCCATGCCTGCAGCTGAATAGATCTAGAGAAAAACCACACAGCTGTCTTGACTCACCTCACTTCTATATTATCATCCAGAATCTTAAACAAGATCGCGGAACAGTTTTAACAGCTTCTGGAGTGTTCATTTTGTACTCTCCTGTAGGCTCATTTCACACTGATCTCCCCTTCTTCAGTCCCCAACAGTTTTCTACTCTGCTAGACAACAGTAGTTTAGTAGTTAACCAGCTCATCTTCTTGTTAACTCTATTTGTATCACACAGTTTATGATGCACATGGTGCAGTCCCATGAAAAGTGCTTCGTTTCCACTGCCTGTCAACTTGCATGAACCTGGAGAGCGTTGCACCCCATCTGTTGACATGGGTTAACGGTCCCTGATCTATCCCATGCAGTGGCAAGATGTGGGTGTGTATGGGACTCCCATTATATCCAGTCTTCTCAACAACTTCATTACTGCAAGTATGTTTTCCTCTTCAATATCAAGTTGTCTGCTTAATTAGTCATCCTAATTAGCATGCAAACAGACTTTGATATTGCCACCTTAAACAAAACAAGTAAAAAACAAAACCCTGCTTTGACTTCATATCTTGTTCAGTTACCAAGACTTTCTTTTGCCTCTTGACAAAATGTCTCTAAAAACCAATCTGAACTTCCAAATTCAGATCCTTCATTCCCCATCATCGCCCTCTTCTCCTCAGTCATGCTGATAGGGCTTGTCTCTGGTACCCCAGGGATACCGCTCTTATAATAGGCAATGTGAGCTGTCTATTATATAACTGCTTTCATCAGCCCAGACATAGCAGACCCCTCCCCTCCTACACATTGACTGATTGACATCCTACCTCATCAGCCACTCCTTCATACCCTTGTGGCTTTCCTGCTGGGTTGCCAAGTGGAGGAGTGCCTATTGGCTACTCTGGGGATGCCACCTGATTTCTTTTTTTCAGTCTCTTTGTGGTGAACATATGGAGTCTCATGGACTTAAAATGCAGCCCATGTCTGTGAGTCCTAAATTGCATCTCTGTGCAGAGCTTCCCTCTCACATCAGTATCACATACGTCGCCATTGCTGCCACCCAAATATCTAATGGATGCTTCAAATTTAACAGGGATAAAAACACAGGGACAGAATTAAGTTCCTACTCTTGCTCTAAACTGCTGCTCCTCAAATTCCTATTTAAGCACAGGCTACTATCTTTCACCCAGTTTTGGCATTTTCTCCTGACAAAAATTCGGCAGCTACAGTAGAGTCTTTGCTTTTTTCCATAGCATCCACCCATCATATACCCATCTACTCATCATCCATTTGTTCATCCATCACTCATCCACCTACCATCCATCCATCCATCCATCATCCACCCACCTACCATCCATCATCCATCCGTCATCCATCCATTATCCATCCATCCATCATCCATGCATCCATGCATCCATGCATCCATCCATCCATCCATCCATCCATCCATCCATCCAACCATCCATCCATTCACCTACCATCAACCTACACATCTATCCACCTACACATCCATCCACCTACTGTAAGGGTCCATAAAGACCCCAGACTCAGTACACACACACACACACACACACACACACACACACACACAACCAAACAGTGTTTATTATGCAGAAACAACCAGCATGTGGAGATCAACCATGCATGCATACATTTTTTATGTAGTCCTTTCATTCTTCCTTCAACTATATTCTGAATTTGGCTGTTCTACTATATCAACTATCACTGTTTTAGAAACCACCACACCACCTAGCCTCCCATCCTCCATTCTCTGTCTTGGATGACAGCTTATTCTGTTCCTAGTTGGAAACTGATTAAAATTATTGCCTGTGTAATCATATTGCCTAATTCAAATGACAAATTTATTAAGCAAGAGTCAATTCAGACATCATTCCTTTACTTAAAACTCTTTAATAACTTTGCATTTTAATTAGATAAAATCAAATTACTAATTGTGACCCAAAAGAGCCAATCAAATCTTGCCTTTATAAGCTGGAATTATTATTTCCCCCTTGGGCATTCTATTTTGACCAACTGACTTGTGTCCAGCCTGTAAGCAGGCCACATGTAGTTTCAGGTAACACTTTTCCATAGCCTGGATTGGCCACCTTCTCTTTGTTCAGGTCTCTGATCCAATGTCACCCTCCCAGAAGCCTCTCTGGATTTCCTTAGATTGTGTATTCCCATCTATAACACATCTCCATAGAACTAATTACTTGAAATCAGCTTATTGATCAAATAATTTCCATGTTACTGTCATTCTCACTGATAAGCATGCTAGATTTTATATGAATGCAAGGATTGTACTTATTAATTTCCAGAACTTGGACAGGCTTGGAGCAGAATAATACTTCATAAATATGTATTGACTAGAAGAAGGAGAGATTTTTTTGATTCATTAAAATATAAGTAATAGAAGAAATTCAAGTATGTAAGAAAAATTTCAGATAGCATTTGGCCATAAAATAACAGTGCCATTATCTTCTTGCCTGCATGTAGGACATCTCTGCCAGGCTCTAATCCCAAGAGGCAGAGCAAGAGGCTTTGGAAGTCACAGAATCCAGAACATTAATTAACATTGCTCATTTCCTCACACACCATTTTGAAAGTTACATGGCTTCAAATGTCTTCTTTGGGTTACTGTTAAAGCCACAGCAGCAGATGTGGCTACTGTCTCTTGGATGTCATTATCTCTGGAGAGAACACGAGCACTGCACACTTTCTCCTCACTTTTATCTGGCCCCTCTCGGTCCATCATTTGTTTTACATGATCAAGGTTTATTACATTTATACTCTGATCCGGGGCTCTCATTAAGTCTTCTGTGCTTTGAGGAGAGGTTAGTTTCTTAAAACCAAATACCATTAAAAGGCAGTTGGAAATTGTGATTATGTAAATATTATTCAGGAGAGAACCAAGTAGTTTGATTAGACTTATGGAGAATGAAAATAATCTTAACTCTTCAGACCTATGGCACTCCAAGGCAAAAATCCCCATCTTCAGATCAAATGAATTCTGATTTCAGCTTCATGTTCCTTCCGTCGCTCAAAATCACACTGTATTTTTATTTGATTTGATATATGGCATTTTTTGACAGCTTCATTCTATTTTTCTCCAACTCTCTAATTGACTTTCTTTTTTCTTGGTACAGGAAGTATAATAAAAAACAAGCTTTCTTGGGGAAAATACTGAGAGTAATATTCTAGGTATTTTATATACATTATTTCGTTTACTATGCAACATGACACAAGGTGGGAATTATTATTTAATTATTTCTTCTTTATCTTCTTCTGATGGTGGTGTGTGTGTGTGTGTGTGTGTGTGTGTGTGTGTACGTGTGTGTACGCGCGCGCTCGAGTGCATGCACACCTGTGGGTACATTTATGTATATGGAGGTCAGAGGAATCTGGTGGGTGTCTGCTCTCTGCCTTCACTATGTGGGCCCTGAGTCTAAGGATGGAGTGTTTATCTTTAGTCTTCACATAAAACATCTTTACCTGTTGAACTATCTCACTAGCCCAGGAACTATTTTATATTCAGGCTTCTTTTTGAGACAGGGTCTCAGTCTATATCTCAATACGTACCTCATGATGCTCCTGTCTCACTTCCCAAGCTCTGTGGGTGTAGGTGTGTACCACCACACCTTATTTATATTTGCTTTATAAATAAGAACCAAACTTGAGAAGATGCAAATGATTCCCCACGTTTACATCATCTGTGATTTGGCTCAGGCAGCCTGGAGATTGGGATTCTAACCATGTTGGCATTTCCATATGAATTTCAGAAACTTCCCAGGATTCTTCATTACACTGTCACTGAAGTTAAGTATGCTGTCTTAATTGAAGGTATATTAAAATTCCTATTTGATTCAGTTTCTAGTTTTTGTATTACAGCATGGGTATCATCTTGAGATTTTGTTTACGTTTCTGGTTTGATCTGTGTAGGTTTTCCCCTTCTATTTTTATTTATATATTTATATATTTATTTATTTATTTATTTATTTATTTATTTATTTTTGGCATATAGTAACAGACAAATTTCCTGGGAAGGGTAATTGGGACCTATCATTTCTGAGTGCTTAAATGAAAAGTTATTGTGATGTCCTTATACTTTGACTGATAGTTTGGCTAGGTATCAAATTTAGGTAGAAAACAATCAATCAGAATTTTGCCAGCTTTGCTCTTTGCTTTACTGTCTTTGAAAATCTGGTATGATTAATTTAAAGTGTGATACAATCATTTGTAGACTTTTTTTTCTGGAAGTTTTACATTTACTCTTTATCTTTGATGTTTTAGATTTTAAGAGAGTATATGTAGTTATGGGTCCCTGTGCTCAGTGCAGTGTTGAATCTCGTGCTTGACTTTGATCCTTCTACGATTGATTTAATTATTTCCCTCCAAGTCTCCCTCCTCTCTCTCTCTCTGGAACTCCTGTTAGATTGGTATTAGAATTGTTGGATTCAAGTCTGATTTCCTAAATAACGCTTTTCTGTATTTTTCCTTCTCTGTCTCTTTGGAGCCCTGAGGAGGAAACCTAGGACTTCATACGAGTTGGGCAAGTTCTCTATCAATAACCAACATCTGTGACCATCCATTATTTAAATTAAAACAATTCTTTCGGAGACAAGGTGTCACTAAGTTGCCCCCTCTGACTGTGAGTTTATGGTTCTCTTGCCTCAGCTTCCTGAGTGTCTGGGGTTGTAGTCCTGTGCCACTGGACTGGCTCGTTCACTCCCATCTTTCGTTTCTTCCATCTTCATTTCCCCTCTTTATTTTCATTCTCTTGTCTTTATTTGACTTTGTCATATGTTGATTTTATTTTTAAGTTATATTTAAGGATTTCTGAGTATGTTTGTTCTCTGTTCTCTGTTTGACTACCCTGTTCTCCTGTTCTGTTCTGATGTATACAGCCTCTTAAAATCTACCTGAGGTTTCATGTTTTATGTTCTCTGTACATTCTAGACAGTCAGAGGTACAGCAGGTAAGAGCTCCTATTCTATGGGCCGCCTCTTCACTTGAGTGCTAGTTTTTTTGTTTTGTGTTTTTGTTTTTTTTTTTTTGTTTGTTTTTTTTTTGAGAACCTAAGAACTAAAAAATCAAAACTAAAGTTCTCAAACAGGTTATAAAAGACTCCTAAACACTCTAAAATGTGTTTAACACCCTTAGCTGCCATAGTAGCTCACATTAAACCGCTTGAAGATTTTATCTGACCCCAGTCAGAACGCCATGATCAAGGATAGAAATAAGAACAAATGCTGGCCTGGACGTGGGAAAGGGAACCTTAAAATATTGTTTGTGGGAGTGCTAACTAGTGAGACCACTGTAGAAGTCATTCTGGAGGCAAAGAACTAGAAATAGAACTGCTATATGACTCAGTTACATCACTCAGAGGACTTTAAATCCCACAACAGAGACATTTGCACATTCTTGTTTATCGCTCCATTTGCAAAGGCAGGAAGTATAATCAACCACGATGTCCATCATGTGCTATATAGGCAAGGGGAATGTGGTGCATGTACGCAATGTAATATTACTCAGTTGCAAATAAAAAGGAAATCATGAAGTTTCCAGGTAAATGGATGAAACGGGAAAAATCACACTGGTGAGGAAGGGCACCAGGCTCAGAAAGACAAACACTCTTTATCCAATGTAGACCAAAGCTTCATACTTTTTATTTTACATGTTTAAGCTAGAGTACATAACAAGCCAGGAAACAGGCCACTCAGGGTGAAAACCTTGAGGGATGGGAGGGGGGAAGGTAGTAGGTAAAATGAAAATAGATTGGAGGGCCTATGGAGTACAAAGGGTTCAGGCATGGCCGGGAAAAGGGAGTGGGGACATCAGGTGCTAACATAGGCTTAACAAAAATGAGGCTGCATGTAAAAGTTACATGAAAACTTTTGATCTTTCAACCCAAGAAAGGGAATAGTCAAATACAGATGATGTGAAAAAAGGGGGCGATACACTTGGGGTTAAAGGTTAGATGGGGATAAAAGGATCGGGTAAGAGTATTATAGAAGCCCACCAGTTTATTAGCTAATTAAAAAAAAAACACCAGGCATACGTTTGCACACACACACACACACACACACACACACACACACACACACACACACACACACACACTTTGCAGAAGCTGTGGCATCCAGATTAATATAGGCCCTTTCTCTTGGTTGCTTACCATAACTAGATGGTAAGATCCTATTGTCGAAGATACCATTTAGGGTGCAGGACTTAGAGAAACCAATGTCGAACTGACCAGGAAGTACTGTGTGTATTGGCTAGCTTACACAGTATCAGAAGGTGGTAAGCAGACAGCTGAGGGAGGAAAGTTACCAGAGGCCTGCTCTGAATCCTGTGTGTTATAATATGACATTCTGGTGAGATGTGCCCACCAGCACAATATTGGCAGAGTGGTTATTGAGGCTAACACTTTCTGACTGGACATGAGGCCTGTACCACAGGAGGGATTTTATGTCTGGTACTGTAAACCTGATCAAAAGTCCATAGCTGGTGAGATCACAGATTCTAAAAGGGGGAGGGGCACTTACTTTTTTTTTTTTTTTTTTTTTTACTAAATGGTCATGCTGTCAAACTGCATTGTAAATATTTATGTTTATAGTTAAACATGTTTGCTGGCCTCAACTTTGGCAAGAGAAGGCTCTTTTGCAGTGGGTAGTGGTGAGCCAAGAGACTCATAACTGTTTCCAGTGTGGATGTAAATAACTCCTACATGGTCAGATATGGTGGATCATCTTATCAACCTTCCCCATCCAAGGCTCAGGATAACTTGCAGAAGAAGGGATAGTAACAGGATGGGGAGAAGAGCTATGAAGTGCCACTTTCTAGCCACGACAATAGCTCTCAGTAGCTTCGTGAGACCAGCACAAGATCAACTCACTCAAAATTCCAGCAAAGCTAGGGGAGGGGCCCCAAACCATACCACCTTTGAAGGAGCCATGGCAGCCAATGACTGCTGAGGGAGGGGAAATCACTCAGTTTGAGGATGTAGCTGCTGGCAGATTGCTTATGCCCCTGTGGAGGGTCATACTTCTTTGTGCAGAAGTGCAGCACGAAGTGGATTTGTGGGTTATTCATAAGAAAGTAAACAGATAAAGAGAAGACACGAAGTTGAGAGGGAGGTAGGGTGGTAGACAGTCGTTGGGGGGAGGCAGGTGTAGATGGATATCAATATGCATTGTGTAAGTGTATGAAATGTCCAAGAATAAAAATCCACTTTGAGACCGGGTGGGGTGGTGCATGCCAGCAACCCCAGCAACTTGGTAGGTTGGTACAGGATGCACCCCTGAGTTTAGAGGTAGCTTGGGAGGTTTCGGGCTCCCCTGTGTGATTGTCGTACTGTGCTATGGTGGTCCTTACTTTAAAAAATCCATTTAAACTGTGTTGGGTGGGGGTCTCATAAAGGGAGGTCAGAGGGGATAGGGGGACGCAGGAGATGCAGGGAGAAGGAAAATATCCTAAAGCTCATGTTGTTTAAGAATGCCATAATGATATCTGCTACTTTGTATGCTAATTCCCAAAATAAAAATAATCCATCCGTGCATTCTTGGTCGTCTGTTATTCTGATTTCCATAGTGGTTCTCCTTCGTGACACTGATTTCCCTTCCATGATCTAGAGATTTACTGCTTGCCCCTATTTTTAGCAAAAGGATGGGAATGGTCACTGTGGCCCATTAAAGTAGGTGACAGAGTGGGTCCTTATCTCCAGCATTATCACCTCCTTTAAAAAGAAAAAAAAATAGCCAAAATTGTAGACGAATTTTAATCCAGCAACATGGTAGTCTGGCAAGGAATCAAATCCAAAGACACACCCTGGATTACGGTATGATTTGGTTAGGATACAGACTTAATTCCTAACAATGGAAGAAAGGTTAGTTTGTAGAAGGAAGCAGTGGTGTTTGTGTGTCGTCTAATTGAGGGGCAGACAAAGTGACCAATCAGAGGAAGATCTGATGGAACGAATCAGAGATAGGTTATGTTCAGTATGTTCAGCTTTCATAAGGACAGGAAAGAGAGGTGACTTAAGAGAGCAGTGGAGAGAGAGAGAGAGAGAGAGAGAGAGAGAGAGAGAGAGAGAGAGAGAGAGAGAGAGAGGTTTTACCCGAACAGTTTTACATACATAGGTTGCCAGGTAAAGACAGAACAAGCCAGACAATGAGAAGGAGCCAGCAGACTAGAACAGATAGTTTGAGGCCAAGCAGAGCAATTAAGTCAGACAGAAGTTGAGTAGCCAGTTTGAACCAGTCAGCTTGGAGAGGAGTTTTGAGCCAGAACAGCTGAGGCAAACCAGCCAGCCAGAGTTTGGAAAGAACTAGAAAGAGTAGACTTACTCAGCAGTGAGCCTCAGAGATGATGACAATTACATCTGTCGAATCCAAGTTCCATTTACACAAAATAGAGTGGGGTTGCTGAGTGTTACATTCTCATATAAGCATTCAGCATTCCCTAGGTGCTGAGATCTAAATACCCACCCTCCCTACTTTCCAGGGCACTTTCCTCCACCTTCCAAAATCCTGACAGAAACTAATTTCCCAAGCAGCAGTTGGGAGGAGAGACCTTTAAGATGTGATTGCAGCATGGGGGTTTTATAGCGAGTGGAAGTGAGTACCTTTGCAAAAGGGGATGGTGGAAGGAGTTTGTACCCTTTCTTTTCTGCCTTCTACCACGTGACTCAACTTGTATGATGAAGGCATATTAGTTAAATGAACCATGCCCCACCCTTGAGGTTTCAGATTTATGTCTCGAAATGTAAGACTCTTTCCTTCCCCCTGTTCCTGGGGTATGTTCCTGATGATAAGCATATACTATGGACTGTCATGGTGGCATGTGACACCATCCCCACTTCTGAAACATGTACAAAGGCCCTGATGCTTTGCCGCATGAGTATGAACTCTACTCAGACCCCCTGCCAGATGTCTGTGTGACTGTGGTTAACAACTCCCCTATTAAATATCTTGCCCCAAAGGATAGCCTGTCTCAGTATCCCCTTTTGTCCTCAATCCTGAAACGGTTCATAATAGTTCTGTGACTCAGATGAGGGCTCCACTAAAAAGGATTGCCATTTAGGAACTCTGTACCATTGCTGTCTCCATGTTAGACACTGGCGACCACTTCCCACTGGGGAGTTTTGGGTCCTCTGAGAGCTCTGTCCTTTTGTTGAGCTTCTTCTGACAACCTGGGTACTGGGTCAGAGACTTCCACAAGGACTGGGTTAGATCCCATTGCCTTCAACAAGATGAATCTAAGGATGCTTATTCCCACTGAGTTTACCGTTTATGATATTTGCTACCTCTCCAGAATAGAGTTAGAGTTTGGAGGATGCTTGTCTCTTTGATCCCTCCCCACCAATCAACTAACTCACCCCATAGCCCATAATGTATACTTTTTGTCATGGTTTGAATATGCTTGGCCCAGGGAGTGGCACTATTTGGAGGTATGGCCTTGTTGGAATAGGTGTGTTACTGTGGGTGTGGAATTTAAGGCCTTATCCTAGCTGACTGGAAGTAGCCTTCAGATGAAGATGTAGAACTCCCAGTTCCTCCTGCACCATGCTTGCCTAGATGCTGCCATGCTTCTACCTCAGTGATAATGGACTGAACCTCTAAACCTGTAAGCCAGCCCCAAATATATGGTGTCCTTTATAAGACTTGCCTTGGTCTTGGTGTCTGCTCACAGCAGTAAAACCGTAACTAAGACACCTTTGACCTCAGAATTCTTACAGACTTAGGGAAATTCATGCTGTGAAATGTCAAATGGCTAAGGACTTCACATATCGGTATTTTTCTACCTTGCCAAATCTTACTACTGAAAATCTACTCCTGGCTGTCAGGAAATGGAAACTTTTCTGTTGGGAGATAACAGGCTGCCTCTTCACTAACCAGACTCCTTGCTTTGATCACCTGCAAGGTTAGTTTCTCCTAAATAGTGTCTCGTTCTTTGACTTCTCCCCTGCTCTGATACATGGTGCTCCCTTCTCCTTTCTGCCTGGCCTGGCACAGACACTCACCGTGCAGCCTTTCTCCTCCATGCGGTGTCCCACCTAGGCTTGTCTCAGGGCTGCATTTATTAACCAACCTCTTCCTCTGCCATCAAAAAGGTCACCTTGTTGCCATCTACAAATTCTTAGGCTCCGTCACCCCTAGGAAGATGAGTCTGCCCTCTCATTCGCTGTTGACTTAGGGCTAAAGTGAAACTAGGTTTTACCGCAAGTCAGACAGGAAGTGGTCCCTCTTTCTTTTCTTTTCCTTCTCTCTCGCTCCCTCTCCCCCTCCTTCTCCCCCTCCCTCCCTCCCTCCCTCCCTCCTTTCCTTCTCCTCTGAGTGGGTGGTGCCCCCGCCCCCGACCCCAGTGTCCCCTACCCATGGTACTTCAAGTCTCTGGGAGGCTGGGTGCTTCCTCTCCCTCTGAAGCCAGGCAAGGCAGTCCAGCTAGAACATATCCCTCGTACAGGCAACAGCTTTTGGGATAGCCCCTGCTTCAGTTGTTCCGGGTCCCTCATTCTTTTTCTTTTAAATTTTTTATTGGTTATTTTATTTATTTACATTTCAAATGTTACCCCTTCCCAGTTTCCCCCTCTGAAACCCTCCTCACTCTTTAGAGCCCATCCTGACTCATGCCTGAGGTAACGTTTAAAAAAAATAGAAAGCAAAACTCAACCGTCACTCCATCAATCAAGGCAACTTACTGATCCTGACTTTCGTCAGTCAGGAAGCTCAGTCCTCAAGGACAGATCGGGAACAGGGTTGAGTATGCACCCCCACTGCCGGGGAAGTTTTCAGGGACGTGGTTCCCAGCAGCCAAAGCAACTTCAGAATTGAGCAGGGGTTGCTGCTGCTCACTCACAGACAAACCTGCCATTCCGTATTTAATCAAGAGAGTCCAAAAAACGCTTCTGTAGCTTCTCAAATCCCCTCAGCGAAGCCTCTTCTCCTATCTCTTTCCATCCTCAGGAACTACACCGAGGACAGGAAGGTCTGATCCTTCAACCCTCCTGTGTCCCTGCTCTGCCGCTCTCAAGCAATAAAGCCTTGTGTGAGTGCTTGGGCACATCCCAGCCACTGTCCCTCTGCAGTAGGAAGCTTCCTAGACACACTGCCTGTCAGCTACGAGCTTTCACTCTGACCTTTGCCCTCTCAGTGGCCATATGCTATGTACTGTGTTGTCATTTTGTTTCTGTGCTGCAGCTACGTGTAATCTGCATGTTACTTGTATGTAAGCTGTCTTTATGTGTCTCTGCGTCCTAAGGGGAGGAGGAAACCTAAGACCTTGCCACTGTTGAAGTCATAGAATGCTATGAACCTGATGGTAAGATGTGAGCATGCATATGGGTAAGAACACATGGGTGTATGGATAGATAAACAATTTTAAGAAAATATATACAGAACACCTTAGAATTTACAAATAATCAGCTGTTTTACTAGTCATCAATACAATTTTTCTTTTACAATATATTTGGGATACTAACTGGTATCTGGTATAAAGTAATTTCCTGAGAGAAAAGTTAAAGACATAAAGTATATTTCTGATAAAGAAGGCTAAAGAAAGGAAAATGTTTTGGGGTGAAAAAAGACTTTGTATGAAAATGTAAGAGGGATGGCTAGATACATTGTATACCACACATGTCATAGATCATATACAACATATAATAATTCCTGTGGCTCAAATTCCATTGCATGGGGATGAAATTGATGTCAATTCTGTTTGCAAAAAAATGCGATTTTCTTAAGTATTGATTTAATCAGAGAAATGTTCACAAAAACTAGCTTTGGAAACTAAGGCTTCTGCTATAGCCTTTTACTGATGTAATGAAAACTTGTATTTATTTCTCAAAATCCTGAACGTGTTTCCCTATTGGGTAAAGCTTTTACTTACTACATAAACACTGCCTTCACAACACACACACACACACACACACACACACACACACACACACACACACACCTCACAAAGAATTATTAATTCTTTTTTTTTTTTTAGGATAGTTTTTTTTTAATATACAGCCACCCAATTAGACAAGATGGATGAAGCAAAGAAGTGCAGGCTGACAGGAACCGGATGTAGATCTCTCCTGAGAGACACAGCCAGAATACAGCAAATACAGAGGTGAATGCCAGCAGCAAACCACTGAACTGAGAACGGGACCCCCGTTGAAGGAATCAGAGAAAGGACTGAAAGAGCTTGAAGGGGCTCAAGACCCCAACCAGAGCTTCCAGGAACTAAGCCACTACCCAAAGACTATACATGGACTGACCCTGGGCTCTAACCTCATAGATAGCAATGAATAGACTAGTAAGAGCACCAGTGGAAGGGAAGCCCTTAAGTGCTGCCAAGACTGAACCCCCAGTGAACGTGATTGTTGGGGAGGTGGTAATGGGGGGGATGGGGAGGGAACACCTATAGAGAGGGGAGGGGAGGGTTAGGGATGTTAGCCCAGAAACCGGGAAAGGGAATAACAATCGAAATGTAAATAAGAAATACTCAAGTTAATAAAGAAAAAAAAGAATTATTAATTATCAATTCTGTTAAAATGCCATAATGATCACAAACTTACTTTACTGGACAAAAACCATAAAGGTCTATAAATATTGCCTATTATGCAAAATTTCTTCGTGTCTATAATCTTTGTCCAACTCTATTGATAATTAAATGTACAATTCCATTAATGAAGTGGAAATTTACCACTATAAGTGTCTGGAAAGTAAGGGCATTCAAATTGTTTCACTCACTGGAAGAAGGCCCTTTCTGGCCGGAAGGGAAATGGTTGTGTTCTTGAACTTTCTAAATCTTGTTATATTTTTAAAAAATATTCACAACTTTCCTGCATTATTCCTCAATGGTAAAAATGATGCTCATCTTGATTCTGATGTGAGTGCAGGTGACAAGGACACTCATTGGGACCTTTTGCTGTAACTGTTTGTTACACAATTCCCCTCTCACCTTACTTAAAAATGGTTATTTAACATGATTCAAGTGTTTGCACTATCATTGTAAAAAGATTTCCTTATTCAGTAGAGTTTGAATTTTTAAAAATCTAATTTGAAATGGATAAAAATCTTAATTTAAATCTTCCTAAAGAAACTCCATGGTGGGGAGATACCTAAACTTTCAATCCAAACTTTTAGAGCCCCAAACGACCTTTTTCTCTATAAAGAAAAAAGGAAAAAAATATTAAGTGGCTCTAATCAGTTAGATTACTGTTCTTCTAATTTCAACCCCATCTGCTATAGGCAGGGATGTGTGAAGATTTGCATGAACTCTTCTCGTCTGAACTAAAGCCCTGTGTCCTCATCCACTGGCTTTCCCTCTTTGAGACACACTGTGGGTTTGATTATTTTAGTATTAGATGTAATACATGTTACATCAATGTTAGATCAGATTCAGAAACAGAACCAAAATCATTCCAGATCACAATAGCTTATAGGTTAATATGATCTAGATGTTTCTTCCTTAATGACTTTAGCAACCATTTCTCTCTCCTGAAGCTTTGCTGTCCTACCCACTCAGCCTCATGTTTCTCAGATCCTAGGAGAGATCATCTTAGCAATGTGACACATGGACCCATATCTGTCACACTTGGCCAATGGGAAACTAAAGTTCCTAGGAAAAGCTAAGTCTGTGTCTTTACAACTTCAACGAACTACGTCTGTGTCATCAGAACTTCAACACTGAGCATGGAGAGTCAGAGTGTTATGGGTCCAAAGCCAAAAATTAGAGTCTAGGATGCTTAGCCTTCCTTCCCTCCTTTCCTCCTTCTTTCCTTCCCTCATTTCCTTCTTCTGTCCTTCCTTCACTCCCTCCTTCCCTCCTTCCTTTCTCCCTTCCTTCTTTCCTTCCTTCCTTCCTTCCTTCCAACAGCCAATCAGTTACCTCCCTCTGTATGTGACTTGACATTCATGTGGCCCAAACTTAAATATACTCAATGATTAACTTTGTGGGGCTCTCTAACTACCCCATTGAGACCTATATTTTGCTCTCTTGATGCCTTCTGCCCCAACCTCCTCTAGAATAAAGATCTTGGATCTTATGGCTACCCCTCCTCAGATGGTGCCTGTTGTATTAGCAATGCTTCTATTTTCCCTCTACTTCTTCTCAATGACTGCAACTCAAATTGTTTTTGAAGCTCTTCATGGTCTTCCTTACGTACCAGATTATTTCTTTGGTAACTATTTTTAGTGGTTATATTCATAGGCCCCTCTCTGGTCAATCTCCTAATTCAAATCACCCTGACCACTGCATGACACGCGTACTCATGTAGACTGTGCCCTTCTGATGCTTGAGTCTCTGACCAGACAGGGATGGGAGACTTCTAAGTCTATGGTTCTCTAACAGTCAGTAGGAAGCTGACTATGATGTCTAGAACCCCGAAAGGCACATCTTTCCCCTTAACTCTTATCCCAGAACCCTCCCCCGTTTTATACAACAACAACAAAGTTGGAACTGCTATATCCCAGAAGCTGCTCAGGTCATGTCCATCTGTAGCTATGACAGCTGATTTTGCAATAAGCCCCAGGCTAACAGACTCTAAGCTATCCAGGGCTTCGGGTAACACATCCCACAAAAACGAATACACACTTGAACTAAATGCCTATCCCCTTAACCAAAATAAGATTTTCCTTCCTCAAAACACACAACCGCCAGCATCTTCCCTTCATCTCTGGGGAATCAGAAACTGCTTGTTGACAAGCACAGACTACTACAAGCCCCCTCAACCACGAGACATGGGACACCTCCCCCCAATCTTCTGATACCTGTAGGAAGGCGCTTCTATTGTGCCACATGAGCCTGAATGCTCCTCAGGGCTCACGACACACAGTCCATTTGTCTGTCTGCGTCGTTAAAACTTCTAATCAATCTCTTATCTCTCTGAATGCTCCCCTTGAACCCTGATACCTGGGACCTTTTACCTCCCAACCAGTGCATCTTTTCACTAGCTGACAGACTGATTGTTCTATAAATGATTGCATTCCTAGGTCAAAACATCTTGAAGAAATGTGTACAAGCACACAGCAATCTGTTTTGATCTAAGCAGTTCTGAAGCAGGAAGTCTGGATCTTGCCTCAGTTCTTTAATAGCTGGCAATGAGCACCTCTGGGCCTCAGCGAATTGAGGAAGGCGGGCTAGGTTTGCTTAGACTTCTCTGGGTGGTAATAATTTCAAGTCTGTTACTTATGGCATAAAATATGTGTAACAAGAGGTCTCAGAAAGCAGTGGCATTGCTACAGCCCACAGCACCATGGTCACAGCGCCACGGTCACAGGCACTCCTGGAGCCCTGGCCATGGCCACACACTGATCTTAGCTGACATTCACAGGGAAATAGCAGAACCAAGTACGCTTTGGAGTCTGTTCAATTTCATCTATTTTCCAGCTTTCAACTCTGTGATAAAAACAAATGGAAGACCACCCCACACTAACATTGTTTCAGTTCCAAAGCAGGGTGAGAGGGGACTTTTGAGGGGAGGAGGCCTCTGATGAAGGATTGGGGGGGGGTTGGGTCCTGTTACCATTTTGCAAAGCTCCAGGGAATCTGAACAAAAGAAACAAGGGCTTTGAAGGTCCCTGCCAGGCCCTTCTTAAGAACCATGGGATTAGGAGGAAAAGGAAGCTCTTGAGAGCATAACCAAGCATTCACTGTGCCCGGCAGCCTACCCAGCAAACACTCTGTCACCTTCATCTCGTGGCTTGAAAAGAAAACTGGGAGGGCAGTGGCTTTATTTGATCTCTTTGATTGGATCGTTAGCTTAGACCCTAAGTAGCCCAAGCTACTAAGTGGCCAAGCAAAAAAAAAACTCAGGGCAGAACACATGTCTGCCCACGACTTCATTTTCAGAATAGGACTTAATTTCTGTATTATAAACGCTGTAGTCTGCACAATGTTTCTCGTTGAAACCATTCAGCTTAATAATGGAAGTGTGATCTCACTGTGGTGGTGTCCATCAATAGCTCTCATTTGGATGAATATGAAAGCCTTTTCCATCACTGCCTTACACACACACCGCACTCACACACACACACACACACACACAAACACACAGACACACACACACACACACACACACACACACACACACAATTAACCGATGCCTTAGCAAGTACTGAAAGAAGAGTTTAATGTATTGGTTAAAAAAAAAACACTGCACCCACCAAAGGAATGGATTATGGACATAAGCCATAGAAATGTTTTCAATTTCTTTTGCTGTTAAGATACATCGTAAGAAACTAGTCCATTTCTGGAGAGTCACTCGAGGAGATTTGCATATAGAATGTTTATTGCAGGATAGCAGATGTGACTTGGATAGAGTGCGTGGGCTGGCTCTTGTGGATTTTTCTGCCCTTCTCTGTGTAGGCTAACAGAGTCAGAGGATGCCGCTGAGCCGCATCCCAGAAAGCAGTTCAGGATGGAGAGTTACTAGGACGCCTTTCCCACAGAGCTGGTTAATTCCAGCTCACTTTACTACTAATTGATGTGATACGGCTCAAGTTTGTCTTGCGAGATGAGACCTCTTTTCAACAGCAAGAGAAATATTTGGTTTACTCCCAGCCCCGGAAAGCCTTTAACTTTGTAAAGAAAAGCTGGAATAACATAACTTTGCCCTATGCACACAGGGACACCCTTTCCTGCTTGGCTTACTGCAAAGCCGTATTGGCTGCAGGGTTCTCTGAGACGTTGAATGATAGATATATGGAGGCACAAAGCAGGTCGTGAGGGAGAGGGGATGAACATGGAGGTTGGAAGGACGACAATGTGCCCAATGAGAAAGAAAGTCAACCAGCGAAATTTTCTTTGACTTCATTCCAGATAGAAGAGATCTTCAGATATAATAGTCTTGCAAACAGAGTGGCAGTCCCCTTGAGGGACCCTGGGAAGAAGTGGACGGCTTAGATTCCAACTGGCTGCACATGCTCAGTTTCTCCTTCCCAAGGCAGTGGTGGCAGCAAGGAAGACCCATTTTCTCTCCTTTCAACTTTAGGATGAGGCTCTCCTGCTGAGCAAACACAATGAATGCCTCTGCTGAGGGGGCCTTTTGCTAGCGCCATCCACAGGCTCCTGGTGTCTCTGTAGAGCAATGTCACCTCCTCAGGGTGGTCTTCTGTGACCTTCCTGTCTCAATTTCATGTCCTTACACACACAGTGGCCTGGGTTTCTTTTGCAGCTCCCACAGTGGTCTTATTCATGTTTTTTGGGGGGAGGCACACCCTTGGTTTCTCGGGCAGATCCATGTTATGCATCCCCAAGTTCCCTGCTGCTTCCAGACCCCAAGACAGACCTGGCACAGGGAAGATTCTCAGTAAGTCCTTGGTGACAAGTGAGTGGACTAGGTGACTTTTGAAGGAACACTGGTCTCCATTCCTCTGCCTCATACAGGGAGGACTCTCCGGCTGCTTCATGTTCATCTGTCCTCTTCCGGCTTTGCCTCTCCCTTTCCCTGTCCTTCCCCTCTTTTCCCCCTTCCTTTGTAACAACCCTGTTGGTTTCCTTGTTACTTCTCGCATGCTGCTGTAGAAGGAAACAGATGGGTAGAGCATTTCTGTTGAATACCGAATACCACTCCCCATTGATGAGATCATTTTGGAATTTGCTAAAATTATTCTTCACACTTACATGGCCAGGGAGAAAAATACCCCTTGGTTTTATGAGAGGATAACAGTGCCTACCTTAAATCATTGTGAAAGAGACAAAAGCTTACCAGGATGATGTTGTCGACAGTTTTCCTTGCCAGGAGACTATGTTCAGTAAACTGTCCTCACTGGAATCAAGGCAGGACTAGAGCGCTGTCTGTCTGTCTGTCTGTCTGTCTGTCTGTCTGTCTCTGTGATCACTTGTCACTGTATCTAAATGTTGTCATATCTGAGATGCTTACATCTTTTAGACTGTGGCAGTGGCATCTATGGTACGAATGCCAACAGGAAATGATGTGTCCCTGGAAGAAATAGTTTTCATGGTACAATCTTAGCACTGTGAGATTTCTCCCCAATCTCTTAGAAATGTGGCGAACACGTAGGAAAGCTGCCTTGGCATGCCTTGAACACACGAGAGGCATTCCAGGTGCTCCTGCCTGCTTGCCGTGTTTGAGCACATCCTTCCTCACTCTGTGGACAATGGGGTGCTTGTAGGTTTAGCGTCTTCAGTGACGCATCTAAACTTTCTCAGGGTTAAGTCATCCGGTTGGATGATAGATGTACCATGGAGTACTGACGGACGGTGCTGAGTTGGTGGATCCCAAGAGCAAGCAAACATAGCCATGGTACCCGGAGGCTAAATAACCCCTCCTCTGGTAATGGCCACAACAATTTGACTCTAGGCCAACTCGCTCCCTCACCTTCATCTCAGCTCAGGAAAGGCTGCCCTGGTGTGAAGCTGCAGCAAGTCTCAACATCTCAGAGCAGTCAGGGAGGTCTGCCAGTAACCTAGCAACGGGGTAACAGAAGCATCCTCCTGATGTTTTCCAATAATGAAATGATAGTCATAACATTTAAACAGCACAGTCTTGGAGGCTTGTAAAGTCTGTTGTGAATACAGGAAGGGAATCTTAAGAATCTTCTCCTCCAGGGCTGGTTATGTCCATTTTACAGAGAGGTAAACTGGAGCAAACAGGTTACAAGGGTCCCTCCCATTTTAAGAGGCAGTGCTAGGGAGAGAACAGCAGGTAGAACTTCTAACCAATAGGAAAGGAGCACGGGGCAGCTTGGTTTGTTTCTCATTAAACTTTACAGCTCCGAGAGAGCGGAGACTTCTCTTCGCATATTTGAAAAGCGCTAACCTTCCTGATTGCTGAATTATAGATGAGATCGATGGGTAGGTGGTCCAGGTTACAGCCTCGATGCTGAACAGGGATTTGGCTATTGGAAAAGTTTGCAAGACATTTTCTAGAAGTATGATTATTCTGTGATTGTTTTCTGAAACTGCAGCTTATTTCGGATCCCAAGGCACACACACGCTGTTTGCCTGATTCCGCTTCCCTGCTAACAGCACAAAAGTGGTTTTAAGAGATGATTGCAGGTTTTTTTAACTTTTTTTTTTTCTATTGGGAAGTAGTTGCTGTGTTTTCCCTTTGAATCTTGGGAATCTAAGGATGGATTCAAGGAAGAGAGAATGGAGGGAAGTTATGCTAAGTGACTTCCTAGGCTGAGTCCCCAAATCACTCCAACTGCCCCATTGTTCACATCTGAAGCCAGGTGAGGAATCTGATTTCTTCTTGTAGCTCAGTGCTGTGTTTTGGAAGCCCAAGCTGCATGGGGAGACCACGCAGAGGCATTGATCACCTATCAAACTCAGCTCTCGAGTGTTTTCTGCCCAAGCACCAGAAGTGTGCCAAGAGGTCTTCAGATAACTAATTTGGTTTCCCAACAATTTTCAACTTTCCATCTAAAGCTTTAGATGTCACAGAAACTGTGACCATTGTCAAATCATTGTTGTTTTGCGCTAGCGAGCTCAAGAACAATGTCTAAGCACTACAAATAGAAACAGTGAGAGAACCCCAACTCTTTGTGATCTGAGTGTTGATACCTTGGGGAATAGGCTGGACTCGTTCTTAACTCCCTAGGGTAAATGTTTCGTCTAAGGCACGCTAGTCACCCGATTCACTTCGTCTAGGTTTTGATTTTATACGCAGGGCAGGATGCATGGGGGAAGTTTGCTGGGACCGATTTGGAGGACATTTATTGTCAATGAGTGGAACTCAGATCGACTTCGGGATATTATTCTTTGCACACGATGCTTATGCCTGAATGCCCACTCCAGACCCCTCAGAGAAGCCACACCACGTGATACACCGCACACTAAGGCAAAGCTGGAGAAGCTATCTCCTTGATGATACTGAGCACAGAGGATATCTAATTCCCGCTCTACTGCTACTGCCAAGGCTTCCTAACTGTTCACCGATGTCCCAGGGCCTAGAGACAAAGGTCGTAAGAATTTTGGTTACTTCCTCCATTAGAACCATCATCAAATGTCAGCTCTGGCTACGGGGCTTGCTCACCTCTTATGACTAAGCAGGTTTTCTTCATCAGGACACAAGGAGACTTGTGCGTCTCTCAGCACTTAGAATGGGCAACTCTATTCCAAGTGCAAAACATCGCCTTGAATAGAAGGGATCTCACTCACAGACAAGAGCTATGGACGCAGCTTTGGAGGTAAGTCACACAGGGGTTTGGGTGGTCATGGCCTGTCACTCATGATGCAAATGCTGTACCTTTGCAGTTCCCAAACTCTCAGAAGAGATGTCTGGGGAGTTATAATGCATTTGCTTGACAACAATTGCATGAAGATCTCAGCCAGGTCTAAAGCTGCCCATCGAGCCAGTCAGGTAGAATTCCAGCCTGGGAAAAAAGCTGACAAGGAAGAGGTGGCTATTACTTAATCAATGCAAGTTAGCACGCAGCGCAAACTGTGTTTCTAAAACACAGACCAAGAAACCCCTCACCGGAATGGCTCAGCTGGCAGCACAGGGGGCATTAGGCTTGCCCTGAAGCAGTAGTTATTTGTAAGCTGTGTCATGGAAAAAATGAAGTAGGGAAGAGTAGCCAGATCATTCAGTAAGAGAAAAGGGTGCCAGATGATGCCGAAGCTGCTGAAGCTGCCGGCATTGGCGTTAGATGCTCCTGGCAGGAGAACTTCCTTGGCCACGTGGAGCTGAGTCAGGATATTTCAGACATTGACTTCCCTGAGTGTTTAAAGATGCTTCACAGTCCTGCTCATGCTTGCCTACAAATTTCACACAGTTATTTTTGTCATCGCTCCCCACCTTCTAGGTATCTGGAACTTCTAGAACTACAACGGCCACTGTAAAGGCTCCACTGGTCCCATAGCAAGCTCTGCTTGGCATGGTGGTGACCTGCTCCCTCCTCGCCTATGCCCACCCTGTGACAGTCACCAGCCATTCACCATCTTGTTCAGTGTGTGTATTGTTTCAGTGTTCTTTGCACCGCTGAGCCTCGACCCCTTCCTTCTAAAGATGGGAGAGCAGGGGTAGGTACCCTGTCCTTTTTTACAGCCTAGAGACTCCAGTGTGACCTCACCAGAATCTTTGATTACTTGCCTTCCCAATGGTGATTTGATACTTTTAACTTTAATTTTAAAAAAAACAGGTATCATTTTATTTTAATCCCAGCCCTGGGTATCTAGGGTCATAGAGCTCCCTCCTCATGACAAAGTCAGCATCTGATGGACCTAGAGGGTGGGCATGGAGCCCAGCAGGATAATGGAGCTCCAGGGTCTACTGCTGTTACCTATGCTAGCTTTTGGACTTATATGGGGATGATACCCTTTTCTCTGTTTACTTCCCCTTTTGGAATGAAAATGTCGAAACTATGCTTATCCCGTTATTGAGTTCAGGAAGTATATTACAGGCTCACAGCTGGAGAGAGTTTTGCTTTTGCATGAATCACACCTTGGGTCTCATCCACATCTAATTTAGATGCCATTTAGATGAGGCTTTGGCCTTTAGAGTTTAGCGTTGATGCTGGAATAAATTAAGGCTCTTGGAACTTTACAGTGAAGAAAGACTTGGGGGTCAGGAGCAGAAGGCTTTCGTCTGAATGTTGGAGTTCACCAATTTCATATGTTGAAATACTAACCTCGTGTGATGCAGTAGGAAATAGAGATTTGGGGAGCCGATCAGGCTACCAGGGTGGAGCCTTTGTGAGCAGAAATAGCGTCCTTATAAAAAGAGTTCCCAGAGTCCTCTTTGGAGAGGGGACAGCACAGAGATGGTCACCTGAGAACCAGCAAATGGACCCTCACCAGAAATAAAACCTGCCAGTGCTTTGACTCCCACTCTCGAGGGAGAATTGAGAAATGGATATTGGTTGAGCCTTCCGGCCAATGACATTTGTTAGTAAAGCCCATGATATGTCACACTGTGACCCCTCTTTGTGCTAAGCCTAAGGCTGAGTTGTTTACATGCCTTGTCTCCTTTAATTATTGCTGTTGCCTCTTGGTTTTTGATACAGGATGTCACTATATAGCCCTCGAGGGCCTCAAACTCATAGAAATCCCCCTGTCTCTGCCTCCTGAGTGCTGGGATTAAAAGTGTGCTCTAGCCTACCAGGTCTGCACTAGTTTTTGACACTGAACAAAATCCCTGGGGGGTGGCCTTGCTAGTTTACTTGTTTATTGCCAGTATTCCTGAGAGCTGGAAGTGCATCTAACTTAGAGCTAATCCCCAGTGTCAGAAATGGAGACCAGCACAATGTGTGGGAGCAGTAGGTATTTTTTTAAAGTGAATAATCTTATCCATTCATGATGAAAACATTCTCATTCTTATTTTACATGTGAGCAAATATGTCAGAGCAACTCAGAATTCTCCAATCTGCAGAACTAAGATTGGAAGTTGGATCTTTGGGTTTACAAAGATGAGAACTAGGAGGACTAGGTAGGCAGTTCCCTTCTGGGATGTTATCTGTAACCCAGTTGTTTATCTCCTTCTTTTAAGTATCAAAACCAGGGCTCAGAATCAGGCAGACTTGGGCTTAAAATGTTGATTTTGCCATTTATATACTATTTGACCTAGAGCAGTTTGCTTACCCTCTCTGAGTCTCCTTTGTTGTTGTCTGTCTGTGGCAATAAAATGATGACTCATCAGAGGGCTATTGAGGGTTAGGAGAATACAGTGCATCACCGCGATCGGTAAATACCTCATTTTAGGTGTTCTAGGATTCATGTGATACAGAGAGTGCTATCAACACACACTTCCTGTCTAGACTTCTTACTGCTGCTATAATCAAATGCCACACACCCTGTGGATAATAACTACAGAAATTTATTCTGGAGGCAGGATGTGTGACATCAGGGTACTGGTGTAGGTGGGTTCTGCTCGGGGCCTCTTCCCAGATGCTGTCTGCTGATTTCTTGCCCTGTCTTTATGTGGTAGAAGCAAGAGCTCCTTGGTGCTTTTTTGAGAGGGGCAATGATTTCGTTCCAAGCTCTGCTGTTCTTGGTCTCCTTGTCTCTTGAAGGACCCATCGTAATGCTACCACCCGGGACTCTTATTTCAGCCTATAAATGGGGAGGGGCATACAGTCAGGCCATATACTGTC
The DNA here is from genome assembly GCF_011064425.1 of Rattus rattus. Taxonomy (NCBI): domain Eukaryota; kingdom Metazoa; phylum Chordata; class Mammalia; order Rodentia; family Muridae; genus Rattus; species Rattus rattus. Next base: position 86,774,476 of record NC_046161.1, on the reverse strand, counting down.
CCATCGTCTAGAGGTAATTAAATGAAGGGATGTCTGAGCTTAAGCGGGGGATGGGGGGTGGGAGACGAGGAAAAGAGTGGATGCTAACACCAAAGACATTGATTTTTGATCTTATAGTTTTCTTGGGGACCCAGCTTTTCAGGGGAAACTACTAAGTATATATTCAAGAGTTCCAAGGTCCATAGCGCTCACACCAGACCTGGAAGCTGGAATCTATGGCATTGCTGCTTACTTTTAGATTCTCATCTCCCTCCCTGCCCACTCTGTGTAACAGCCCTGGCTGTCCTGGAACTCACTTTATAGATCAGACTGGCCTCCAACTCATAGAGATCCGCCTACCTCTGCCTTGTGGATGCTAGGATTAATGGCATTTGCCTCTATGCTTGGCTACCTTTTAGATTCTTACTAAGAATTCAGCTAGTAGTGGATGTCGTCTCTATTTTTAACTATCATGAAACGCTCATAAACAACACTGGTTTTAGAACGTGATGTTTTTCTTGGGAGCTTCTGGTGCAAACCTTGTCTGGTAGAGCACGACTGGCACATGTGTGTTTTGAACACTTTGAAGTGGTTAGTTCGGGCTGTGACGGGCTTTATTGCAAATGCTCACCGAGTTCTGTATATTTGTGGTTTCTAAAAGGTGACTGAGTGTAGAAATGAGAACTTCTTGAACATATTGGACTAAACAAACCAGAATTATTAGAATTCATCTTCTATTGCCTTTTAAACTTTCTTTTGTCATTTTGTAAGACAGGATCTCACTTTATTGAACTTGAACTTGTGCTTTAGACCAGGCTGGCCTCAAACTCTTAGAGATCCTCCTGCCTCTGCCTCCTGGGTGGGGGGATTAAAGGTGTGCACTTACATGCCTGGTTGTTTTTGACTTTCAAACTATGGCCTCTAGAAAATGCGGGTTTCTGTCATATTACTTAAACTCCACTCCTATGTAGCACAGCCCTGGGACACAGATACCTGAGACTATTCACTGTGATTGGACAGCCCATTGCCTCAAAACTGGTTCAGAATTTCAGAATTTGAGGTGGATTATCACACACACACACACACACACACACACACACACACACACACACACACACACACAGAGTTTTGTTCAGGAGACTTTTTGAAGAAAACACAGTAGATCCAAGGAGGTAAAAAATGACTTAAGGGTGTGAGCAGGAAGCTAGAGATGTTTGGTGGATATGGTATGACGTTTGTGAAGGTTTTGGCACACTAGGGGGTTTGTGCGACTTGAAACACCACAGGGGTGTGAGAACCAGGGCTTTTTTACTGACTTTCTCAGATGTGGGCAGAGGGGAAGAGGCAGGAGTGAGGCTTCAAGGTCTCAGTTCCAAGTGCTGATAACAATTGAGTCAGATGTATTACATCATTTAATCTTGTGTCTTCATTTGACCCAGGAGGGAAGGGCTCAGAAACAGAGAGGGGGAGGGGCTTAAGCAAGAACACAGAGCTAGTTAGGGGCAATGGCAGCATTGGCATCAGAATCCCGGTCTTCAAGGCCAGACACTTCCTTCTCTTTCTTCCACTGGTATCACAAAACGTCACTTACACGGCCTGACGGATGAGTCTGTTTTGTGGATCTGCCAGACAGGAAGTGCTAACGAGTGCCAGACACACAGAGTCACATCTCTTCACTGCTCCAAATCGGCTCTGGTGAGGTTTGGTGACAAGATGGCTCAGGACTCTGACTTTAAAAAAAAAAAAGCCTCAACACAAAATGAAAGAAAGCCAGTAGTCTGAAAAAAGTAGAATGAAACAAACAAACAGACAAACAAAATAACCTTTGAGAACAGAGTAGGCCTCACTGCCTTCTCCTCTGTGGACTTGAAAGTGGAACAGGAAGCTGCGACCCAGGATTCCACTGGTGAGTAAACACTGCTGCAGGAGGCTATGAGCCCAGGGAGGTCATCTCTTTCTAGGAGCAGGGGCATAAGAGCTTTAAAAAGAAAGGGGAGGACACTCACTGAAGAAGTTTGTTTGAAGACTCTGGGGGAGAGGCTTTTGCATTTCAGAAGCCCTGGATTCTGAAAACACATTTTGGAAGAAGTTGGTTCTAATCCCAGGACCTTTGCCTGACTCCTCTCCGCTTTTTGGCAGCATAAGTAAGGGGAGTATTTTCTATCCACTGCACTAAACAAACCGAAAATTTAAATTTGTTTTGGTTCTTCTGTCTTTCTCTTCTTCCTCTTACCCCTCCTCCCTCCTCTTTCAATCCTGGAAGTAGAGCTGACTTCTCAGTGGAAATGACCTTGGGGTTAAGTCTCAAATAATTCTTAGTTTCCAGTTCCAGCTGGCAGCCACTGGGATCCTGGAAGGCATTCTATCTGCTGCCTTCTAGGAAGAGGGGAAGATGGGAGAATTGGTCAAGAAGCAGATGTGGGGCTGTAGAGATGATTAGGTGGTTAAGAAGAGCGCTTGCTGCTCTTCCAGAGGATTCCAGAGGATGGGGCAGTTCAGGGCTGCCTGTAACTCCAGCTCCAAGGGATCTGATGTCCTCTTCACCTGTACACACCTGGTATGAATCCATCCTTCCCCACCCACCCAAGAAGATGGGGCTCTCCTATACCCCAGCAACAAGAGAATTTCAGGTGTCTGCTGCAGAGTTGGTCCTCAGTTATTTGGTGAATGCCACACAGTAGGCATGGGAAAGTACAAAGTAAAGAAACCTGACTAGGTGTGGAGCATCACCTTCTCCACGTTTTCAAAAATAAGGTTTAGTCACGCCTCCCATCCTCACCCCACCCAGGCCCTAAGTCCTGAATGAATATTCTCGTATCAGTTAATTCTCTTTTATTCTAAATCCCTTTCCTCTGCCTCAGTGGACCTAGTATTCCATTCATACACTTTCAGCTGTGGCAGCCACAGGTTGACAAGAAGATAGAATGACTTGGTCTGGTGTCATGAATCACATCAAGGCTAGGACAAATATTAAGTTTCCATGGTGATTGAGGTAGAGGCTACTCATGGAGCCATTTACTGTGACTGGTGTAGTTGCTGCCATCACCAAGTGGTCAACTTGTCAGCAATAGAGACCGACAATAAATTTAAATGTAGGTTTTACTCCTCAGTGGCAAGGCCAATCACACTGGGCCACTTCCCTTCTGGGGTCTGTGGAAGCAGTCGATTTTGTGTAGAATCAACACATTTCACAGGCGCACTTTTCCTGTGGGCTCTATCAGTCCCATCTTTCAAGAACTTGTTGAGTTTTTTTTTAAACTTATTTATTTTTGTGTTTGTGTGTGTTTTGCCTGCATGTATGTCTGTGCAGCACAGAAATGCCTGGTGTGTGTGGGACACCAGGATTGGTTATCGGATCCCCTTGGGATTAGAGCTAGAGATAGTTGTGAGCTGCCATGCAGATACTTGGAATCATTTTCTCTGGAAGATTAGCCAGTGCTGTTAACCACTGAGCTATCTTTCCAGCTTCCACTTACTGAGTGCTTTGTCCCCTGACATGGGACTTGATGGAACATTTCACTGGAGTGAACATTCCATTTGTGTGGGAGTGTGACAGAGCTCACATAACTATGGGACCTACTAGTTCTACAGAAACTTCTGATCTGATAGAGAAAGAAAAGAGACTCTTGAAAGCATAACTGAGGTGCCCTATTAGAGCTGATACTTTGAAAAGAAAGGGTACCATCCTCCAGAATAGAGCATATGTCCTAAGCCAATAGTCAGATGGCACAGGGTCCCCAACAGGGAGGGTCTTAGTCAGGGTTTCTATTCCTACACAAAACATCGTGACCAAGAAGCAAGTTGGGGAGGAAAGAGTTTATTCAGCTTACACTTCCACGTTACTGTTCATCACCAAACAAAGTCAGGACTGGAACTCAGGCAGGTCAGGAAGCAGGAGCTGAGGCAGAGGCCATGGAGGGATATTACTTACTGGCTTGCTTCCCCTGGCTTGCTCAGCTTGCTTTCTTATAGAACCCAAGACAACCAGCCCAGGGAAGGCCCCACACGCAATGGATTAGGTCCTCCCACCTTGATCACTAATTGAGAAAATGCCTTATAGCTGGGTCTCATGGAGGCATTTCCTCAAGGGAGGCTCCTTTCTTTTTCATAACTTGAGCTTGTGTCAAGTTGACACACAAAAACAGTCAGTACAGGGAAGGTGTTTGAATCCTGGAAGGTGAGGGCACAGGTAGGAATGGGTTGACTTACTACTAATGGCCCATTTAAAGAGTTTTTACTTCCTTCTCTGCAACTCTAAATCTACTAGTTCAAGATACTCTCACCAGGGAACACTGAACCATCAAACTTCAAGCTGTGGTACCATTTAGTTTCTTTGAAGTATGCCAATCGAATGGTGAGAAAGAATGCGCCATCAGTTGGCATAGTCAACTGACAATCAGAAGATGGAGTGAGGAGGCAGGAGAGACCATCCCTGCATATCAAGTCAGGTAGCTCTGCTTTGATGATTCTGAGGGAAAAAGCCAGGCACCACACAATGGCTTAAGCAGTGCAGGATCTGTGAGAAATTAGCTCTGTCAAGAGTGGAGAAATTTCCTTCAGCAGAGTTGCAAACTGAGGCCATCAAGAATAAGTAGTTGCAGAGAATATGGCGCCCATCAGATGCTGTTAAGATAACCGGCTGTTTTATCTTGCCCTGAGTTATCCTGGTTTAACCACTGAAAATCTCACATCCTGGGTGAAGCAAGGCAGCTGAGCTGTGCACCCTTGCTGTAGTTCTGGGTCTGAAATGTGCCCCACTCACCAGTCACTTGAAAAGTTCTTCAGAAAGAGAAACTATCAGTTTTCTGAAGGAGTGTTGTTTCAAAATGGGGTGACTCACTCGAATGAAGCAGATAACACTGAGGTGGGCAGAGGGGACTTCAGTGGAATCCACAGCAGCCTAGACCCCTGTCTCTGGATGAAGGAATTGCCCCTTCGGCAGGTTTCCTGCTCCTGGTTTCCAGCTGAGTTGTTCCCTAGGAGCTGCCTTCAGCTAAGAGAAGATGATTTGCCTGAGGTCATAGACCAGATGAGGCTGCTCTAGTTTCTGGCCAATGGAGGAGAGGAAAGTCTGACTAGTTTCCTCAAGCCACTCCTTCTAAAAGGCCATTCTTCTAGGACTCACCATAGGGTTGGCTAAAGCCTCCCCCCAAATGTATTTCAATTCCACTTTCTACGTCTGATTCTTTTCACTCCTTATAGTAATTCCCCAAATACACTACATGCGTGCATACAAGACCATGCCTTTGCAGCATCTCTGGTTCTGAGTTCCTCTTGGCTCCTCTGATTGGAGTCTTTGGAATGGGTCCTGAGTTCAACACTCCCATTGCTTGTGGTCGTTAGTGCTTCTCCATCCCTCCTCATCCTAATTCACCTTCTAATTTTCCTATGATGCTTTGGCTTAAGCAAAACTTCTTCATGTTTCCATTCTCTGCCTGTGCAATGCATGAATATGTGTGTATATAAATATTTGAGTTATAAACCCAGTTCCCATAACTGAAAAAAAAAAACCCCAAACAGTAATGATTACATTCCATACACAACGAGCATGATTTATCATGTTTGCATTCTGTTTCCAGGCACATTTTGAGTACTTTATAGTACTAATTCTGTTTTGAGTGTTATTGAGAAGTCATGGCTTTTCATATATAAGGAAATATTTCAATCAATCATGAAGTACGCCAGCAAGCCATTCTCAAATGACCATATTTTATCAACTGTGGGAATCTTCATACAGCCTCCCTTCACTCTTAAAGCTGGCCCTCTGTCTTTTAAAAGAATCCTTACTTGACCTGAAGTGTCTTTCCCAGAAAGAGTAGAAACTTCTAGTCTTCAGGGATCTTGGTTCTTCTTGCAGAACAAGATTTAAGTGTCAGGATAACCTCTCAGTCAGTCACCGGTGAGATGTAGGTATTGCTGCGGCCAGACCACATTTAGAAACGACAGAGTTGGGGGTGACAAAGCTTTGATCTTAGTCCAATATTTCCAATTAGACATTTTGCGTTGGACTTTAGTCTTAGCTCCACTGGCCTCCTACACGTGCACCACAGTGTGGTCTTCCATTCTTTTATGCTGACTGTCTGAGGTAGGGATCATGATTCTATTTAAAGTGATCAAACCGAAGACTCACGGGTTGGTAGTCTTGCATGAAAGCCCAGAGAAGCAGATGTTTGCTGCACAGAACCGAATGCTAGTTTCAGTGTCTGAAGGTCCCATTGGTCCCATTGGTTGCTAGCACACTCTGGTAGCAGGTGTTGGGATTCATGTCACATGACACTGAGTCACTTTTCGAAATGTACTGGATGGATGTTAGAATACATTTAACCTCTTTCTTTCACGTAGTCCTCCTTACCAGGTGTCAGAAATATCAAACCTAAATTCAGCTTCCTTCTTACTTCTTAAGCTGGTGTTTGTCCCTGCCTTATAAACTCTTGGGGTGTAAGAAGGCCATTGTATATGTTGCAGAAATGGCTGTCTTGACAGTTGGGTATGGGAAGGTTAAATCCTCCCCCAACCCCCAAACCTTCCTTCTCATTGGCTGGGATAGTGTTTGAGTGGTGAAAAACAATACTTGACTTCCCCTGATTTACAGATTTAAAAGCTGGGGTTTGCTAATGCTGTTAACCCGAGCTGCTGAATCTGTTACAATGTCCTGTGCGACCTGAATCTCCAATCCAGGTGACATTTCTAAAAATGGTCAGTAACATCTAGAAATCCATATGATTTGAAGGGTAATATCTTTTATTGAGAGACTCAGCTCTCAGCAACTTCCTTTTTGGAAGGACTGAGTTTTTACCATGAGGAATGGAGTCATGGAAGCCAATTTTAGATTCAACCCCTTTTGCAACAGTTCACTGACCCATGATGGATGGGTTAACATATTTGTTTCCTCAGTAGAATGTAAATTAAGACTATAACCCATTCAGTGAGGCTGGTCTTCTAAAAGAACAGAATAGAGTCTTGGGGTGTGACAAGTCACCTTCTACTCAATTGTGCCAAGGCTGGCCTGCATGGGTGGGGAAAGAAGAGCTTTCTGTCCTTCTTTGCTTCTGCTCTTCCCTGGGCCCACCTTTCTTTCACCTCCAGAGATGACTCCTAGCTTTAAACAAATGAGCTCCTATCTGTTACTCAGAAGCAGAGACTTAACTAAAAATACAGCTTCATTTCCCTGAACATTCCCCTATGCCTAAATGTTACTATACAGATTTGCCTCTCTCCTTCCCTCCTTTCCCTTCCCCTTTCCCTTCCCTTTCTCCCACTTCTTTCTGCCCATCTCTGTGATTTTTTTCCCCAAGACTACATTATGATTGGGGGTTGGGGGGGGGCAGTCAGGTTACAGAGAATCCTTGTTTTAACACAAAGCCCTTTTCCTGTCAGGAATCCCATAGCGACAAACCCTCAGCTTTGAAGGAGCAATTAAGCTAAAGGGCATACCTGCCAGAGCGTAGCTCACAACCTGTTGTCTGAGGAAAATCTGCAGAGTCACCACGGTCTCCCAAGGCAGCCTCTGCTTTGTTAAGCACATATGTCTAGTTCCGTTTCTGTGAGCACCACCACCAAGAAAGGAGCAAGTACCCAGAAGATGCAGGAAAGGAGAGGAGGGCACTGTAGCCCTTCACATGCGTTTCTTCAGTCAGCGTCAGGATTCTTTAGTATAGAAGAAGAAAGACTTAATAGTCGCCTCTCCACTTGTCAGTCAGGGAGAGTTAAAACACAGCGAGTTTGTTTGAAAAAAAATCATTCAAATTCAATATTCTTGCTTGCTGTGTCAAAAGGAAAACAATGAAAGCCTGAAAATAACCCCACATCTCAGAATGCTTGAGTAAACTGTGAGATGGCCGCACTCTAGAAAGGTGAGCAGTTATTAAAATGAAGTGATTCAGAGCAAAGAGATTACATTAAGAACTCTGTCCAGGGCTAAGTCTACTAGCTTGGAATTTACCCATTTCACCCCCATAAGAGCCACTCCTTTCTGTGGGTTCTCACCAGATACACCAGAGAGAGACTTCATTCTGCAATTAAATCTCTAGGATATGGGTCTGTCCTGCTTCATGAACTATGGTGGGAGGTGAGATGGGCAGAATTCATGGTGTAGTATTCTAGAAGATTCTTGAACCATCCACCTTGGGACTGGTAAGTGATGCATTTTAATATATGTCATGTAGAGCTAAATTTATAGCATAATTAGTACCATATATCAGAAAGAAATGTATACAATATAGGATTATTAAAATATATCTGTGATTCATGGGGACATAATGCTCCTCCCAATAGCCACAAACTATGTAACAAAACCCCCAGTGTCAGGTGTCAGGAACTCCCCTTAAAGTTGTTGGTTAGGGGAATCCAAGAGATTCCCAAAACAATACAGGCTACTTCTGGTGCCCTTGAGTGCTTCCCAGACTTGAAGGTAAGATCCTACTGTTGAAGACACCACACACTTCAGAGGCACTACTTGGAGGATGTGAGCAAGGTCTGACCTAGAAGCCTCCCCGCTGAGGATTAGCTCTCATGCTGTGGGAAGATGCTATGCAAAGTGCCATGGGAGAATGGCAACCAGTAGTTCCCCCTGGCCATAAAGCTTGAAGCCCTGACTGACCCAGCAAGATATTCCTGATGGCGCAGTACTGGCACTAGTACCCTAGGTATAATCAACAGCTGTCTAGTAGGACTTAAGGCCTGATCAATAGGAGGGATTTCATGGCTTATACTGTAAAACCAGCCAAATCTCTGTGGATAGAAAGGCCATAGACCTTGGAATAGAACCTACTACTGCCATTTTCTCAAACTAATGTAATTTATAACTATATTCTAAATAACTACCATTATACCCACAGATAAGCATAGCTTTCACCTCTCATCAAAGAAGCTGTTTTCTTTTCTTTTTTTTTTTTTTTTTCCGGGGCTTGGGACCGAACCCAGGACCTTGCGCTTCCTCGTTAAGCGCCCTACCACTGCGCCAAAACCCCAACCCCTTCTTTTTTTTTTTTTAAGCAGATGGGGGACACCACAGAAATCTACAACCTGTGAGAATGCAGAGAATGAGTGACCATGGAATGCCAGGTTCAACAGATACATCTGCAACCTACCTCATACCCAAGTCTCAGGGATCATCATGGAAGAGGAAGTGGAAAGATTGTAAGAGTCAGAAGGCATAAGACAGTGCCTTCTAGACATGATGGGGAAACTGCACCAAGGAATCTCAACATTATGGTTGCCTAACAAGACCTGCATACTGATCACACCAGTTGATATGGCAATGGGGGAAGAATGAGTGTTGTCCAGGGACAAGCCACTTAACAGATTATCCCATCCCAAGCAGTCAGTCCTAAACATGCACAGAAGAGCAACACCAAATGGACACAGTAGGGGTGTGTGTGTGTGTGTGTGTGTGTGTGTGTGTGTGTGTGTGTGAATAATAATTATAGAAGGGGTCATGAACATGAAAGGGAATAGTGACAGAAACATGGGAAGAGTTGGAGGAGATGGAGGGGTGGAAATGGTGTAAAAACAGTGTTCATATATGAAGTTCACTAAATTAGATATTTAAATAACACCTGTGATAGAATCTACCTTTAGATACACACATTTAAATAATTTTAAGGTACATAGGGAAATATGTGGCCAAGCTTCTGACTTTAATCTCCCAAGGAATGGGATGAGGAAGTCTTCATGTTTTTCTTTAACATTATTTATTGCAATTCTAGCAATATCATTTCCTTGATTTACAGAAAACCAACCAAGCAACCAACCAACCAAGCAACCACTTTTGATGCTCATGATGCAGGTGCAGTTGTTTACACAGTAACTGTAGTCAAAGGCTTTGGGTTCAAGTTCAAGAGTAGAAACATCTCCCATTGCATCTGCCTGAGATTCAGGTCTGCAAGGTCATTATCTTAAAACTTGCTTCCAGTTAGAGAGATCATATTGGGTCCTCCTTGTGGTTGGGTAAGTGCTCCTGAGGAAGATTGTTTATTTTGTATGAAAAGAGGAAGGGATATTGTATTTTCCACAGCACTCTGCATTTGCTTTTATCATGGAACAATAGTGGAAAGAGATGGTTAGATTAAGTGAGGTCAGTCATTTAGATATGGGAGGTCTTGTTCTAAGGGGCTCCTGAACTGACCGTAGGGCATTGGTGGGGCATAGGGTGAGGGGTGGTAGGTGTCCCTGAAAGTCTACTAAAGTGTCACCTACAAGTGCAGAGAAGTCTACATATTGAATGACAGATGCCCACATGAAAGTGCAAGTTTGGAAACACCAGGCTTCTACAAAGTCAAATCACAGTAACAGAAGCTTGCAAATGCCTTTTCTGAAATGTTTGGGGGATATCAGCATCAGCATATCTATACATACATATCTATATCTGTATCTATCTATTATATATCTATGTATATATATATATATACATCGCTATATCATCATCATCTAACTATCTACCTATCAATCATCATCATTATCATCATCACTATTATTGTTATCTATGCATAACTCCATTCTACTTCTTCATTTTTAACAGAAAAAATAAGTGACAGTAGTTAAAACTATGTTATTTATTAAGAATTGAAGCTAACTGATTTTTCTTTACCTTACTTAGGAAATGGAAACTGACAGCTTCTTTTGGCTTTTTCTTCCTGCATAAGGTGAAAAAAACACTGCAGGAGAAGCAAAGAGTATGACAGAAGCACATTTAAAGAGACATCTTTTCCAGGCCCATACTCAAACCACTAACAAATTGGTAAATTAAGTGTCACTCTAAGCTGACACAGGTAATGGTGGTCTGGCATTGTTGAAAGACCATGGACTTGGGGATTAGATATATCTGTGTTTAGATCTCTAATATGCCCATTAGATTAGTGTAACAGGATAAGAACACAATCCCCCTTCGGTGTTGCCTTTGGCTAGGGTCTCAAGACTAACTTCTAATAGTAAGGGGAGACTAGGTCTACCATGCAGGACATCTAAATGGTGTGCTCACAATCAATTTGGGGTCCTCATTCCTCGGCCACTGAAATAATGAAAGGAGTGAATAGAATCAGAGAAGGTTTTGTATGGCAGGTTGGAAGACTTTTCTTTCCTCTCAAGTCTAGAAGAAGGTTTTTAATGGAGCTACAAGTGAGCTTGACACATGCCCCAGTAGACAAAAGTCTGAGTCATATCTAAAGAGTAGGAAGGAAGAAAGCTAGGACTACTTTCACTTTTCTCGGGAAGCATGGGAAGATGTCACAACAAAGGAAGGACTCTCACAACTGAGGTAAGAGACAAATTTCTTTTTGATGAATAGTTGTGTGTGAGGAAACTGATGTAAAGTTATCTAAACTCTAGCTGTGATGGTTCAAACAAAAATGGTCCTCATAGACTCATATATGAATACTTAGCCCCAAGTTGGAGGCACTGTTTGGGGAGGATTAAGAAGTATAGCTTTGACTAGCCCCCAGTCCTCTGGGGTACCCCCAGGTCCCCTGAGCCACCTGCTATCCCTGGCAGATCTCCATTGTCATGTCTACTTTCAGCCCACCATCATTAGTCCTGCTGATTCTGAACTATACAGCCCAAAAAAGGCCAGCCACACCAGGATCATGAGGTTAGGGACCTCCTAATACCTACTACAACAGGAACATCCAGGGACTAAAGCCATCTGATGGCTTGAAAGAACACAATCAACAAAATTCAGGGCATTATAGTACCCTCAGAGTACAGCTATCCCACTACATCAAGCCCTGGTTATCTTAACACAACCGAAGCACAAGAAAATGACCTTTAATCCAACTTATAAAGATGATAGAGAGCTTTAAAAAGGATTTGATGAATAATTCCCTTAAAGAAATATGATCAAACAGGTAGAGTCCTTTAAAGAGGAAACAAATTCCTTAAAGAAATATAAGAAAATACATTCAAACAGATGAAGGAAATAAATAAAACTGTCCAAGACCTGATAAAACAAAACAAAATTAGAAGGAATAAAGTAAATGTAACCTGGGGGGATCCTAGAGATGGAAAACCTAGGAAAGAGAACAGGAACAACAGATGCAAGCATCACCAACAGAATACAAGAGATGAAAGAATCTTAGATATAGAAGATACAATAGGAAAAAAAACCCTGATAAACCAAGTCAAAGGAAATGTTAAATCTAAAAAGTTCTTGACACAAAACACCCAGGAAATCTGGGATACCATGAGAAGACCTAACGTAAGGATAATAGAAATAGAAGGTGAAGAGTCGCAGATCCAAAGCCCAGAAAATACTTTCAACAATATAATAGAAGAAAACTTTCCCAACCTAAAGAAAGAGATGCCTATAAATATACAAGAAGCTTATAGAACACCAATTAGCCTAGGCCAGAAAAGAAAGCCCTCCCACCACATGATAATCAGAACACAAAATCTACAGAACCAAGAAAGAATATTAAAAGGAGCAAGGGAAAAAATGTGAGGTAACACAAAGGTGGAACTATCAGAATCATACCTGACTTCTCAACAACAAAGACTGTTAAAGCTAGAAGGGCAAGAACAGATACCTTGCAACCTCCAAAAAAAAAAAAAAAAAAAAAAAATCACAGATGCCAACTAGACTACTATAGCCAGCAAAACTCTCAATCGCCATATTTCAAGACAAATCAAATTTAAATAAAATCTATCCTCAAATCCTGCCCTACAGAAACTATTACAAGGAAAATTCCAACCCAAGGAGGATAACTATATCCAAGAACACACAGGAAATAAGTAATTCCATACCAGCAAAACCAAGGGAAGTGTGTGCACACGCACGCACACATGCATGCACACACAAACACCACCAACATCTGCTGCGGTAAAAATTAAAAAGGAACATTTTCTATCAGTTCCTGCCAGATCTGCTCACTCTGGCTGCTACTCTACCACATGGTCTGCAAGCTGCCCTCTCCTGGCTGTCTCTCTTTTAGCCTCTCTCTCTGTACAGTCCCCTAGGCTGTAGTTACCATGCCTGGCACGCGCACGCACAAACACACACACACAGACACACAGACACACACACACACAGACACACACACGCATGCACGCACGCACGCACACACACACACTTCATTATGTGGGCCCTGTGCATTCTTGGGGCAACAGAACCAGATCCCCATGTTCCAACTGACTCTCAGCCATTTCTTTCACACACTGTCCTCTTTAGCTTGGTAAAATCAAAGTTCCAGAAACTTGTAATTTAGCAATCAGATTTACATGTTAAATTCTCAATCCACAATTCATCCACACAGTAAACCCACTGCCAACTGATAATGATGTAAACAGCCCACCTAGACAAGATAAAATCGATCTAGTTCACCTAAATCTGAACCATCCTCCTCCACAGACACCATCTTGATCTCCCTACTTCTTCCTCTCTCCTGCCTTATAAAAATTTGTCCTCGCCCCACTCTCTACTGTCCAATCATGTTTCACCTTGCTATCAACCTACAAATATCAAAATAACAGGAAGTTCCAATCACTGGTCATTAATATCTCTCAAGTCTATGGACTCAATCCCCCAGACACAGGCTAACAGAATGGATGTGAAAACAGGATCCATCATTCTGCTGCATACAAGAAACCCACCTCAGCAATAAAGATAGACATCACCTCAGATTAAAAAACTGGAAAAAAGTTTTCGAAGCAAATGAACCCAAGAAGCAAGCTAGAGTAACCATTTTAATCTAATAAAATAAAATTTCAACTAAAAGTAATCAAAAGGGACAGGGATACTCATCAAAAAAATTTACCAAGATGATATCATAATTCTGAACATCTATGCCCCAAACACAAGGGTACCCCCATTTGTAAATGAAACATTGCTAAAGCTTAAATTGCACATCAAAGTCCACATATTAATGGTAGAAGACTTCAACAAAAACTAAACAGAGAAATAACAAAACTAACAGACCTTATGAATGAAACGGACCTAACACCTATACAGAGCATTTCACCCAAGCACAAAAGAAAATGTCTTCTTCTCAGCAGCTCATGGATCCTTCTTTAAAATTGACCATACACTCATAAAACAAGCCTCAACAGATTCAAGAAAATTGAAATAATGCCTTGTATTTTATCAGACCATCATGGATTAAAGCTAGACTTCAACAACAACAGAAACACTGCAAAGCTTGTGCACTCATGGCAATTGAGCAACTCTCTACTTGATGAAAGCAGTGCTAAGAGGAAAGTTCAGAGCACTAAGTGCCTTCACACCAGCAATTTAAAAGTACTCTTGAAAGCTCTAGAACAAAAAGAGAGAAGCAAACACACCGAAGAAGAGTAGAAGGCAGGAAATAATTAAAATCAGGGCTGAAATCAATCAGTTAAAAACAAAGAAAACAATACAAAAATCAAGGAAATCAAGAACTGTTCTTTGAGAAAATTAAGATTGGAAAAACCCTTAGCCAAACTAACTAAAAGACAGACAGTATCCAAATAAATAAAATCAGAAAAGAAAAAGGAGACATAACAACAGAAAAATGAGGAAATTCAAACAATTAGTAGGTCTAACTTCCAAAGCCTGTACTCCACAAAATTGGAAAATCTTAATAAAACGTATAATTTTTCTGGACAGATACCAATTACCAAAGTTAAATCAAGATCAGGTAATCAAGATCAGATAAACTATTTAAAAAGTCCTATAATCCCTAAGGAAATAGAAGCAGTCATTAAAAGTCCCCCGCCCAAAAAAAAGCCCAGAGACAGATGGTTTTAGTGCAGAATTCTACCACAACCTCAAAGAAAAGCTAAAACCAATATTCCTCAAACTATTCTACAAAATAAAAACAGAAGGAACACTGCCAAGTTTATTCTATGAACCCACAGTCACCCTGATATCCAAACTACACAAACACTCAACAAAGAGAATTTCAGACCAATTTTTCTTATGAACATTGATGCAAAAATAGTCAATAAAATACTTGCAAACTGAATCCAGGAACACATCAAAAACATCATCCAGCATGATCAAGTAGGCTTGACCCCAGGGAGGCAGGGATGATTCAATATATGAAACTCCATCAACAAAACCTACCATACAAACAAATAGAAGGAAAAAAAAAATCACACGATCATCTCATTAGATGCTGAAAAAGCCTTTGACAAAAGTCCAACATCCCTTCATGTAAAAGTCTTGGAGAGATCAGGGGTATAAGGCCCGTACCTAAACACAGTAAAGGCAACATACAGCAAGCCAATAGCCAACAGCAAGTTAAATGGAGAGAAACTTAGAGCAATTCCATTAAATCGGGGACAAGCCTGCCCACTCTCTATCTATTTAATATAGTTCTTGAAGTTCTAGCTAGAGCCATAAGACAACTAAAGGAGATCAAGGGGATATGAATTGGAAGAAGCATCACTATTTGTGGATGATATGCTAGTATGTATAAGCAACTCCCGAAATTTTACCAGAGAACTCCTACAGTTGATAAACACCTTCAGCAAAGTGGATGGATAAGAAATTAACTAAAAACAAACAAACAAAACCCCCCCCAGTATTCATCTTTATATAAATGATATATGGGTTGAAAAAGAAAGTAGGGAAATAATACCCTTTATAATAGTCATAAATGATATAAAATATCTTGCTGTAACTCTAACCAAGCAAGTGAGAGACCTTTATGACAAGAACTTCAAGTCGTTGAAGAAAGAAATTGAAGAAAATATCAGAAGATGGAAAGATCTCCCATGCTAATGGATCAGTAGGATTAGCATAGTGAAAAAGGCCATCTTATCAGAAGCAATTTACAGATTCAATGCAATTTCCATCAAAATTCCAACACAATTCTTTATAGACATTGACAGAGAAATTCTCAGCTCCATATGGGAAAAAAACCCCTAAAACCCCAGGATAGTTAAAACAATCCTGAACAACAAAACAAAACAAAACAAAACAAAACAAAACAAAACAAAAAACAGAAAACAAAAAACAAAAAAACCCCACACAAGCAAAAAAACAAATGAACAAGCAGAAAACAGAAAAAAACCAAACATACTTCTGGAGGAATCACCATCCCTGACTGCAAGCTGTACTACAGAGCAACAGTAATAAAAACTGCATGGTATTGGTATAGGGACATACAGATTAATCAATGGACTTGAATTGACAACCCTGAAATAAAGTCACACCCCTATGGACAGTTGATTTTTTTTTTTTTTTTTTTTTTTTACAAAAAAAGGCAAGCCCATACAATTAAAAAAGAAAGCATTTTTAAAAACTGGTGCTGGTCTAACTGGATGTCTACATGTAGAAGATTGCAAATAGATTTATGTCTATCACCCTGAGTAAAAGCCATGTCCAAGTGAATCAAAAACCTCGATGTAAAAACCGGATACATTAAATCTATAGAACAGAAAGTGGGGAGTTGGTGCAGGAGACAACTTTCTGGACAGAATGACTCAGGCTCCAAGATCAACATTTGATAAATGGGACCTCATGAAACTGAAAAGCTTCTGTAAGGCAAAGGACACTGCCAATAGGACAAAACAGCAGTCTGCAGATTGGGAAAGGATCTCCATCAACTCTACATGTGACAGAGGGGTAATATCCAAAATTCATAAAGAACTGGAAAAGTCAGACACCAACAACCCAAATAACCCAATTAAAAAATGGGGTACAGAGCTAAACGGATTTCTCAACAGAGTAAGCCAAATGGCCAAGAAACACTGAAAGAAATATTCAAAGTCCTTAGTCATCAGGAAAATGAAAATCACAATGACTCTGGTGAGGTTGTGGAGCCAGGGAAACACTCCTCCACTGCTGGTGGGACTGCAAACTTGTAACAACCAGTTTGGAAATTAATTTGACAGTTTCCCAGAATCCTGGAAAGAGTTCTACCTCAACACCAATTTATACCACTCTTGGGCATATACACAAGAGATGCTCTACCATCCCACAAGGACACTTGCTCAACTATGTTCATAGCAGCTTTATTTGTATTAGACAGAAACTGGAAATAACCTAGATGTCCCTCAACTTAAAATGGATAAAAAAGGGCTGGAGAGACGGCTCAGCCATTAAAGGCTCACAGCCAAAAGTATAAGAATAGATAAAGAAATCGTGGTTCATTTATACAACAGACTACCACACAGTCTTTAAAAGAAAGACATCATGAATTATACAGGCAAATGGGTAGAACTTGAGAATATCACCCAGACTCAATGGGACATGCAATGGGATAGGGTGGCTCCCAAAAATCAATGGAGGTGACCTTAGCTAAGACTTACGGCAGTGGGGATGTGGAACCCGAAGAGGCCATCCCCTGTAGCCAGGCAGGAACCCCAGTGGAGTGATATGGACACCAACTTACCCACAAACGTTTCAACCCCAAATTAATCCTGCCTACAAGAAATGCAGGCACAGGGGATGGAGCAGAGACTGAGGAATAGCTGGTCCAACTAGAGACCCATCCCATGGGCAAGCACCAATCCCTGGCATTATTAATGATAGTCTGCTTTGTTTGCAGAGAGGAGACTAGCCTGGCTGTCCTCTGAGAAGCTCTATGCAATAGCCGACTCAAACAGAAGCAGAGTCTAACACTGGATGAAGATTGGGGACTCTTGTGGAAGAGTTGGGGGAAGGATTGAAAACCTGGAAAGGGAACTCCACAGGAAGACCAACATTCAACAACCTGGACCCTTGAGGGCTCTTATACTGAACCACCAACCAAAGAGCGTGCATGGGCTCGACCTAGCCACCCCTCATATGTAGCAGATGTGCAGCCTTGTTCTTCATGTGGGAACTGAACAACTGGAGTGGGGCTGCTGCCTGTCTGCGGAATCCGTTTCTGTAATGTGGCTGTCTTGTCTGGCCTCAGTGGGAGAAGAAGTACCTAGCCCTGCAGAGACTTGATGCGCCAAGGGGTGCAGTCCTCCATTGTCTCAGAGAAGAAGAGGAGGGGGATGGGACTGTGGGAGGGAGGCACCTGGAGGGGGGACAGTGATCAAGATGTAAAGTTAATAATAATTAAAAAAAGGAAGTGTGGCTTTACGGGAGGAAGTGGGTCATGCGGGGGTGGGTGGATGTCTTTGAGGTTTCAATAGATTCATGGGATTTCCCGTGTTCTTTCTCTGCCTCATGGTTGTAGATCAAGATGTGAGCTCTTAGTTTTGTCTTCCCTCTGACATCGTGGACTCTATCCGTTTGAAACCATAAGCCAAATTAAATGCTTTATTTTATACATTGTCTTGGTCATGGGAAGTATTACAGCAATAGCAAAGTAAGTAAGACACTAACCAAGAATGCCTGGAAAGACAGAACTCAATGGAGAAATGGAGATCTTTACGTAAAATGCTGCAGGGTTTGTGAATGACTCCTGTATATTCTGTATATTCATTTTATTATTTATATAACACTTGAAGTATCTAATATAATGTACATTGTTGTTATATGGTACTGACTAGGGTATAATGATGAGAAAATATCTAAACATGTTCAATGGAGAGCAACCAACACAGTCTTAATGTGCTGGTTAGAGTTTTGTCAACTTGACCCAAGTATGGGTCATCAGAAAAGAGGTAAATAACTTCAGTGAAGAAATGTTTCCATCAAATTGGCCTGTAGGCAAATCTGTGGGATATTTTCTTGATTAATGATTGAAATGAGAAGGCCTAGCCTATTGTTGATGTGGTCACTATAGGAAGGTGGTTTTTGTTTGTATAAGAAAGGCAACATATCAAGCCAGAGAAAGCAAACCAGCTCCCACCTTGAGCTCTTGGCTTGAATTTCCTTCAAAATGGACTGTGATTGGGATGTATAAACCATAAGTCCTGTCTTTCCTTCATTGCTTTCTGTCATGGAGTTCTTTATAATAATAGGAATATGGGTAATCGGAAGCACATTAAGACTCCTATACAGTCACACCAGGGGCTGTATAACAGTATTGTCCCAGGATATTTCTGAATGAGGCTGGTTGAATATTCATGTATGGGGCAACCAATGGCTATGAAGAGTTGATGAATATAAGATACCAAAGCTAAAGCAGGGCATTACTGAGGAATGTTCAAAAAAAGTTAGAGAGGTGAACAGCCAAACAAATAATTAGATATGTAAAATTCTACATCTTTCCATTTTCTACTTTCAAAACCAACTGCACATAGGCAATGGAGTCTTTTTCCTTTGTCTCTTAAAAAATGGAATAGATTTCTTTCTAAACAGATACACAATCATATAAGATTATGGTTTATATCATATAGTTTATTTGCTAATTATATACATTAGCAGGATGCCATGTCATGTTTCAACACATGCACACATTATGTATCAAGTTAACATCATAATAAACATAGCTATCTCCCCCAAACTTGTCTTTTCTTATGGTAAAATCTTTCAAAAGCCCCTGGTCTAGGTTTTTAAGATGATGTGTGGCACATAACTGTTTTCCACAGTCACTTGCACGGGCACCAGAACTTCCCACTCCTACCTAACAGTAGCTTCGTGCCCACTGATTAACCTTCCCATACTTCCCTTGACCCGTGGCTCCAGTCTCTGACAGTAGCCATTCTACTCTCTGCTTATCTGAGGTTGACTTTTTACCTATTACACAAGTGACTGAGGTCATGCAGAGCATGTCTTTTGTGTCTGGATTATTTTTATTTAATATAACTATCTCTAGTACCATCTAGTTACACATGACGATATTTTATCTTTTAAAAAGAGTAGATGAATTGTGTTCCACTGAGCGCACGTACCACATTTTTCCTTTATTTGTTCATCAGCTGATGGACACCTAGTGTTATCCCTTGATGAAATGCTCCCTGTAGGCTCATGTGTTTGAACACTAGGTCCCAAGCCAGTGGTCTTGCTAGGGGAGGTTATAGGATCTTTATGAAGAGGGAGTGGGGATCACTGGAGAAAGTGAGTCCCCGGGGGTGGGCTATATGGGTTATAACCTATGGGTTAGTTCCTATGCCGAGTCTTCTCTGCTTTCTATCAGGCGCCTAAATGTGAGTCACAAACCCAGAAATCATGTGTCTGCCTCTATGCTACCACACCCAGACTATCTTGAATCCAGCAGCAAAAAGAAATCCTTCCTTACACCGCTTTCTGTCGTATGTGCTGTCATAATAAGAAAAGTAAGTAATGTAGGGTGTTTCCATGTCTTGGCTGTTATGAAGAGAGCTATGGTAAACATAAAGCAGTGTGTGTGTGTGTGTGTGTGTGTGTGTGTGTGTGTGTGTGTGTGGGTTTCCTCACAATGAACAAGGGGTTAAGATATCAGCATCATGTGCTTAAGAACTGTAAGAACTGCTTTGTGGGATGATGATCTGTTTCCAGCAGCTGAGAAGGTGCAGGGTGAGAAGTAAAGAGGATGCTCTTCCAGGTCAGGCCACCAGAGGCCAAATGATAACTACTTGTCCCTTGTAGGCTCACTTTAATAAGGGTTCTCAAACCTATTTTAATAAAGTTTCTCATATGCTTTGACTGCCCTTCTAGTCCACCATCCAAGGGGGGAGAAAAGATGATAAATAGGACAAGCAGATGTGGATCTGTTTAGAAATAATTCTTTGGGGGGTGATTCCAGTCTCCATTTGTCAGGATACCAGCAGTTCAGTTGCGTCAGGGACCAGCAGTTGAGTGGAGATTAGAGGCCAATGAAGAGTTGCTTTGCAAACGCACTGTCACCATCCACTGAGTCCTAGTTATGCTCTCTCCAAACATCATGTGTCCTTTCATGGGTATTGCCTCAGCAAAACACCACGTGAGTTTGCATCACATGACACATCCAGAAACTTCTTCTTCAGACCCTTCTTTGGTTAATGTGAGGTCTTGAGCTTGGGTTTTGACCACTGGATGTAGCCTGAAGTACCATTAGCCACAGTCATAGCTCTTAAGCCTCCTGTATGGCTCTCTGTAGTCTTTCTCTGCCACTGCGACATTTAAACATCATTTTTTAAGGGGAAGTAGCTTCAAGGAGGAAGTCTTCCTGACCTGTGCGTGACCTGAACTTGACTCTCCAGGAGTATGTTCATCCACAGCACCATTCGATTAAATTGTTGCTAAAGCAGCATCCCTGAAAACTGAAAGCCAGGAGCAGGAACATGAAGCAGTTTCTACAGGCAGGGTTAGAGGTGGAGTCAATATTTGTTTTAAATCAATGCCTATTGGTGGGAAAGGCAATAGGGAAAGAGAGAAAAAAAACAGTTCCGAATAACTGTACTTTGCAGTTGCATTAAAAAAAGTATAAAAAGAAGAAAAACCATATTTATTGAGATGTACAAGTCATGGAATATTCACAAACCGTAGTGTGTCTCCAGCTTCACTCTGGAGAAGGTGTGAATTACAGATGCTCTCACTGAAGGACGAAGCATCCCGAGGCCGCACAAAGACCTCCGCTGGCATCTGCAACTCCTCTTCAGGTCCCATGTTATCATCATCCTAAACTTGCAACTTGCCTACTTTCCCACTTTCCCATACCAGGTGGAGACACAGTGTGACAGGCAGGAAGTGAACAAAGCCTATTATGTTTCGATCTACTTCATTTTCCTTGCATAAATGCTATACAGATTATATGCCAATGAAAAATCCATGAAATTAGCGACATACATTAGTTACCACAGAGGACATCTTATCGCTTCAAAGAAAGGTTTTGGTGCTGGGCTCCAACGTCAGCTCAGGGCTTACTGTGCACTCAACAGTTTCTACCACTGAGCTAAAGTCTGAGCTGATCTTATCTTTTGTGGTGGAGACTTTGCAAGGTGAATCATACAGTACAACCCAACCTAATAATAAGATGATACTGGAAAGTCCCAGAAACAGCAGCTGAAGGAGAACCAGAATAAATGGATAATGTCTATCATAATGGAAAATTAAAACTGAATTTGCAATCTATTGAAATGCAACGACAAGAATAATAATCTATCTGAGAAACAACAATTACCGCGGAAGCCATTGTCGTAGAAAAACCCATAGTCTTAAATATCTTCAGCAGTATAGGAGGGAGACTACAAAAACATCGTCTATCTTAAAAATAGCAGTAACATTGAGTGACGGAAAATAAACAGGAAGTAAGAATCACCATATTTCATCAATTTAGAGGCCTGCTTGACGTTTTACGTTGACATCTCTGCAATTGGGATGTGTCCTCAATTTTTGTCGGTCATGTAGCTGTGTGGCCTCGTTGTTATCGCTCACGCATGTTCTTCTGGTGACACAATTGCAATCCCTCAGCGCGTCAGTCAAAGAGCCATTTGAGCAGTGTCCAGGCAGCACTGAGTGCTGGCTGAAATCTGAAGTACCCTGACTGACAGTGTCACTAAGGGATAAGCAGTGTGGAAATTTGCAGAAAGGACGGGAACAATTTGGGAAGCAAACTTGGAACCCATAGTGTGACATTCTTCTAAGAAATACCACCTTGCCTCAGTAAGGAACAACCCTGTGACCGGATAGAAATGACAATGGCTAGGTCCACTGTGACTTAGAAGAGCTGGCCTCCCTATGAGAAGAAGACGTTTTAGGAGCACCCAGAGCAGTTCGACATTTTCTTTCATGGATGTATGAGGGATATAAAACCAAAACTTATGTCTAAGTAAATCTAAAATGATTCTTCCAAGAAATTCCAAGTAAACAAAGTGGTAAGAAGACCTTATGCTGTAGATTATGTGAAAGCGTTCTGTTTTTCGAAGTGGTCCAAAATAATGATGAAATGTGATAAAACAGCCAAATGCTACAGTTAATAAGAGTGAGAAGTGAGAGCGGAATGTCTAAGTAACTATAAAAACTAGTGTCTTGCAAAAGCTGGTAATGGATTTATAAATACTTCAGGAGTTGGGTAAGGGAGATGAGAGCACACAAAAGATTTGGGATAAGGAAAGAGGTACGGTGGAGGTTAAAAACCATAAAGGAGCATCTCATGCAAGTCATTGGCAAGCTTTTCAAAAATTGAGAATACGGGCTGGCAAGCTTGTGTAGTAAATATTTTAGACATTGTGAACCAAAGGATATTGTGCTGACATTTAAGTACCATTTAAAATGCAAACATTTAAAAATTTATAAATCGGATTTTGCTCGGTAACTGTAGAAAATGAGATGTTGAGCCAGGCTTGCCCCAGAGGCCACTGTTTGTTGACTTGATCCAGAAGAAAGCAGTAAGCATCTAGAAAGATACAGTTTGCCAAAAATGACCCAGTACGAGATGGAGAATTTCAATAGAAAAATTATCGTGGGAGAATTAAAAAAAATTATATGGTCTAAAAGTCCAGAGGAAGATAATTTCACCAGTTAATATTTTTGTCCTCAAAGAAAAATAGCTTCTTGACCTTTTGCCTAAGATTTAGTAGAAGTCATCTTTAAAACAAAAATAATGCATGGAAACTATGAGAGACCATAGAAAAAGATGAAAATCTCTCAAATTCACTTACTCAAGACTGCGTAAGACTGACACCAACGCCAGTGTTACCCAGAAAGCAGAAAAGTAGTGACAACATAGAAACTGAAAAGGAAACAGGATGGTGCATCTCACAGTCAGCTTCACTAGATCTGGACTTCCCTAGGAGATGTGGCAGTCTCTGGATGTGTCTGTGGGCATGCATCCAGAGAGTTAGTTGCAGGGAACACTCGCCATGAATAAGGAGTCTGGGGTAATACAAGGAATAGAGGGACAGCTACCAGAGTTCCAAATATTCTGAAATCAGGAACCAAAATAAATTTCTTCTTTGAACTGTTTCTGTCAGGAGTTTAGTCACAGGAATGAGAAAAGCAACTCAGAGGAAAAGTTACCAAAAAAACCCCAACAAATGAACTGCATAGTGGACGTTACTGAGCCCAAGAACCTGAGATTAGCTTGGTCATGGGCCCTAGGAGAAAACCTACATGACTATTCTGTTAAATGAACATAGCAATAAATGATTCCTAGTGATTTAATTATTGCTAAACCCATAGATCAGAGCACCCCAGACCCTCATCAGAAAAGCTTATTCTTACAAATCGTGATAAATTAACATAGCGACCCAAAACTGGACAATGTGCAGAGAGTGAAAGACTTCGGGTTGCTCAGCCCTAAATGGGCTCTTTATCAAACTCTTCCCCTCAAGGCTCAGGGATCTACCCAATGAGGAGGTGGAAAGATTGTAAGAGCCAAAGGTGGTGGACGACTTTGAGGAAATAGCATTTTCTAGCTACAACAGGGCAGCTGCACATTTGAACTTAGAGACTGTGAGATCACGTGCAAATTCAACTCAAAGTACTAGCATGTGGGAGGGGAAGTGGGCATAGACTCTCACTAGACAAGAAACTATTGGCAATTGATAACTGATAGAAGAGAGAAAAATCAGTTTTCTTCAATGACGTGACACTAGGTATATCAACCATATTCCAGGACAGCCTCTAGGCTCCCCTCCCACTCCACCCCATGTGTGTGTGTGTGTGTGTGTGTGTGTGTGTGTGTGTGTGTGTGTGTGTGTGTGTTGAATCTGGGAAGAGTTGGGGGAGAGGAAATAGGATCAAAACATATTGTATGGGCTTCTTAAAGAATAAATAAAATCACTTAAAATATAGTTTTAGAAATTGAGCTAGGAAAATATTTCTTTTGCAATATTCTTTAAATATTTGAAAGAACATATAGAACTTATATGAAGCAATGGTAGAATTTAAACTGACATCTGATGGAGTGGAAAACCCTGAAACTTTGAATGGTCAGGTCAAACATTGTAAGAAATCATGCCAACCTTAGGATGTTAATGAAACACCCAGAATTCTAATGCAGACATTTTTTGATGCAGTAACTAACAGGATAATCTTCACATTTCATGTGAAGGAACAGAGCTCACAAACAGCCAGTAACTATGCAAGAAGCCACACAGTGAAGAGGCAGCTGCTTGGCTGAGTGTTAGATACTAAAAGCACCATCATAAATCTATGTGTAGATGCAGAGGGCAGCTGTATAGATCAGTGCACAGATGGACAATTCTCAAATAGATCCCATTCTATATGAGAACTTTGAATATGAAAATGTGGTATGTTTTTTTCAGTAGCAGAAGAATGGTTTATTTAATAATCTGTGAGTACAACAGGCTCTCCATCTGGAAGAAAATTAGCTTTCTCATACCTAGGATAACTTACAAGAATAAACCCCAAGGAATTACAACGATGAGACTTGTGGAGACCTTGTATTTTGAAGGTCAACTCTGCTACTTAACTTCTCCTAACTCCATCCCACTGGCTTAACTCTTCCCAGGATGATGAAGGGGAAGCTGAAGGATCAAGGACGAGGCCAGTCAGATCTGCCCAGCAAAAAGGAAACTTGCAAACGAAGGTTTCAAACCCACTGAAGACAAGAGGAGTGGACATACCTGTGAGAGAAAGTTAATGGGAATCAGGGAAGAGTGGGCAGAGGAAAAGCAGGAATGGGGAGGAGGGAAGGAGAGAGGAAGGCAGAGAGACAGAGATGCATGGAGTGACATAGAGACAGGGAGACAGAGAGGAATAGAAAGAGACACACAGAAAGACACAGAGAGACAGAGAGAGTGTATAGAGAGGTAGAGATGGAGAGAGAATCAGAGAGAGAGAGAGAGAGAGAGAGAGAGAGACAGAGAGACAGAGACAGAGACAGAGACAGAAACAGAGACGTACACACAGAGAATACAGAGACACACACTGGTATAATAACTCATCACCAATAGGCAATATATACGACATAGTACAATAAGATAATGAAGAAAGACCATGAGATGGCTTAGTTGTGCTTGTTCCCACATGATGTAAAAAGAGAAGCTGGCTCCTTCCTATACTTGTCCTCTGACCTCCACACATACATGGTGGCATGTGCGTGTGCATGCATGTGCTCCTATGCACCCACAAATTCACACACACACACACACACACACACACACACACACACACACACACACACAATGAATAAAGAATGAATGAATAAACCTAATAAATGCAATGGTCACAATGGAGCCAAAATAGTCACATCACCTAGTGGCATTGCCACAGGAGGCATCTCTCCAGCGTTTGGAGGGATGTGCTGACGTAGACAAATCTATCCACTCCTAATTATGTGAAAGAATAGCACATACAATTACATACTGCCCCCAAGACAAGACGATGCTAAGAAAATCCTGCGACTACAGGTTAGAGAGATAGCTCGGCTGTAAATAGCACTGGCTGCTCCTCTAGAGGATCTAGATTTGATTCCCAGCACCCACATGGTGGCTCACAAACGTCTGTGACTCCAATCCCAAAGGCTCTGACGCCCTCTTCTAGCTTCTCTTAGAACGGCACACACACGGTAAGCAGACACACATGCAGGCAAAACACTAATACTCATGAAGCGTAAATAAATAAATCTTACAGGAATCTCTTGCTGTCCTGCACAGCTCCATCTATATTCCAGTAGTTTCTTTGGAGTGTATGCCTTCCACGGAGAAGCAGACACTAGTGTCGTGTTGGTAACCAGCATCCACCTATCTCGCTATTCTCGTCCTCGATGGTACTGGGGTCCACCCGAGCACTTGGCTAAGTAATGATGTTTGTGCAAGTGGGAGCAACTGCAGACATGTTTCTCAGAGTGTCACCCCGTTAAGTGACACATGATTGTGTGCTTGTCATCACCTGGGACCATTTGTTGTTACTCTGAGTCAGGATGGCTTTCTTACTTGCTTTCATTTGCTTTGGCTTCTGGCCAGCCATTTCCTGCCCTGCAGCTGTTTCTTTGAGGACAGGAAGGCTGATTTCATCTTAGGTGGCAAGGAGGAAAATGTCAATTATTGTGTTAGAAAACTAAGCAAAAATGCTGTGTTCTTTTCTCATTCGTAAAGACGCCCCCTCCCACCTCCTCGACCTGGTCACTAGAGATAAGGGTGGGGAGTGGGCGTCATTCCCCTATGGCCTGAAGAGAGTCTTCAAAGCCTGCTTGGTGGTGAGTAGCTGCCCTTGAGTCCCTAGAGATTGAGGGAAATGGTAGGCATGGGGAGGAGATAAGAGTAGATGCTGGCTGGGCAGCCTGGCTGGGAGAAGCCAGTCCACTGACCTTTGGGTCTGTGTCTGTATATGGGAGGAAAAACAGCTCTGAACGCAGGTCCTGGGAGAGAAAAGCAGTCTGGCAGGGGTGGGGGTGTCTGAGCTCAGAGTCCAGGGCAATGCCTCACTGCAATAGTGGTGCTGGCCATCTGAATGACTAGCGGATGCTGGAAAGGGCAGCGGTGGGTGGTTTTCAAGATGCCAGATGACACAGAGAGCTATTTAAGGAAGTGGTAAGTAAGGACAGGGAGAGACTGCATCTAGAACTTTCAAGATCACAATCTGGTCTTTGTCCTGGAGCCAGGGAACTACCACCCTGGATGGTGACAAAGAGGTCCAGCAGAGTCATCGACCATGCCAGTTCACAGAACCGGAAGTTCAACTTCCCAGGCATCATATGAAGGAAGCAGGCTGCCCTCAGAAAGGGTATTAGAATGTGGCGTCTTGACTGACCCATAGGTTCATATATTTGAATGCTTCGTGGAACTGTTTGGGGAAAGATTAAGAGGTGCGGCCTTGTTGGAGGAGGTGTGTCACAGAGGGCGTGCTCTGAGGTTTCAAAAGCACACACCAAGCTCGGTCTTTCTCTGTGCCTCCCTCCAACTTGTGGATAAGATAAGCTACAGTCGCTGTTCCAGCACCATGCCGATCTATGCTCCCTGCCCTGTTGGCCCTGGGCTTCTGGAACTGTGACCCCCCCCCCCATCCCCAAATTAAATGTCTTCTTTTATAAGTTGTCTTGGTCACGGTGTCTTTTCACATTAGTAAAATGAAACCAAGACACAGATGTCTTGGACAGAGGACTGCAATGTGTGGTTACTCAGGCTAGGGTTTGGCTCCTAACTGGCCATTGGCTGGCTGTCTGGATGACCTTGGGGACCTGACCAGCCCCCTGAGAGTTATGTTATGGCTAAGATGACAGTGACAAGACCCAGTAGAGCTGCCTCCATGAGATCATGAGCAGGGCAGGCACTTAGTCAACCTGAGATTCTCCTTAGTCTGTGGGAGGTAGTAAGAATGGTTTTCCCCAAACCTTTGAGGTTCCACCTACATTTAGTCAGGTTTCCCTGGTCCTTTCCCTGGGGTGGGGAGTATGAGGAACTTAGCAAATTGTAATTCAAGGCATGATTATGATCTTGTTCTCTGCTGCTTTGCCAAGAGTGACACCCGGCACACTGCTCCTCTCAGTGCTAGAATGAATGAGCCACTTACGTGTTATCTGAGTAAACCCCTGTGCCCTGGGCACCTGCGAGTCACTGTCATTTGAGTCATCTCCTCTGTTGGGTTGGTAGTTTTCCACAAAGGCCCGCCACATCGCAAGTTCACGACCAGCTCTCGGATCTCACATCATGCTATTCATGTTAATATGCACATAAAGCCTGAGTTAAAAACCATATTTTCCTGTAAAGTAGGAAACAGAGTTTTGTTGGATCGGTTAGAAATAACCGGCCACTGGAAACTTACTTAATTGGCAATTTTCTGTGATTTCTTGGCAATCATCCTGTTTGCTCAGAAGATTTTGCAAGGTGAGCAGAAGCCGCAAATAGAGTTCAGATGTAATAAAATCCTCAGGAAAACGAAGTCGAGCAGTTAGCAAGGTTAAAATGCTGTTACATTTTAGCAATAAGTATCTATTAATTTGTATGTTTCCAGTTTCTTTTTTTATATTTGGAAGTTGGTGGCTTTATATCCTGGCCTCCGACATTTTTGAAGTCACCAAAGGACTCATATAGATGGAGGCCGAGGATGGAAGGTTTTATGGATGAAATGCCTTTGAAGGAGTATGGATTTAACATGCCCATGACTTAACTCTTACCCAGAGTAGGTCTGTTTGCCACCTTGAAGGAGCAATGACACCTTAGGACACCTCCTAATTCTTGCCTCTACTCTCTTCATCCCTATTTCTCCTTCTGGTAGCTTCTTCCCTGCCCATGTCCACTTTGTTTTCATACTCAGCATTAAAACCTGTCCTATTATATTATGTAAATCAAGGCCAAGTTCCTGGTTAATAGTGTACCAATCTCTATTATTCAAGTCTTGCAGGGGGAGGCAAAGTCATTTTGTATTCCCTGCAAAAGGAGGTCAGCGAATGTGAGTTGAGGGTAATAAACAGCAGATCAACTCTTTGGGTCAACTCTAAGGTGGCTTCCCTTCTCAGGCTGTGCTTGTGGTAGGAGAGGGTCAGCATCCAGAAGTCACAGGCTCTCTCTTCTCAAACTGCCACTGGCCTCCTGCTGCTCTAGTTTTAGAGAGCACGTGGCACAATAAGGTGGAGGAAGACAGAAGAGAGGGCTGCCCTTTGAAGACACATTTACCTAATTGTCCCATCAGATTCTTGCTATCAGATGAGGGCTGAGGATCATCTACAACCTGGGGCTTGTCCAAAGCTCAGGGATTCATGCTCCATCCAGACCTGGCCAAGGAGCAACTTCACTTTAACAGCTCCTGGCTGAATGGGTGGGGAGCTAAAGGATGAAGGAACCATGGACTGAGCATTGACGCCCAGGATGTCCACTGGTCCAGTTCGTAGCTCTTCATCTGCTCTCAAAACAGGCACCCCGTCCTGGAGCTGCTACATAGCTGGGGGTGTTTTAAACAGAATTTCATGACAGGGCGCACAATGGTTAACACTTGCTGGCAACACGTCAGGCTCTAGAATCACTTAGGAGATAAGCCTTTGGGCATGGCTGCGAGGGATTATCTAGATTAGGTTAGCCTCTTGGCATGCCTGGGAGGGATTGTTCTAGCTTAGGTTAGCTTCTGGGTCTGCCCATGGGAGATTATTCGGGGCTTACTGAAGTGAGAAGGCCCATTTTAGCTGTGGGTGGCACCGTTCCACGAACCTGAGTCCTGGACTGAATTAAAAAGGAGAAAAAGAACTGAACACTAGTGCAAGCGTCTCTGTCAAACTCCTGACATCATGGCTTCCCTGTCATGTACTGTAGCCCCCTTCAACTGAATAAGCCGCTGCTTCTTCAAGGTGCTTCCATTAGGAATTTTACCACAGCAAAGTGATAAATAATTAAAACAGGGTGTGTTTATTGTATATTTTGTTACTTTCCCCCCCTACTCATATTGGATAGGAAACAACCTGACCTCCTTATCGAAGTGTAAGGACTGAACTCTGAACTTCATCTTGGAGATTCCTCTTGATTGCAAACTTTTTTGATCCTGTGAGATGCCTTTAAAAATCAGAGCTGTAAAGTTGAGGAACAACGTCATCAAACCAAGTAACTTCGTCCTCGTCTTTTTGCCTGGTCCAACCTCTTAACCATCCATCTCAGGCGTGTCTTCAGTGGTGCTCTGACAGCCGTGGGCATCTCGAGTGACAGAGTACTTAGTCACCTTAGGGCTTATGGTGGGTTGTGGCTTCTTTGTCAGAAGGCTCCCACGTTTGTAGAAATTTGTTCAGATTTGTGAATCTGCATGGTCAAATAAAGACTTGGTATTGGGACTAAGAAAGAATTGTTCTCCCGTTACATTAAATGTGTCAGAGACCTTGCATGCAGCTGTACAGCCTTCTTCCCTTGAGAGCAGTTGAGTCCTGTGCTGCCTGATTTCCAAGCCACAGAATATGTCACTCTTGTGATTACATTACATTATGTGTTACCAGTGAGGTCACTTCTGCAGTGTCTTACTTACATTACACAGGACTCTCTGTCCTTAGCTGTCTGGCTGATTTCACAGCCACAGGGGATAGAGTTTACCGTCAGTCTGAAGAAGTTTAGAAGTTGCAATCTCACAATTGCGTTTCCGACAAGAACCCATCTCTGACACTGTGATTACAGCTTTTCTGAGGACCTTGCTCAGCCATTCCTGGCTCCTTGACCCACAGAATCTGCAAGAATAAATGTATATTTATTAAGCTGAAAATTGTGTTATACAGCATAGACAACTTAATATACTAAACATACACTACATAATCTTCATTGAATTTCTGCAAATTTAGTGATATAGTAAATAATGTCTACTGTGTGTGGCTTTTTTTTTTTTTACAGAGGTAAGAGATTATTAATGGTTCCTAGTAGATGCTCAAATAAGTTGGTTATTTATTTCAATTGTTATTGTTCTTTTCTTCTTGCATTTTCTGAGTGTCTTCCTAGCCGATGGCATGCAAACGTTGTCTCCATATTTTGTCTTCATTTCTTTGTGGCTTAATCCCTGGTCAGTCAGCCTCCCCAGTCTAGTCCCTATTTGTACCAGGTTACTGAAGAGGCTCTTGCCATGGTGACTAATGACAGGACAAACTTCATCCTGTCAGCAATGTCTTGAAGTCTTAGATGACTTTGCTATCATTGATGGCTCATGCTTTGAAACATCACTTCCCTTTACTGCTTTTGTTTGTTTGTTTGTTTGTTTATTACTGTCTTTGGCTGACATCTTTTGCCTGAGACTCCTACAGAATTTCCCTGTTCCATAGAGCCTGGTGTCATATCATTTAATGATCTCATTCCTATAGACTTGCCAGGAACTCACGGTCTTTCTGTCTCAGGCTCCTGAGTGCTAGGATAACAGGTGTGGAGCACCACACCCAGATTTATACATAATAGTATCTGATATGAAATCCTATGATTTTAAAATCAATGCTGCTACATAACCCCCCTAAGTGTGGCCTCCCAAATCCACAGGTCCTTCCCAGTTCATTCCTCTGAACCCCAGACTCTCATCTGTCCACGTGTTCTCTTGAGTCCTGTGTTTCCACCCAAACCTAGGGAGCCACACCTCGTTTCTCGTTTCCACACATTCGCCATACTTCTTCTGCCCACATATCCTACGCATTCCAGTGTAATAAAACGTGCCTCTGATGTGGCCACTTGTCTCTTTCTATTTGCACCACTCTAGCCCGATCTTGCATGAATAACCGTTGAGTTACGACAACATCCTCTTAGGGCACACTTCTTCAGGCCACAAGTAGTCGTTTAAAGACTTTTTATTCGATTTTCCCGACTCCGCTTCGTAAAGACTTTTAACGGCACGTCTTTCCATTGTACTTCATTGCACTGAATATTTGCAAAATTCAAAATGTAAGGGTCCTAATATGCTCTGGGCGGGACCCTTTCACTTTGTCCCTGGCCTTTCCTTTCTTCTTAGCCTCTTTTACTCTAGAGATAACAGCCGCCTTAGCATGCCGCGATGCTCAGATTTATACCTAGTCCTCTAGTTTTTTTTTTTTTTCAGACAAGATGGCTCATTGAATGCCAATATGCAGAAGAACAGTTTGGTGTCATTGGACCTCAGCACCCGTCTTGAAAACATGCATTTAATTCAGTTGAAATGATGACAGTCTGAGCAGCCACCAGCAAGTTTGCCGTTCAGAGGCCATGGGAATGTCACTGCAGTTGCCTTGATCTGAAGTCATATCTGGATTTTAAAAATATTAAAATGGAGCACGAGTTACTTCTGAAAAGGTCAGTAGCTTGTGTCTGGATCAAAACTACCAGTGGCTCCATGCCCTGAATTAACACCGTGAGAGTAGGGTCATGGCGTTAAAACGCTGGGGAAGGCAGGTTGGTCAGTGATGGCATGAGCGAGGCCCAGATCAGAGGGACAGGTAACAAGGCTCTTTGCTGAGCACATTGTTCAACATGAGTGGTCACCACCGGTGCTTGTAATTTTCTTATTGCTAATTGGGCAAATGCTTGTGCTGTCTGACGCTTTGTGCATTTGTTTTATGCTTCGCTGCACTCTTCAATAAGGCAATAACGCTCTGCTAGGGGTGTGTGTGTGTGTGTGTGTGTGTGTGTGTGTGTGTGTGTGTGTGTGTGTGTGAGGCGTGGGGCTAGGGGGAAGGAGAGTGAGTGGGAGGGAGGAATGGAGTGGGGGAGATGCAGCCATTCCAGAGTTGACAGGATCCAGTGAGCTGTGTGGAATCCAATAGGAAAACACAGCTCTTCCTGTGTGCTGGTCCCCTCAGAATGACCCTTCTCACTAAGCCCGTATCTAAACATTGAAAACTGTGGGAAACAAAGCCAGACCTCCATAGACTTCCACTGGGTACACGAGGATCTGAAATCCTTTGTGTCTTTTTAAAAATGTTTTGTGTGTGTGTGTGTGTGTGTGTGTGTGTGTGTGTGTGTGTGTGTGTGTGTGACATTTTTAATGATTCAATGAAGAAAACAAGCCGGTTTGGTAATGTTCTATCTTACCTTCAAGTTGAGGCTCCCCAGTTCCTGGACCACCCATCCAGCTCAGTTCTTTTCCACGTGGCATACATTTGTCAGATGTAGAAGGAAGGATGGGACTGCCTGGCTTCATGTCTCCATGATGTCCTTGCTGCCCCCAGCACAGGCAGGCTGTGAGTGGATGGTGTCTTTTCTGGTGTGATTTTAATGATCTTTTCTTCCAAGCCTCCAAATCATTAAGATTCTTCTTTTACTGTGTTTGTGCTTGAAAACTCATCTCCTTTCTGGGCATAGAGCAGAAAACAAGAAAGGGTCTTCGTTCTCGGACCTTGATATTAGAGCACACGAGTTAAGGGAGTGTGCTCTGTAGTCAGATGAAAGGATGAGAAAAACTTATCTCCTTCTTGTCAAAGCTTTGCCTTGGGGCAGATCTTCAAGCCCTGTGAGTCTGTTTATTGGAGAAATGGGTCCAGGTGTGGGAGACATCACTCACTCAGAGCCCCAGCCCGCATGCCACCTGCTGTGTGTCCAGTGATGGTTACCACGGCGGGCGGCACGTCTGGCTGTCTGATGGGATATCTTTTCCTTTCTTATCCAGCTTCAGCTTCCATCACTAGAAGCCCTCTGGTCCTACAGCCAGATTTCTGGCCTTGGCCAGGTCTTATTTCACAAATGTTCTTGCCTATCTGGCTCTCAGGGATTCTGTTTGCCTTTCTTAAGCCTCTCTTCAAGGCCCTCAAATTCACCTGCTGATGGAAACCAGCCTGCGGCTAACACAATCTGAAGTTGCTGTCGTCCGCCCAGTCACACTTTTCCTCAGGACATCTCTGTCTTTCAGCACCATCTGCCGTCTTTCAGTAGAGAAATGGCTCGGCTCGGGCCCCTTTTATTCTGACTCTCTTATATTCAATGATTCACCAAGTGTCCCCTGGCCCCTCTACTCTGCTCTCTTAGTTTCTGTCTTAAGGTCCCATGCTTTCTATATGACATTCCTAATTAGCTCCCTTGTTTCCATTTTCTGTCCTCCACTCTATCCTTTACTCAGCCGCTCTTACATACTCATTTTGCTTAAAGTTGCTGTAGTGGATTGAATGGGGAATGGCTTGGTCCCAAGTTGGTGTAGCTGTTTGGGAAGGATTGGGTTTTGTTTTATTGGAGAAGGATTGCCACTGGATTAGTCTTTGAGATTTCAAAAGAGTCATGGGATTTCTAACGTTCTTTCTCTGCTGAGGATCAGATGTAAACTCCCAGCTACTGATCCAGCTCCATGCTTGTCTGCTTCCTGCCATGCTTCCTTCCACCATGATGGTCATGACTCACCCTCACCACTGTGAGTCCCCAAATAAATCTTTCTTCCATAAGTTGACTTGGTCAGGAAGTTTTTGTCATGGCAATAGAAAACTAATGGAGGTGGCTTCCAATGGCTCCCTGTTACCCTTGCATAAAAATCTGAGCTCTGTAACAGGCTGAAGCATCCTTCCTGATTTGCCCAGCCCTCTCTCTACCTGGTTGCTCTGTCTGCAGTCACACTCCAGCCACAGGGAATGACCATCCTTGGTTAGATCTAGTTTGCACACTCTCCCTCTGCAGTGCACTTGTTCTATCCCTGACCCCAACCCCTGCTTACTCATTTCTTCAATATTCAGCTCAGCGGACGCTTTAAGAAAGTCTTCTCAACTCCACCTTTAGATATGGGCCAGGCTGCTGGGTCATGCTTAGCAAGACCGGCATGTAACTGGTACAGAATATAGTCCCTGAAATGGTGAATGGGGGAAGGAAAGAATGGAGAAAAGATGGCAGCCACAGAGCAAACCCAGGAGGGAGGTTTTCATGGAAGACACATGGAACACATCGTTATCTTTAGGCCATAACTGCCTGGTCTCTGTCTTTGCTATCCATGGACAGGGGAGCCTGCTATGGCTCACCGTGCCTTCTAGAACCAAATACCATCCTTCTGGCCAGCTGCTCAGGCTCCCAAAAGCTAAGTTGCCTGCCTCCTAGATTCTGCCTTTCTGAAAGGGAAAGTCACCCAGAGGCTTGAGTCTGCTCCTCTTCCACGACTGGACTAATCAGGAATGCAGGAGAATAATCGCCAAGCTGCACTGAGTGCTGGCTCTGACCTGTCCCTCCTGGGAACTCATCAGTTGTTGTGGGCCAGTTTGCAGGGCCCGGGGTCTCTGCAATGCTTAATACCTCCCCTTGCACCCCACTTTCTCTTGTTAGCTTCTTGTTCTGCATACCAAAGGAGAAACAAACAAACAAACAAACAAACAAACAAACAAACAAACAAACCCAGGCGCATATCAGTAGATCTAGAGTAATGTTTGAAAGCATGTGGGGCTTTTGCCCCCCTCCCCCATCTTTGTTTTTTAACAGACTGTGAAGACTCTTGGGTCTCTAATTTATGCTGAACACATTTCAGTTCTGAACAGCTCTGATCGACTTACTTTCCTGAGCATTTATCTTCAGCCGCACAAAGGGAGTTGTAACACATCCTTTCCCCAGCTGGGGTACATTTTCAGGATTTTGTCTTTTGTTCCCTTAAATGACAGAATTAAAATGACAGAGATCAGAGTAAAGGCAGCCTGCAGCAGAGGCTGCACCTCCTCTACTGGCCGCATTGACATTTGGCCATTATAGATCAACAATTAGCTTTATGTGCTTCCCCGGGCCTATTGTTTCTGTAAAAGATCTCCTGAGCGACAAGAAGCATGTGTCACTCTTCAAGCGAGAGAACTTGGCAAGGGAGGGTAATATATTTGCCCAAGGGCATGCAGGTAAGGAGCAGAAGTTTGGCCAGCAAAAACCCTCTCAAGCTGTCCCTTCAAGGTTTGGCTACTTAGCATGGTCTGATCTTTTATTTATTTCTCTTCTTTGTATCCACCATACTTTGTCGTCATTGTCCCCCTTTGTGACTCCTTTTTTTTTTTTTTTTATCTTCACAAACATCAGAGATTCAGGCATTTTTGGAGCCACCCTTGGGAGCCTTTCATTTACAGGCTCACCATCCTCAGGTACAAAAGACCCAGTGAGCGGGATATCCACTTCCTCAGACCTTTGCGGACGTCTTCTCCAGGTGTCAGCAGCCGGAAGATGAATTAGAAATTCAAGCCAATGCCCTGAGAGTCCCAGCATCTTCTGTGTAGCTGTGCACATCTTGGCTGCATGCTCAAAAGAAAATTCTTGGACTTAGGCCCCAACCCTGGAGGTTTGTGTTTAATTAGTTGAGGGTAAGGCTGAGGCACAGTTGTTGTAAAATTCTCCTTGGATGACTTTTAATGGGTGATTAGAATAAAAAACTGATTTTCCTGCCTTTTTTTGTCAGTTTGGTACGAAACCACTTGACCCTGAAAAGCTGGTTTTGCAGACATGGCCAAACCTGTCAGAACTGTCTTGTCATGTAAGCCACATTTATTACACTCTGCAGATGCTGAAGAAAAGATGGCTTAGCCTTGGGAATTAGAGACAGAAGACACAACTCCTCAGTGTAGGGACTGGGATGCACACGGCAAAAGGAATTGCAAGAAGTAAAAGGAATCACACAGGCGTCAATGAAGCAATGGGACGGGCATAATTTGAGGGGAGCAAGCCTCTGATGTGGGGGAGATTAAGCCTCTTGAACCTGAAAGAAGTCTTTAAAATGAGGCTTCCGATAAAAGAGACCAGTAGCTGTAATTTGTATAGTCTCTCCAGAAGCCTTTGATAAAGTTAATGCATAGTAAAAGAGCCCAGTAGTCATGTTGGGGTGACAGAACACGAGGGGCCATGAACTTACGAGAAGGAGTGGCATCTTGCACCAGGAACTACTGGTCAGTTTTACTTTGACAGCCTTTATTTTTGTCAAAGCCTCACACAATGGCTTGGTAATGAACTTTTGGGTTTACAATTTTTTTTCTGTTATTTTTATCCAATTGCTGAACACTGTCCGAGAAATAAATGTCTCAAGCAAAAGGGTCGTCGGCCCCTTCTGCTGCCCCGACTTCCTCCTACCCTTCTGTCTCAGCTTATATCCGTCTCTTCACCTCACTTGTCCGGCAGTGGGGTCAAGTGGCTATAGCCTCAGATAATCTACTTGAGATAATATAATGTCCTGTGCAGTGTCATAAAGAAAATGAACCATGGGCACGCTAGGCGCTGTTCTGCAGGCAGGTAAGATGTGGTCCTCTACCTAAAGACAAGCGGACCAGACAACGTCTGCAAACTGCATTGCTGCCTAGACCTTCTATGGCTCCTCCCATACTTCCAGGACTTGTTAGCTTAGCTTATGGGACCTCCTGAGATTTCTTCTCTAGTTTGTTCTAATGAGTGCAGTGGCTTCCTTTTGGAGAATTATCTGCCACCAGCTTCCAGTACTTGAATTAAGGTGGACGCTGCCACTCGCTGGCCTCCCAATGCTATATGTACATTTAGCTCCAAGGGTTTGGTATGCTTCCCCGAGCATGGCCAGTTAGCATAGCATAGCATAGCATAGCATAGCATAGCATAGCATAGCATAGCATAGCATAGCATAGCATAGCATAGCATAGCATAGCATAACATAGCATAGGATAGCCTAGCCTAGCCTAGTCTAGCATGTGATTATAGTGTATTTCACATATCCCTTAGGCTCACTGAATTGTATAGAGTTGGTCACTATGCCCAGTGTGGTACCATGAAATCTAGTACAGGGGTTTGGTTGAATTATAGAGGAAGAAGCTCTCTTCTGCTGAGCTTGTTAAGACCGGAAGCTGCCTTCAAGGTGTCACTTCTTGAGAATGGACAACAGAACAGAAGAAAGCAAAGCAAAGAGATGCATCTATCTATCTATCAATCAGACATTAGGACTGGACTTTCCTGTGATGCTAATCAACAAGCCTACATTCTGCTTCCCCCTTAAGCTGGGAAAAGCTGTATCTTTGGCACCGACGTCTTTTCAGGAAAGGTCCCTAATAGGTGCCTTCGTGCATACTGCAGTATGCCAATCCACGGCAGACAAGCTGTCCCGTCTCCTTAGGGAAGGGGTCTCTGGCAGCAGTGTGTGGCAAGTCCATATGAAGGGTGATGCTGTGCCAAGACGCTGGTGGGTGAGGGCCAGGAGGGTTGAGGCTCATTTTTGAACAGTGGTTTTCTAGAGACAATAGCTTGCATCTACACATAACTCTCCAGAGTGATTTGGGGGCTTAGGTGAAGGAGGTGGTTGGGAATGAGTATCTTCTATGTGTTTGGTATTGTTTCCTAGGCTCAAGGGTGCTACCTGTCTCCAGCCTTACAAAAACGTTTAGTATATTATTATACGTGTCTTTTAGGCCAGAAAGGACTATCAGTAGCAATCAATCAAATACTGTGCTCCAACACTTCTGTAATTCCACTCTAGCCATTATGCTCATAACTTGTAAGTAGATCATAATCAATATTTTATAGGTAATGAAATAAAGGCCCAGAAAAGTTATATAAATTTATCATGACCACCCAGATAAATGACTGCAAGGATGGGATGATGACTTCACCAGAGTGGGCCTCCGCCAAACGGATAGTGACTTCCTGAACAAACACAGACAGGACGGTCACTTAAGTTCTGAGGAGTTTGTGTTTATACTGCAGTGTACACATTTGTAACTGGACATTTAACAGTGGTGGCTAACATTTCTATTGCCAGCTACTCAGGAAGACCTAGAGAGACCTCGTTTGGATGTCAAGCTTGACATTATAAGACCTAGTTTGGATGTCAAGCTTGACATTATACAGATCCTAATTTCTAGGCTTCTTACAGGGGCTGGGGGGAAATAACTGGACTACTGGAGGCCTGCGTCTGCATGCCTGGCACGAGAGGGGGAGCGTCCAGAGAAGAGCTATCACACTCCGAACTTCCCATGTCAGACCTTGGCATAGTGACCACCTTAGACCACTGTTTGGGTTACTTGCTTAATAAGATTTAAAATAATTATCTGTTCTAGGCTTTATAAAGACAAAAAAAAAAGAGGGGGGATAATTAAGTACACAGAGTAAACTATAACACCCACCCATTCAATATATTACAAAATAAAGATATAAAACTGCTAAGCATATTTTCAATTACTAGTTCATAAAATGTAGACCTGGCCAGAGTCAGGGTACTCATTGTAGTCTATCAGTATTTTCTTATTTTGCAGTAGCTCTGGCCATTGCCTGGGCTAGTCGTTGGTCCATGCTATGTCTGGTGGCAACCTGTGCCTCATACTGAATCATGCTAGCTCATTTCACACAAGTCTGCTTCCTGCATTAGAGCTGCTGCCCATGTTGGAGTCCCTGCTTTGTAGTGAAGCCAACTGGAATCAGTCTTCTGAGTGCCCAGTCACTCCGTCATTCTCGTTTCGATCCCACAGTGCTGACACTTGAGGTAAGCAGAATAATACCTCTCAGAGATGTTCACGTCCTAGTCCCTGGAACTTGCCAGGGTCCTCTTCAATGCTCAGTGTGTTCCATAGGCCTGAATAGGGATGTGAAAGAGGGAATACCCTAGACTATCCAGGTAGACCCATTGCGATCCAAGATTCTTAAAACAAGTGAGAACCAGGTAAATAAGAATTGGAAACAGGAATGGAAACAAGAGGTTGAGTGCTCCAAGGAAGACTCACCAGCAGCAACGATTCTGGCATCTTCTAGAAGCAGAAAGAGCCAAGAGATAGGAGATGCATTCAAATCCCTCAATGGGAACAGCTTTGCCTACATCTGAGCTCTGGACCAGCTCTGCCTAAGCTCTGGACAAGTGCGACTGGTTTTGGACTTCTGACGTCTAGTTCTCTGAGGTAGTAAATTGTGAGTTTGAAGCAATTAAAAGAGACGAAACTATTTGCAATATGAGTGAGAAACTAAGGTGCACTCCAGCTCAAGGCTTGGGGTGCGGCAACTCCTCTTGTTACAGTGACTTCTTTCTGCCACAGAGTACTTTGCTCATGTGCTTGCTAGGGTCTGCAGTGACTTTCTCTGTGCTGTGTGGATGGACTTCATGAATACTGAGGTTAGAAGGCAGAGCAACTACTATTGGTCTGGGAGAACAATAAAAGACCCTGACCTTTTCTTACAAGGCCTTTTCCCCTACCTCTGTCACAGGAGTATATGCCCAACCACCACAAGTAATGGTTAAGTCTGTCCACTTGTACATTCGTTGTGATGATAGAAGTTATCCTTATTTGATAGACTAAAAGTTAAACACTTACTTCAGACTTTTATGTTGTCACATGAAGCTGGAAGGTTAGCTAATGGGTTCCAGAGAGCCTTGGGTGTGGTGAATTCACTAGGGACCTGGCCTCAGCCGGATGGGAGGGTGACATGACTTATGTGTTATTAGAATCAATTAAAGTCGCAAGAGTCTGACGATTAACTGGGTTCATCAGGCACATGCAGTGCTGGTGGCCGATACTTATTGCTCTTTGGGAACGCCCCTCCCTTTCTCTATCAGGGAAAGAAAAACTATCATCAGAAGGTTTGCTATGACATCATCTTAAGGTGAAGGAACAGTATATCAGAGGATCTTATAGGTACTTAGTTAAGAATAGCTATTTCCCAATGATGGCTCTTGTTAGTTTATTTATATTTATTTCTTTATAGTCTCTCTCTCTCTCTCTCTCTCTCTCTCTTTCTCTCTCTCTGTGTGTGTGTGTGTGTTTCACATGTGTGTGTGTGTGTGTGTGGAAGAGAGGTCAGAGGTCAACCTGATGTCATTCTTCAGGCACTAGGCACCATTTATCTTGGCTTTTCAGACAGAGCTTCTCATTGGCCTGAGCTTCACTGACTAGGGTAGGCCAGCTGGCTAATGAGCCCCACTTGGGCTACAGAGATGTGATTTCCCTCCTCTCGTTAAAACATGAATTTCGGGATCAGACTCATGTCCTCAGGTTGGCATGACAAACATTTTATTGAATGAACCAGCCCCCTCACCCCCCTCACCCCCCTCCACCACTACTCCTATTTCTTTTCCTCCTCCTTCTTTTTAAAGCAAGGAAATGTTTACAGATCACTAGGTGGGATTTATGGGAGTCGGGGCTGCTTTGGGTGCCTCAGAGCTGGGAGCTCAGATCACAGCAGCTGGTTTTCTCCTCCTCACCTACAGTGGCCTCAAGGAGAAAACATGTCAGTCTTGCCCAATGGAAGGCTAGGTTACCTTGCTGTTACTTGCCCTGAGGACTCTCCTTTCGGGGCTGTCTGTGTTGGGACAATGTTGCCACTCCCAGCTCTGTGGACTTCTCTCTTTGTGCTCAATGCCAACACTTCTGCCTTGTTTCTAGAATCTGCTCTCAAACTGGGTACAATGAAATTGATTAGGATTTATTTATCTCAATTGCAATCACAGTTGAGTTTTGTTTCCTAGAAATTGCACTCTGGTCCCCTTGATTGGAGTTTTGAGTGTTCCCAGTCCCTTCTGTCACATATCTGCCATCTTTGGGTTTATTTTCGGATGGCTGAATTCACGCACATGGATGACTTTACTGTTGGTATCAGATGTGCTTCTGGAAGGTTCTGTATGCCACAGTCATAGCCATGCTTTCTCCATGTGAGGGGGCAATCTTATCTCTAAGCAGGAGTGCCTGACGTCCTCACAGGACACGCACAATATCAACACAATAGAGGGACAGGCAAAATATGCTTCCACTGTTTTCCCCCCTCAATCCTGAAAGGAGAGGGTATATTGAGTAGAAATTGGGCCAGAAGTGTCAGAAGAATATAGAGGTAGGAGTCTCAGTTCATGAAGAATGCAAATCCCTATCCCTTTGTGTTAATTTAGGTGCACAAAACAAAGTTTGGACACCGTGCTTCCCCCCCCCACCCCCCATGGGCTTATATGTTTGAATGGTTCCCAGTGAGTGAAACTGTTTGAGAAGAATTAGGAGGTTTGGCTTTGCTGGAGGAGATATATCATGGGAAGTGGGCTTAGAAGGTCCAAGAGCCCTGGCCAGGGCCACTGTCTTTTCTTTCCTTTTGCTTGTTGCCTTCGGATCAGGATGTGAACTCTTGGCTACTGTTCCAGTGCCATGCCTGTCTGCTTTCTGACATGATGATCATGGACTGGCCCTCTCAAACTCTAAGGAAGATGCTTTCTTTTATAAAAGTTGTCCTGGTCCTGGTGTTTCTTCACAGCCCTACTACAACAGTAACTAAGACACTCAGGGACAATGCCACAGGTGATGCTATTCAGCCTAGCATCTCTTGTCTTCCTGGGACTGTGGTAACTCTGCTTGGCTTGGCTTAGTCCTCATATTTCTTCCTCAATTTTAACCAATTGTCCCTTCAGCTGGTTAATGATGACTTTTTCCCCGCTGTGATTATACTGAGTGGAAAACCATGTAGAAATAGTAGTCTTGCCCTGTCCTTCAGGGACTGATGCATTATAGCTTCTGGTATTTTTCTCCTGCTTAGTGGTTTTTCTCATCTGGTTCAGACTTATTTATTAGTGTGCACACGTCCCCTTATCACAAGCCACATGGCCAAAATGTTACCCTGCCTCTCACAGCATCCATGTTCGTTCCGAGGCCCTCAGGCCTGGCCTGTTTCCCACTGAGGGGTCTCTGCAATCTTACTCATCTGTGCTTTCTGCTTTCAGCACTTGAACTTGACCTGCTGTGCTGCCCTTGAGGAGATCAACTCAGAGTGGGAGATGCATAGATGGGCTAATTGCATAGGAGGGAGGGAAGTGTACCCCTTAGAGCACGCTTTCTTGAGGTTAGGGCTACTGTCATCAATGCTTGTGAAGTTCTGTCTGGAGAGAACAAGCTAGTAACGGCCCCATTTCCACATGTCCAGTGGGTGTCAGAGGGAGAAGCTGTCACTGTAACGGTGTGATAGCTAGAGGTCATTTCCACCGAGTGCCAAATTGAGTCGGGAGTCTTTTCTCTTTATAATGTGGACAGGTCACTGTTTTTACAGCTGTACTTTTTCATTATTCTTAGAACTCACTTGGCTTGTTGGCACGACTTGGTGTTGCAGACTGAGAATGATTAGGAGTATTGCCCCTTCAGACCGATTGTCTCGTGTATTTTATCCCAGGTTATCTGTCAGCGGGACTCAGTATAACCTGATTTGGGGTAGGCAAGGGAATGGGCTGGATTTGCTTGTCACTTCTTGGCCTGTTTCTCAAAATGTGAGCAATTCGTGAGCTCCACAGGCATTTGCTGGTGCCCCACGGCTTTCATGGAGAAAATATTCAATGCTGGGTTTCTGTTGTTTTTTTCGTAGCTCAAACAGAAAATCATAATAATTGAGTACTATTTAGTCCTGAGACAATCTGTAGTCGAAGATCTATTCTAGGGCACCCATCTCTGGTTCAGTGATGGAGTGTGGGGTACAGCTGAGCTTCTTTATCTATCTCTGCGTCTTCTCATTAATATCCTCTTTGAAGTTCAAAGGCTTAGCTCATAATAACATGTCTTCGGTAATGAGTAGATGGGTCAGGGAGTTCTGGCTATCTGGGTAGAAGATGAACTTGAATTATTGGTCATTTTTTTCAGTCTCTACATCCACCAGCTCAGATATGGGTTAGTGAGACTGTGGAAATCTGGATATGTCAACAAAGCATGCAATGGTAAATGGCTGTTTGCTATTTGGCTATATATGTAAGTTTCTTCTAATTCTGTCATAATATTTAGATGTGGCTTTCAAGTATGCCCATTAATAAACCATGTATTTCTCTCTCTCTCTCTCTCTCTCAGAAGAGAAAAAAAAATTGTCTTAGAAAACTGCCACTTCCAGAGTCGAGAGGGGTAGGCAATTTGTTTTTTAAAATATCCCGATGCCTTATCCTCAACATTGGAAGTATGGCATTTCAGCTTTTGGAGAGAGAGAGAGTCAAGCTGTTCAGGAACTGAACACATTGCTGTGATATGTGACGCGAGGAACGGAGTTGGAACGATGAGTTATGAAGATGGCTTCTGCTGGCAGTTAGTGTCAGGGAGAAAAAAATCCTTTCACTAAAAACAAATCCTAGTGAGCCCCACTATGCCTTATACTTAGAGCAGTTTAGAAGTGAACGTACAGTGTTCACTGTGCGTGTTCCACATTGCATGCCAAAAATCTAAAACAAATGCATAAATACAACAACAAGGAGTATGGTATTTTTTAATGGGAAACATTAGTGTTAGATCAAGATCATACTGAAAATGTTACTTGCCATGGAAATGAAATTCCAGGTCTATAAAGCCCAACATGGAGTAGGGAGGTGCGTACCATATCCCACCCCTAGACAAGGAGGACGATTGACAATTGACAGTGGCTGGGAGAGGGAGTGTTGGTTTCCTTAGAGTATATGTAGCCCTTGAGGTTGACCATAGTCCAGTGTCCAAGGATAGAGGGCAGTACAAATAGGACTTGATGGATAGCAATTAAAGAAAAGCACACAAAATTGGGTGGGTAGGGAAATGGGGATAGAGCTGGGAGAAACTGGAAGAGAGGTGAGTAGGATCAAAGCACAATGTATGAACTAATTTAGAAAGAAAGGAGGGAAGAAAAAAGGAATTAATTAATTCCAGGTCTAGTTAGCTGGTTCC
This sequence comes from Rattus rattus, assembly GCF_011064425.1. Classification (NCBI taxonomy): domain Eukaryota; kingdom Metazoa; phylum Chordata; class Mammalia; order Rodentia; family Muridae; genus Rattus; species Rattus rattus. The sequence continues at coordinate 86,729,921 of NC_046161.1, read as the reverse complement.
GTTGGAGGATAGAAAGGGAGCGGGAGAAGACACTGGCTCAGTAGGACTCCGCCTAGTCCTGCTAGAGAGAGACCCTCGCTGTTCGTGTGGTTGAGCTTTTCAAATTGCTATGCAGCAATATTGGGCCAATATTCTTTATTATTTGCCTAGAGTTTATTTCCACAAAGTGGCAGAGTGATTCCTTTACGAGTCAGATTTGTCATTTGCTGACGGCCCTTGTGATCGGCTGCCATCAGTTCTTATTTCATTGGGATGGAACCAGTCTTTACAACAGCCTACTGGAACTGCCCCTCTCCTGACTCCTCCCCTCTGACCATGTATTCTATAGGTCTCCTTGCTTACCTTGCTTGCCTTGTTTCCCTGGTGTTCTTGAAGGTTCCAGACTAGCATGGATGGCTCTCTGTACGGACATGTCTTCTTCTTTATCCTTGTCAAGTCTTTACTCAAATGTCATTTTCTCATAGAGGTATACCCTTTACGTAAAGTCCCAACTTCCAAGTCACTGCTCAGCCCCATGGGGCTGTGTGGCTTGGTAATATATCACACAACATACATCTGTCTCTTGTTCTAATGTAAAGCTTACACAGGGAAGGATGGGGCATGCCGTACTATGGGCCCTCATTAGATATCCACTGAATGGAGTGTCCTGATGACCATCTTAATCTCTCTCTACTATAGTAATGTGAGGGTAGACACACTTATTTCCCTAGCTAAGCCACCCTAGCAGGATTTTGTCAGTCCGACCCTAACACTCCTTCCCTTGTCTGCTTTATCAGGCATTTTCAAAATGTAAAATCTTTGCTGTGGCAAGGATTTCACAAACAAGAAGATAGCTTTCAGCTTCATTCTATCTCTTACTTCAGCTAAGAGCTGTTTTGCATTCTGTACACATTGATGGTGCTGTCAGTCTTAGCTGCCTTTCCTGTTGCTGTGGTGAAAAACCCCAACAAAAGCAGCTTGAGAGAGAAAGGGTTTATTCTAGCTCGGTCCTCAAGGGCGAAGTCCATCATCTTGGGGGTTGGGGGGCATTCTGTGGTCAGGAGCTTGAGGTATCTGGTCCTAGTGCATCTAATAACAGTGACCTGAGAGTGAGGATGCTGTGTTCAGCCTTCTTTCTCCTACTTCATGGAGTCCAGGAACCCAAGCCAGACAACAATGCCAACCCAGATGGTGGTGCCACCACAACCCATGTTAGAGTGGGGTAAGGTCTTCTCAATTCAATTAACTTGACCTTTCTGTTTTGAAAATTTCAATTTCATGTCCACCACTTGCAAGCCTCCTAAAGGGTGAGTCCCGCAGAAGTGAGGGGTGATCTGATAAGGGGGTTTCAGAATCTTCTCCTGTGGGTTGCTCTGTGAGTGTGTCAGCTCTGCGGATTCCCATGGGCATGCCCAGATACTGTCTGCAAGAGGATTGCAGATTTAATCAAGTTGACAACCAAGCTTAACTAGAATATTGTCCCACTGAAAAGTAAAATATTAACAACAAACGTGTGATCAGAAAAGGCTTTCACCTTGAAAATTATGTCATAGGGTTCACTGTATTCTTCTTCCCATTGTCTTGCCCTGTCCTCACCTCTTCTAGGTTTTGAGATAGCGTCTTGGTACGTAACTTAAGTCAATGTCAAACTCATGATCTTTCTGCCCCCATCTCTCAGAGCTGAGTTCAGTGATACATGCTACCATCCCTGATGATTTCCTCCTCTTCAATTAAACTGGTTTAGGAAATACTTTGACAAAACTGTCACTTGACCCATCTTTAGGCTGCCAGGTGTATAGTTTGAATGACATTTTTTGAGGCTTAGGAGTCTACATTCATTAAGGGTTAACTTTATGGAATTTTGTATTAGAAGATATGTTTTGCTTGTCCTGGAAACATTTGAGGATCTTATTAGGCTTCCCTTTCTGTTTTGAAAATTTCAGTTTCGTGTCCACCACTTGCAAGCCTCCTACAGGGTGAGCCCCGCAGAAGCAAGGGGTGAACCGATCAGGGCGTTTCAGAATCTTCCGTGGGTTGCTCTGTGAACGTGTCAGCTCCACAGATTCCCATGCCCAGCCTTGGAATCAGGACCCGTGCTGTTAGGGAGTTCCTGTTGCTACCTCCATGAACTCCATGTTAGATTTCTGCTGAATTCATCACTACTTCTGTGTCTGCTTTGATGTCCTGGCAAATTACAGTTGAGTGATTGATACAGCCTTCTGAATTGTGAATATATAATACTAGCTTCTAAAATGGATATTTGTTAAGCAAACTATTGACACCCAAATAAGGTGAAATACAGGGCCAACTTTACCCAACATTAACCAGAGGGTTAGTTAGTGTGAACACGAATCTATCTTTATCATATGTGGACATATTTTAAAAATACAAGAATCTCTGTGGGAAATCTTGGTCAATACAGTTTAAATGGGTACTGTGGTTAAATTGGTAAAGATGATATGGTTGCTTTAGCCCTGAAATTTCCAGACTGCCTGTAGAAAAGGAAATCCCAAGCCTGATGAACACTGCTCTGGCATCTGGCCACTGGAAGTGTCACCTGGGGACCCTCCAGGAGCACAAACCCTCAGGTCCCATCCAGACTTCTTGCTTGACTTTAATAAGATCCTTAGAGTATCCAGATGCATATTCAAATTTAAGAAGCCCTCTTCCACACATCCCTTTGGAGTAACGTTAAGTAGTTCACTTGTTTGCATTAGAAAGAGCAAAACCAGGCCTTTGAGGGAAGGCAACACATACTTAGAATGGACAATTCCTACCCAGTCAATAATCTTTCCACTTTCACATCGTACGGACTGTTCCGTGAGAGTGGGGGCAGTTCTCACTGAGGATCTGAGAGGGGAATGAATACACTTAGAAAACGTATATCCAAGGTGGACGGAGCCCAAGTTGTACCACGTGTGGATGCAGTTTTCAGCTTTGGATCTGGTTTTAATGGAAGGAGACAGTTTGAAGCAGCATGGCGGATGACACGGTTGCTCGGTCACAGGGCCTCGGAAGGGAGCAGTTATTTTTCTTTCTTCTTTTGTTCAGGCAGCAGCTGTGGCTCCCTAAAATGATATCCCGAATGCGTTGCGTGCCAAGGCTTTTAGAAGTTGATGAGTCACAGGTTTTGTGAATTGGAGCTTTTATAGCAGGGTAGGGGTTCGGGCCTTCCAGCTGAGGTTCGGAATTAGAATGGAAACTTCGGCAACATCCTCATCAACCTGTGGTGGCCTTTTACTCAGATGCTCCCCACACCCCCAGGTCACATGACCACACCCCAGGTCACATGACCACACCTCTCCTGGCATCACTGGCTCAAGTTCTTCCCTTCTCTTTCTCTTTCTGGTTTTGAAATCTTTCATATGCTAATCTCCAGTTGCTCTAGGAGGCCTCGGAGGCTTTTTCTGCAAAGAACTGACACCTCTTCCTCCTGGAAGCTCCTGTCAGCTCCTAGTTCTCAGTGTTGCTTGTACAATTGAATCACCTGGAGAGCTTTGAAAAGTATTCCTGGATTTGGGCCACGGTCTGGCTTGATTTGAAGCTCCAGGGTGGGAAGCTGGTGTTGCTAGTTTTAGAAGTTTCCTTGGTTGGCCCGATGTGCAGGCCTAATGGCGAAAGCATGAGCTCCTTCCTGTTACAGCTCCACATAAACCCAGTGCTTCTATGAACTACAGGAGGAACTCCGCTTTCACTTCATTCTAGTTGAGACCCTGCTAGAATCAGAAACAATTTTCTTATCTCTGTTCACTTTTTAACAATTAGTAGTTAGCTCGGCGGGCCCATACTGTTTCTCTTTCAACCCTGGTGGAGCTCCTGTGTGACCCTGGTCAGAGGGTGTGTGGCTACTGCCACTGGGTCCTGTAACTGCCATCCATTTCTGAATTCAGGATCAGACCGTGGGGGAAATCAGATATGTAGAAGCAAAGATGGGGAGAGGAAGGCGAAGTGGACATTGCTGGTTTCTTTGGAAACTCAGTTGTGTCACATGATGTTTTTCTGGAAGATCTCTTGGGGGAGGATGTTTTGCTGAAGCAGACCAGGGAGAGGGTGTGTGATGTTTTGCTGGAGTGGATGTTTGGGAGGGTGCGTGATGTTTGGAAAGAACATAAACGGAACCCCATAAACAGTGAGAGGATGCTCTTCACTGATGGCGCAATGCTTTACTGGTCTTGTTTCTTTACTGATCTTCACTGGTCTTCTCTTCATAGAGAGAAACACATCCAAGAACTCATGGTATTCCGGTTGATTCTTACTGCTTCTGCTGGATTGAGCTGCTGCTACTGGTTCGTGTTTGGTGTTTGCTGCTGGTATCTTGACAACGAAGAATGGAATCACCCCCAAAGAATGGCTTCTAAACAGGCCCACGACCTTCTTTTCCTATAAACCTTCTTTGTCTCCTACCTCTGGTTGGTGGGATGGAAGGGAGGTTGAAGCCTTCAAGAATCCTAAGTAAAGTAGACTTTGAAAAAATCTAAGCCTATAGCAAGGCTTGTAGAATCTTTATCACTAAGCAAAGGATTACTGCAAGCAGTGCTTAGTGGGATGGGAGACTATGGAGTTCTTTTTATGCATCCAGGAGCTTTGCATTGTGACTACCCCATCACAAGGCAGCCTTAAAGCCAGGGACAATAGAGGATGCTCACTCTTCCACAGCTTCTGTGGATCAGCAATCCTCTCCGGCTCAGGAGTTTCCATAAGGCTCTAGTCAAATGTCACCTGGGACTGACATCATTGCAAGGAGTATCCCTTCTGAGCCGGCTCACTCAGACTGCTGATGGGCTGTCCTGGAAGACGGCAAGCAGCCAGATTTCCACGCCACATAAACTTCTCCTTGGGACTATCTTTATGTGACGAGTGATTTCACATAGTGTTAAGAGCCAAGACCACCTGGAAGAAGCTGAAATGCTTTGTGATTATGAGTTATTATCTCCACGATCTCCTGTTGGCGCTGCAGGTTAATTTAGGAAGATATGACCCAAGAACTTAATTTTTGCTTTTGATAGGAGCTGTCCGTTAAATACTTGTGTTTGAGGACTCCACAAGATGGGCATTCAGTAATGGCTAGCTGACCCAATAACTGCCCAGAGGTGATCAGGAGGGCTCAAGAGGGCCAATCACTGCATTCCTCGGATTTTACTAGTGTAATTTGGAAAAGCTATCCTGAAGGTTTAGGAGTTACAGGCCATAAGCACAATCAAAACACATGCATGTTGATGGGCATCTTTGCCATGCATTGGACCTACTGAGAATGAGGTCAAGATGGAATAGTAAAGAGAAAGTGGAGAAGTCAGCGTTATAAAGCCCTGGCTTAGGGCCTTACCTGCAGCAAAGCTAAGTCCCTGATTTCCCTTCTTCAGCTAGACTGATGCACAGCTAAATTTCTGTCACTTGGTGTACCGACTAATGTTTAACTAATCCAGGCCCTGGGGTCTTAGAGTTTAGCCGTGGCCACTGTCATCTACTCTGTCATGGCCATTTATCCTGTCTGTGGTCTGAGAGCCATAAACTTCACACTGCTGGGTTGCATCTGTCCAATGTTTGGTCCAACGCTAGTGCGGGAAGGGCCCTTGGCATATATAAAATCTCCCCTCAGCAACCTGGCATAGCAGGGAAATGCCTATGAGCTCTGGAGCTATATGATTCTGTGTTCAACATTGCTCTGCCATCAGACACCCATGGGATCTGAGGCCCTTGTCTCCTTGGACCATGCACATAAGGTGGGGATCTTAAGATGATGTTCCCAGGGTCCCAAGGATGAAATGAGATAGCATGTATAGAAAACCGAGGCCAATATCAAAGACTCATCCATATTTGCTTCCCTTCCTCTCCTGCTGTCATTGTTCCTTTCTTTACTTAGGAGATAGTGCCAGGTACGAGGGAGCCAAAATTTAATTCAGTTTAATTCTGCTTAATCGGCATGTTTCCATGCCTGCCATCTGCTAGATGCAGGTGGAAAATGGGCTTTTGAGAAGGGTGGCTTGGTGGTTTCCACTAACTGAGAGTTCCCCTTAGACCAGACATGGGTTAGGTGGGTGTCCGGTATGGTTTTATATGGCTTGGGCCTCATTAGGAAGTGGGAGGCACTTGAGTCTGATCCTGGCATTAGGTCCTTGCTGCACTCTGCACCTACTGTTCATGGGAAGAGGAGGGAGAGGATGCATATATGCAGAGAAGCTGACCTCTACAGTGCAGTAGTTAGCTGCCCATGCTTCTCTACCTCAGGCTGCAGGAGATCCCCTACCTTCCCACCCACTGCTAAATTTAAGAAGTCTGCGTGGTAAGGTGATGAAGCAGGAGGCCGTTGTTTCAAATTAATGCATTTTCTGGTCACTACTGTTGCTCCTCCTGCCTCACTTATATTTTATCCCATTAATGATTCTGACACTAGCTATGCCTACCCATGCCTATCAGTAATCTATCATAAAGGTTTAAATAATTGTTTGTTGAACACAGCAAGTGCCTTCAATGGGTAACAGGTGCACTTGAATGCTCCTTTGCTGACACACGTGCTTCAGAGCCGTCTTTATGAACATTGGCGTTCCTTGAACTACACTAATGACAGAGATGGGTCAGGCAACTGACCAGCTCAACACCATGAGTGTTTTCAGAAAGAAATACCTGAAATTCCCCCCTCTGAAAATATCTGATACTATCAGAAGTTGGTGTGCTTCATTTATTCTTGTGAACATTCTTCTTACTACCAATGTCTTTCTGACTTGTCTGAAGGGTGGAAGAGAAAGAGAGTGATGAAGTTTTCTAAGTGGGCATGGTGCCTGGAGGTCAGGCCATCACTAGGGCACTGGAACTTTCTGGTGGGTGTGGACACTACTGTCCTCAGGTAAAACTTGTTCTCTCCACAAACGTGTGTTCTATTCCCAAGACCTTCGATGGATTGAATCAAGGCCACCCAGATGATCTGGCATACTCTTATCTAATTCAACTCAACTATTTATGAATAGAAACCATCTATGAAGTATACCTTCTTAGCGAACACTAGATTAGTACTGTATTGAATGGTGGACACTACAACATAGCCAAATCAACACAGAAAAAGGGTCATTCATGTCTCCTTAAATAATTTAGCCTTGCTATAAAGACAATAGCAAAGTCCTATTTCCTTCTGTATTGACTGGTTTTGTATCGACTTGATACAGACTGGAGTCATCAGAGAGGAAGGGAGAGCCTCAGTTGAGAAAACACCTCCATGAGATCCAGTTGTAGGCCATTTTCTCAATTAGTAATCAATGGGCAAGGGCCCAGCTCATTGTGGGTAAGCTCATCTCTGACATGGTGGTCCTGGGCAAAGCAGGCTGAGCAAGCCAGAGAGGCGAGCCGGTAAGCAGCATTCCTCTATGCCCACTTCATCAGCTCTTGCCTCCAGGTTCCTGCCCTGTTTGAGTTCCTGTCCTGATTTTCTTCAATGATGAACAGCAATAGAGAAGTGTAAACCAAATAAACCCCGTTCTCTCCAACTTGCTTTTTGATCATGGTGTTTCAGTGCAACAGTAGAAACCCTAACTAAAAGACCTTCTGATGTGACAGTTGTCTTGCACACAAGAGAAATCATGTTAACCTTTTCCTCACAAGAGAAAAATTTTTGTATTTTTCTTCTTTTCCTTTGATTTTTGTAACTTAGTACTGTGACATAAAGTTAGCTACCAATAATCTATCCTATTCTGGATGGTAGTATTGTAAGAGAAAAGCAAACAAAAGTGTTAGCTTCATGTGTCTATAAAATTTCACAACAGAATAGGAAAGAAAAAAAAATCTTGGTTACTGAATCCTCACTTCTACAGTTCCCCTGTTGTCGCTGGCATTTACATCTATCCTTCTCTAGATCTCCATGTACCTTTTGACTCAGTAAGGACCTTGGCTATCTATGGTTCTTAGATTCCCCAGAACAACCTAAGATTTCACTCCTGATGACTTTGGGTTGTGAAAAGACTTTCCTAATTGAGTTATTGTAGTTTCCCCACTGACTTGAATCACAGGATATGGTTAGCATCAGCCATTTATGGAACTGACAGTGTCTGGACTCACTATTCTTTATCTCTATGCAGGAGTTGTTCAATTCCTTCTTGGAAGACAGGTTCAGACCACAAACCACACAGCAACATCTTTCTTTGTTCATGTTTCAGGGTTTTCAAGGACCAGAGTGGCCAAACATCATACTGTGATCCCTGGGTGGAAATCATTCTTGAACCTCTAGACCAGTGGCTGTCAAGCTGTGGGTCATGATCCTTTTATAGCAGTCCCCAAAGACCACCCTACATATGAGATATTTACATTATGATTCATAACAGTAGCAGTATTACAGTTAAGAAGTGCAACAAAAATAATTTTATAGTTGGGGGTCACCACAGCATGAGGAACTGCATTAAAGGGTCAAAGACTTTGGAAGGTTGAGAACACTGCTCTAGACCAACATAACGTAGGAGTATGAGGGCCTTTATTTTACTTTTTTCAAGGGAGAAGTACTGAATCAGTGAGTTCAAATTAATATCCAAGTACATGTTCCAGTAAGTGCAAAGAGCAATCTCTTCCACAGTGGAAATGGAATCCATCTGTAACCAGATGGCTGCTTGATTGCCTGGGTAAATAGAGTTGTACCAAGGACTCAGCGGTGGTCTCTGCTGCTGGCATAGGCACTCAGCAGTGGCTGTGGACAGGATGGCTTTGGGTAAAGTCCATGTTAAGCTCACACATACCCCATCCCTGCCACAATGGACACTTTGTTTATGAGGCCATTGGGTGGACCTATGACTGGACAAAGAGACTCACTAGTCCCCACATAGTAGGGGATCTTCACTTTTTGTTTGTTTATTAAAATCTACCACTGCTGAGCATTATTATTTGTGAGCATGCACACGAAACACAAACACCATCACATTCCTTATATGGACAGAAGTGTTTATGCACACACATCTTTCTCAGACTTCTTGCCTCCAGTTTTCCAATCATGCTATTTCTAACTTCAAGCCATCTAGACAGAACCCTGCTATAGGGAAACCAATAACCATGGCCATAGAGAACTTTACTTTTGGCTACTTCTCATTTCAACAAAAGGGACAACAAAGCATTCTGCTTATGGTGAGGATTGATTGAAATCTCTGTCCCTCAGAGATGTTAAAGAAAAAACCACACCATGTCAGTTTTGTACATTCAAGTTCTGCATACCATGCAAGAACATCCATAAACCAGGCCTGCTCAGGTAGCCATTTTTATGGCTTTCCTCATGAGGTTGTGGATACAGGCTGGGAAAGCAAAAGTAAATAGTGGAAGAGAGATTACACATTTGGATGAATCTTCACATAAATTAAAATGTACTTCCAAATACCTAACTGATCATTTAATATACCATTTCCCTCAGTTTCATGTCATGGTGGGCTATAAAGCGCCCTGTTCATGATGATAGCTTGGGTCACATGGCACCTTGGTGGCCCATGGATAAATGTCAGTCTCTGCTAGGGTCCAGCAACAGACTAAATTATTCCTCAACCATGAGCAGCTGTCTACAAAGGACAGTAGAACTTTACCCAGAAAACCTAAGGCTCTGAATGGGGCTTCATCTGACTTTCCGGGGTCAATATTATCAGGTGTGGATTATGGAGCTCAAGTGTCAGAGAAGTTCATATTATCTTGGATCAACTGCAAAAGCTTTCTCTTGTTCAGAGTTCTTTCAAACCCACAGCTCTTTTCAGCCATTTAGAATGTGAGCTTTTCTATGGCTGTCATAATAGGATTTTATACTGATTGCATAAAAAAGTTAGACATTTATTCTCAGGTACAGAGGTAGGAGTCTGCATTCCAGATGTTACTGTCTCCATCTGTAAGCTTGGAAGGAAAACTATTATTTATCTGTCTATCTATCTATCTATCTATCTATCTATCTATCTATCTATCTATCTATCTATCTATCTATCTACTATCTATCAACTATCTATCTATCATCTATCCATTATCTATCTATCTATCTATCTATCTATCTATCTATCTATCTATCTATCTATCTACTATCTATCAACTATCTATCTAACATCTATCTATCTATCTATCGATCTATCTATCTATCTATCTATCTACCTATCTATCATCTATCCATCATCTATCTATCTATCTATCTATCTATCTATCTATCTATCTATCTATCTATCTATCTATCATCTATCAGCTTCTGGAGGTTGCGGCCATTCTTGGCTTTCATTGGTTCATAGCTAGCATCAGTCCATTTACTGTCTATACTGTCATGTGTTATCAGCCCCGTGTATCTCTATTTCCATCTAAAAACATTAGTTTTAGAATTAGGGCTTGCTATAATACATGATCCCATCTTAACATAATTATGTCTGCAAAGATCCCATCAAGTAAAAGTTTTTCACATTCATGGGTGCCATGTATCTTTTAGGGGCTTATAATTCCAAGTTAAGAGCTATATCAGCAGTTAAAATATACCCTTCTACAGTTCACAGCCAGTGTACACTATGCCTTTTTGGACTCAGAAGGGGCGTATGCAAACCACCTTCATTGTCAAGAAGATAAACTGGATATGGCCTTCACTACCAGATCAAGTAATTTTTCTAAGGTTCCAGACCTAGCATTTTGTCAAGTTTATGTCCAAGTTTCTGACAGGCAAATGTCTTGTCATTATGTTCAGGATAATAGCTACCTCTTGCTCACTAGATCCAAATGTCATCAATGTAATAGACTAGTGTGATGTCTTGGGGGAAGAGAAAGGTCATCAGGGTCCCCAACGACTAAATTATGACCAGATTAAGAGAGCTGCCATGCCACTGACATAGGACAGTGAAGTGGCACCACTGGCTTTGCCACCTGAAAGCAAACTACTTCTAGTGGCTTCTAAGAGTTATCGAGAGCAAAGCATTTGTCAGATCAATAGGTACTGGGGAAGTGTTAATATGCTCAGGCCATCTGTCACAGCTGGGAAGAGGTAGAACAGATGCATGAGTCTCCAGATATAGTAACAGCAGAAATCAACATGGCTCCGTGTCCAGTTCTCCGTTCCATGAAAACATCAGAACTCCGTAAGGGATTCTCCAGGGGGTGTTTCACAGGTGCACACTCTGTCCAGTCATGGAGGCTAGCGTGCCTCAGCTCTCCATCTTGTTCCGTTTTCTTTCTTGTCTGTATTTCTCCCATGGTGCACCTTAATCACTGTGGTGTCTTTTGTAGGCAATCATGCTTCCCTTGCAGAAAGTCTATATATAGTCTTATTGCATAGAGGACAATAAGAATCTCTTTACAGGAGTTAGAGAAATCAAGGGTCAAATGGCACCCAAAAAAACATCTCCATGAACCCAGGATGCACATCTCATTCCTTAAAACCCACATCTCCAGGCCAGAACTTTTACCTTAATTTTTATCATCATCATCATCTTCATCACCACCACCACCACCACTACCACCACCACCACCACCACCACCACCACCCCCACCACCACCACCATCATCATCACTGCTACTGTAGATCTGGGGATCAAAGCCATACCTTGTATGTGCTGGGCAAGTGCCAGGCCAAAAGTTGCCCCTTACTCAAAATTTATATCCATTTACACAGCTCCTTGTTATCTCCAGAGATGTTATGTGGGAGCCTCGGTTTCACCTTGTTCAGAACCAGATCGATGGACTTTCTGTGAACTCGTTCTTCTGCTCAGCTCCCTCCCAAACTATAGAACCATCAGTCATTATGTACAGCTTAGGCTGGGGGTCATTTTGGTGTCCTGTAGCCTCCTTTCTTCCACACTCCGTCAGTTACCACTGTGTGTATTTTACCTTTGAACTTTACCTCTGACATTGTCATGGCTGCCTGATGGTCAGTGATGCTTTGAATGAGAGATGTCTCTCACAAGCTCAGGTATTAGGATTCTTGTCCCACAACTAGTGACACTGAGTGGATTATAGACCCATAAGGAAGAGGAGGCTTCTTGGAGGAAGTATGTCACTGAGGGTGGCTTTGAGAGTTGATAGCCTAACCACACTTCTGATTCAGTCTCTGCTTTGTGTTTGTGATTAAAGACAAGACCTCTCAGCCTCTTTCTCCAGCCACCTCCTACCATGCCTCGCCCACCGATATGGACTCTCCCTTTAGAACCATACGCCAAAATAAACTTTCTCCCTTCCACAAGTTGCTGTTGGTCATAGTATTTTATCACAGCAACATAGAAGTGGCTAATACACTTTCCTTCTCAGGTCGTTAAATAATACCCACACTGGGTGAAGACTAGGCAGTTTACTATCTCCATCCTTTTCAGTATTTCATCTCCACCCAGCCTAAGTGAAGAATTTCATTAATTCCCTGTTCACAAAGGGTTAGCGTCCTCTTTAGTTTGGTCTACACGGTCTCCTGTTCCTCTATTTCTCCCCTTCAAACACAGCAACCCATGTGGTAACCATGTGGAATTATTTTCTGGATGGTCCTTATCCTCTGTCTCTGTCCACATTCTCTCCCTGGGCTGAAATTCCTTCACAGTGTTCTAATAATTTAGCTCTTCCGTTTCTCCATGGGATAAGGCTAAGCATCTCATTATTCAAGACCTTACTCAAAAAAAAAAAAAAAAAAGCTTTGGATTCTTTCTTGGTCACATTTCCCCTTCCTTGTCATGAAGCCAAGGCCACACACAGGACAAACCCCACTGATTTTCTGGCTTCCCTTTTCCTTACACAGAATTCAGCAACAGATTCTATGCCACTTTACTCATATCTTCCTAAACATCTCAAATTATTTTAACAAACAGGGAGATCATGATTACAGTATCACTATAAAAATTAAACAATGCAAATCAACCCAAAACCTCATTCCATGTAGCTCTTACTCTGGATCCCTTTCAGGCTTCTGTCTCTCCAGACTGCTTTTCACAAAGAATACTGTGGTGTTCTGGCTTTCTGTTGCCATCAATACCTGACAAGAAACAGTCTAAAAAGAAGAGGGTTTTATTTTGACTCATGACTTCAGAGTAAGGGTGAATAGCTCCAATGTTGCTGGGCCTTGAGGAGGCAAAACATCAAGACCCAAGGGTGTGGTGACTTGAATAGGCGTGGCCTCCGCAGACTCATGTATCTGAATGCTTGGCCCATAGGGAGTGGCACTACCAGGAGCTGTGGCCTTGCTGGAGTAGGCGTGGTCCTGTTGGAGGAAGTGTGTCACTGTGGGGGTCAGCTTTGAGGTCTCCTATGCCCAAGCTATGCCCAGTGTGGCACAATGAGTCCTTCTGCTGCCTTCACATCAAGATACAGAACTCTCAATTCCATCTCTAGTATCATGCCTGTCTGTTCTCTGCCGTGTTTCCTGCCATGTCAACAGTGGACTAAAACTCTGAAACTGTAAGGCAGCCGCAAGTAAATGTTTTTTCTTTATAAGTTGTCATGGTCATGGAGTCTCTTCAGAGGAATAAAACCCTACCTAAGACAAAAGGTATGGAGGAGTGCATTTGTTCACTTTCTGGGCATGAAGGAGGGAGGAATGGAAGGGAGGATAGAGGGAGAGAGGGAGGGAAGGAGACAGAGAGAGGGAGAGAGGGAGAGAGGGAGGGAGGGAGATGGAGAGGGGGAGAGGGGGAGAAAGGGAGGGAGGGAGATGGAGAGGGGAAAGAGGGAGGAGGGAGGGAGGGAGATGGAGAGGGAGGGGGGGGAAGGGAGGGAGGGAGGGAGGGAGAGAGAGAGAGAGAGAGAGAGAATGAACAAACAAGGACATACCCTCAGTGACTATTTCCTCTATCCAGCTAGGCCTACCTCTTGATGTTTTCTTTCCTCTCAAAAGAGTAACAGCACTGGCTACAAGACTTCAATTTACATCCTATGGGAATATTTCATATTTAAATCCTAACAATCATACTTTAAAAATATTTCCATCTGAGTGCATACAGATGGGCTAATCTCTGTAGCATGTGATTGTTGCAGTGTTCCACAGAATGGACATAGTTTAGATAACCCTTCTGCTATTGATGTATATTTATGGTTTTTCCCAACATTTTGCAGCAACAGACAGTGCTAAAGATTGCTTTTGTATATTTCCTGTGCACAATTGCACAATTTATAATCCTATAAATCTGGACACCATTTTTTAAAAATCTGGTAGTCTTTTTAAATGTTTTTAAAGTATTGATAAGAATTATTTGTATATTCTGGAGAATAATTTCCAATCTATCCCCCCCCATGCATGCACTCACGTACTTATGCACGTATATATATTTTTTTTTTCTTCTTGTTTTCAACTTTGGTTTATTGTGTCTTTTAACATAGGAAGTTTCAAATCTTTAACTCATACTTGTATTTGTTTTTCGTTTCAGTCTCAGGAAGACAACATGGCAAGGTCACTTGCATGTTTTGAAGTTTTATTTACTTTTAAATTTCCTGTTGTTTTGGTTTTTGTGTTTAGTTATTCCAATCACTTGGGATTTAGTTTTACATGCCTTAGATGTTAGTATTCAATTTTCTTTCATTTTCTAAATTGAAAAATCAATTAGTCCACTTATCCCCAACCCAAATTGAAATGCTGTCTTTTATAAACTAGCTTTCTAAATATATTCGCAGGTCCGTTTCTGAACCTTGTGCTGGATTTTCCTGATCTTGTCCCTTGTTTCTGGGTCAGCAGCACATTGTTCTAGTTACAGTCTCTTTCTCCTGTATTTTGCTATCTGATATGAAGCCACTTTTTTAAAAAGTGCTAAATATTTGAGAGGTGGGTACAATTTCAGTAGCCAGTGAGTCACAGCACATTGGCAGAGTGGTCCCTGTGAGTGTTGAGTGAGTCAGGGCTTGGTACTCTGTGTGCCGAATCACATACTCTTAAGGCCCCCCAAAGACGGTGGCAAAAATGACACTGTTCCTGGCTTTTCACTCCATTCCTTATTGTAGCTTAGTGTTTGGTACTGAATTATTTCATAAGAGTCATAATTATTATTTTATTTTGAATAAATAATTCTAAGTATACAGTATATATAAAATGGAAAAGGGACGAAAGTGAAAGTTGACTCTCTGCAGTTTCTCAGAGTCAACCCTTTCTATTGTTTTCTTCATGGCATCCTGCATACATTCTGGCCTGAACATTGTTGCTCTGTGTGTTGGAACTCAGCTATAAGATGACGTGGATGACTTATTAGTCAGGATTACAATCAATTTGTTTTAATAAATACTTTTGATATGTGCAATCTCTCGCATATCCCGAATAAAAATTGCTGTCTTCAGTACAGTGAAATGGAAAACCTGACATTTGCATAATTTTGTTATTTGAAATTCTGGTCTGTATTTCTGCTTTGTTTTGTGGTTGTACATTTGAGGTCTACTTGTATATAATCTTTTTGTAGTAATTGGAGCAGTCCCTGGACTATGTAAGAGTTCTAAAATTTTGATTTTCAATCCTGCAGTTTTATCCTAAACCAAAATGCCTAACTTCAGTTTTAAAAGTAGAAGTTAACTTAATAAATTCAGGGCTTCTATATCATTCAGTAGTGATTCTTTTATATGTATGTACATGTGCCTCTTATACTATATAAGCCTTCTAATAATGACTAGGGTTTGGGCATTTGTATATATAAATCAGTCCAACTCCTATTGGTTGTGTCTTTGGTGAAGCTTTGTAATGATTGTCTGTTAGCATTCATTCTTCAACAGTATTTGTTCTTGACAGTTGTGGTTTTTGGTAAGCATTATGACACTGTTGTCTGTGAACATTCTGTAGAAGTATAGCTTCTGACAAAGAAACCTGGATGATATTTTCGAGACACTAGGATGCTACCTACAGAAGAAAGAGAATGGTCTCTAGAAATGCTTGACCTACCAGCTATTCCTTCTGGACCTCTTAGTTGTTTAAAATTGACCGTACAAGGTTCATGGCACCAACTCCCTGATACCTTCCACTTACTCTCCTATTTTATTTAGGGTTTCACTGCTGTGAAGACACACCATGACCAAGGCAACTTTTATAAAGGACAACATTTAATTGGATCTGGCTTATTATAGTTTTAGTGGTTTAGTCCATTATCATCATGGCAGGAACCATGGCAACATCCAGGCATACAGAGTTCTGGGGAAGGAGCTGAGAATTCTATATCTTGATATGAAGGCAGGCCAACAGGAGGAGGGTCTCTTCTGCACTGAGTGGAGCTTGAGCATAGGACTTCAAAGCCAACCCCCACAGAGACACACTTCTTCCAACAAGGCTCCACGCATTCCAAGATCACACCTCCTAATGGTGTCACTTCCTGTGGGCCAAATATCCAAGTACATGAGTCTATGAGGGCCAAACCTACTCAAAAACTATACTTCTCAATGCAGACTCAAATCAGACCAAACAACTGTAAATCTTACCTTGGCAATGAGACGCAGGTGAGAACAAATTTTACGAGGGTTATTTAGTGATATCTTCAGAGAAAAGTGTTCCTAGACAAGGTGGGGGAATTGTCAGAGCCATAATGAAGGCATGTTGGACATGGTAGTGCTTCCCTGTAATCTCAGCACTTGGGAAGTTGAAGATACCTTAAGTTTGAGACCAACTTGGGTGTCAGTGAAATTTTGCTCAAACCAACATAATGGAGTTCTTTCCAAAAGTAACTAAAGCCAAGAGGTTATGCAGACATTGCTCCTGTGTACCGGATTCTGAATGTGCTCTGACCTTCACTCCCACTTGTATTCTGCTTTTATTGTGTAAGACAGTTATACTGTGCTGCATTGTTAAAACAAAGAGTTGCTGATCTCTGTGAGTTCAAGGCCAGCTTGGTCTACAGGAGTTCTAGGATAACCAGGGCTATGAAGAAAGACCCTGTCTCAACAACCAAACCCAAACAAATAAAAATAATCAACAAACACAAAGAAGGGGGGAATGTAAGCAGCTGGCAGAAATGAATACATTCTGAAGAGACACTTATGTCCCGCTCTTTGGCTAGTATTCAAGCATGTGCACCAACAAATTTGAATTTCCCCAGGAATTTTCTTCTGGGAGAAGAAAATCTGCAACCACTGGTGACAGTCAGAGGAGAGGTTTGTCTACCGGAGGAGGAACTAATCTGTCTCTTGGAGATGGATTTATAACGTATGGGACAGCCTTGCAAGAGATACTGGAGCAGAGACTACAGTAGGCAGGACTACACCTTGGCCAGACAGCTTGGTTCTTCATATTTCTTGCCTTCTATCTAAACTCTACTCTCATTTAAGATTCCCAGTTGAACTTGGGATCTACTGGGTATTTTTGTTCCTCTTCCAAAATGTGGCTACATTGAAATTTTTCCTTTATTCTGCTTTGTCCTGTAAAAAGAAATAACTCTGCACATGACATTAGAGAACTTAAAACTTCAGCTTTGATTTATACTGTTAGATTGCTCTGTAAGAAATTGTGAGAGATTTCACAATGAAAATGCATTTGCTACTGGGTTTCAGACTTGCTCAGACATACTCAAGTATTATGGAAAGCACCAAAGAGGCTCTGGATGGGGCCCTGAGATTGAGTCAACTTCTGTGTGTGTGAAGATGCGTGTGTGTGATGTACCCATGTTAAAAAGTTCAAGGAAGACCCAGTCATCTAATTAATGAGAACCCTGTTTAAAGCTCTAATAATGAATAAGAATATTAGTAGCTTGAATAAAGCACTTGTGCCTTTATTATTCACTAGAAACTGGCAGTAAATAATAGGTTTGAATTTCACAGTCATGAGGCCGCTAATCAAAGCACGGGGCACTGCTTAAGATCATAATTCATTATCCTTCGCAGCAACAGCATAACAGGGCTTGGCTTTATGAATTGCTAACTGGGCCCTAGTCTCGGACTGATTCAGAGGGAGAAAGGCTGCTGGTCACACAGCAAGATGGGAACACTGTCTCATATATCGGAGGGGCCTATGATCTGGATCCTACTCTAGAGATCAGCCTGGTATTCCCACTGTCCTTGTCAGGAGTAATTCCTGACAGTAGGTTGGAAAGAGTGTGTCTCTTAGCAAGAAGCTATCTGGGAGGCAGAGGCTAATTTTATTCTAACTCATTCTTTTTGATTCGGCGTTGGCTCTGATGGGTCAGCCCTTGTCCCTCCATAGACATTACTTCATTACTTTGTTTCATCTGGTAGACCAAATCCCTCTTCCTTCTTCTTGTTCTTTTCGCGTGACCATTTGACATTTTTTGAAGCCTCTTTTCTTTTTCTGTTGTGACTTTAGAAAAAAACACACAAAGCAAACATCTCTTCCTTCTACCTGGTGTGGGCAGAAGTAAGATGAACCCTTACCTTGTGGCCTTCTTCCAATCCTTTAGTGTCTCCTCCATTTTTGTAGCACTTCTCCAAAAATGAAAGGAGGCAGGAAAGGAGGTTGTGCCCTTTTGCTTGACTCAGTTTCCCTTGCTGAGACATCCTCCCTGATTTCTTTATTCCTTCAATGACTTGTTACTCTAGGCCCCTTTGGCTGTTCATGAGTCTGAGGACCCAGGCATCCCCATATGGGAGCATTTCACACCTGCTGCACCCAGATCTCTAAGGACGGGAGTGTAGAGCTCTCTAGTTAGCCTGGTCAGAGGAGACGCATTGACAAGAAGCTGGAGCCACTGCAATCATACTCCATAACAAAATTTTATTAGCATGATGTCAAATTAGAAAACTTTTCTACTTGCCCTATTTACCTGAAATGACAAGATTTTACTCAGTTGAATATAAAAGTTTCTCCTATTTGGAAGCGAGAAAACAGACACGCAGGCAGGGTACCTGATACCGAAGGTCTAAGGCCTAAGAAGTGCTCAGTGTAACATGCATTAGTTTTACGCTTTGGGCCTGAGAAAGAAATCATTCTCCATCTCCCTCTAAAGCAAGTCTATCATGTCTTAGGCTCCCAAGTCTGAAGCCTGCTCTTTGGAGCCTAACAGAGCATCTGCATTTCAGGAGAAGCTAGGCTTGAGGTATCTTAAGGCTTCAAAGGCACAAGTCATGCAGCTAAATTAAAAGCTATTGGATTGGTCTCTTCAATGCAGCAGGTGAGCCACTCTGGAAAGGGGGGTGGATCCTGACTGGTGCTTGTCCTTGGTACCTAAGGGTGGCCTACATGTCATTAGCCCCATTCTTTTTGCCCCTCTGTTGCCAAACAGTCACAAATATTGGAATTGGAAAAGGTGAGGGCTCCTGCACAATCCCCCCAACCCCCCATGTGGGAGGGTCATGCGGTAAAACATGACTTCCCAGCATGCAGAGGGAACCTGCCAAGAAGTTGTCCCAGTGCACACAAGGAAGAGAGGCTCACTGTTTGAGTAAAACACAGAATGTGGGAAAGAGACCAGCTTTCCCTGGAATGAGTCTCCTTAAGCTGACGAGAGCCTGCACTTAACATACACATACCTGGAGGCAAGCGCCTCCTTGGAGTAGTGGGAAGAACCGTATGGAGAGAGTGCCAGCAAGGACAACAGGGCCCCCGGCAGATGTGAATTCTCTGAGGCCATCCATAGTGGGTACTGAACACTCACTGGGCTCTGCATTTAGCCCTATGGTCAAGGGATAAGACCTCATTTATGCTCAGGAGATTTTCTTCTTCTTCTTCTTCATGTTATCACTGTTCTATAATTAATGGAATAGAATCCAAAATCCACATGAAGGGCCTGGAGAGCTGTCTGAGGAACAGAAGGAGCTCCCTGCAGACACAGCACATATGGTTCATCCCAGTGGCAGCTAGACCTGACTCCCCTGGCCCCCAATCCAGCAGTAAAAATGGCTGTCAGATAATTAAATGAGGTTGCATAATACAGAGGGAAGATAATGAATTCTCATTTCTGAAGGCACGGGAGGATACATGTGATAAGGTTTGATTCTGTCCAATTTATGTTCTTAATACTCTTTCTGTCTCTTTCTGCACCACCTCCTTGGCTGTGGGCCTTCCTCAGTGGTCTTGCATTACATGTGGTTATGTTTGCACTCGTACCAATTAGTCCATCTGGGGTTGACCCCGAGTCTGCTCCAGTTTGAGTTCATAGCCTCCGAGGCCGAGGTCTCCCTCGTAGATGTTTTCCTTGCCTAAAGTCAGGCCTGAAGACTTCTGGTCCAGAGCTAGCTTTGTGGCAGGACTGCTGGGTGTGGGGCTCTGCTCCTGGTAATTCATGGCGAGTTCATCTTGGTTGACGATACATTCCACATCATCCTCTTTCAGTTGTTCCTGCTTTAAGACAGAGAGAGAGACAGGTCACGTCATGATGAAGGCAGCAAACAGTAGCATCCTCACAATGTAGGAAAATGGAATGTTTTGTGTGTGCAGCACACAGACATAATACACGCAGGTGGAGGCCAGAGGTTGACTACAGCAGTTTTGAACGGTTTTCTACTTCCTCTCTCTTGTATCCCTCTTTCCTTTTGGAGCTAGATTCTTTCACCAAACCTGGGGCTCACCATTTGGTTAGGTTAGCCGGCTAGTGAGCTCTAGAGAGTCACCTGTCTCTATTTCTTCAGAACTGGTTTTACAGGTACATGCCAGGAGGCTGAGGTACCAAATGCAGGCCTTCATGTTTGAACGGCAAATACTTTACTAACTGGGCCATTTCCCTAGGACTGAAGACTCCCTTCTCTTTGATTTAATGGCAAATTTTATTATGCACTGTCCCATCTGTGCTTGCACGTGGCACAGCATTTGCCAAGTCAGCAATGAAAACGTGGCCTTCTACACAGCCTCAAAGACTCTCCCAGCCCAAGGTCGGCTGAGGCCCATGACCCATCTCCTTGGGCTGAGGGAGAAAGAATGGGATTGGGTGGATTCTCTTCACTGGCACCCACTTGACCATAGCCAAGACTTAGCCAAATCCTGTAGCGAAGTTTCATGCTGGTTTTGAAAACCCTCAGAGTTGAATATGTTCTATTTTACTATAAATGGGTTTTCAGCACATTTCTTGAGACAAGTGTCATAAGACGAGATGTGACTGGCATTGACTCTGGTAGACTGAATAACATCAGAAATGTATAGACCAGGCCAGTAATGGTCACCCCATCCAGAGGTTCCCCTGGAGAGAATGACATCTCAGCCTTCCTTCTACTGATTAGAGAGGATGACAGCAAGTCACTGCACAGTGAGGGTTGTCTGGGTTACCTTAGGACAGGGTTCCCACCTTTAGCTTACTCTAGGAGCATCTGAGAGCTTTTTAAATCAGATCTGCCCTGTGAGGGTTATTTTTGTCACGTTCCTCCAGGAAGCCCCCAGCTGCTGCTGAGCCTATCTGGGAAGAGTCTCCTTCTGCAGGGGAGTGCCAGCTGACGGCTCCTGAGGCCACCGTCAGCTCGCACACTTCGCTCTCCTCCAGTCGCCTGACACTCTGATCTGCTGGTAATGACTCTAATTGCTTCTCAGTATTTTTCTTATTCTACTCCCCTGAGCTATAAAGCACAGACCTAATATCCAAAACTTCAAAACACAGCAGTTTGTGAGAACACATCACTTTTACATTTTCCAAGTTCATTTTATGGTTAAAGATATTGGCAACAATAAAAAAAATGCCTTTTTACAAAGAAGAATAAGCCAAGCTCAGCAACATCGGAGCAGAGAGGAAGGAACACTTCTCGGTACAGTAAATTTAAAAACCGCCTCCTCCTCCAGCCAGGGAGTAAGAGCCCTGAGGTCTCTGGTTCATCAGTATTTACCAGGCTCGCCCACATAATCATTCACTCACCCCATAGGCCTGAGGACTGGTGAGCAGCCTGGAGACTGGGCCACACCATGCCGGCAACGTGGTGGTCAGTGGAGGGCCGGAATGTGTTAAGATGGGTTTCAGGTATCTGGAGGGCCTGTTAAGGAATACTCGCCAGGAGGAAGTCAGAGTTCTGTGTGAGAACCCAGCAGAAACCCTTTGCATGCTGCTCA
This sequence comes from Rattus rattus, assembly GCF_011064425.1. NCBI lineage: Eukaryota > Metazoa > Chordata > Mammalia > Rodentia > Muridae > Rattus > Rattus rattus. Next base: position 86,708,122 of record NC_046161.1, on the reverse strand, counting down.
AACAGACAGTTATGTTCACCTTTAAATCTTCTGCTCCCTCATTTAGGAAGCAATTTGGCCTGCAAAAATTGCTGTTTGTAATCTTTGCTCTATACACTGTTGTAGCCCTCCAGACAACCTTTAATCATGCAAGGATGGTAAAGGGGCTCCACACACAGTGTCAGAAAGGGACGCAAGCATCCCTCTGCTCCCTCCAAGCCTGGCCCCACGGCCAGTCTGTTTAGAGCATTCATTCTGAAGAGCTACTTAGAACAATAGTGTAAGACGTGTGTTTTCTAAAATAATGTGTGTGAGTGCACCCCCTCCACCCCCCCCATGGCATGGGATAGGGACGGAGAAAAGGAAAAGAGGGGAGGAGAAAGGGCCGGAGGGAGAGAGGAGAGAGAGAGAGAGAGAGAGAGAGAGAGAGAGAGAGAAAGAAGCGAGAGCACTCTTTTCCACAAAAAAGTAAGAGGTATATCCTAAAATGTTAGCCATTTCAGAACTGGGTAGTCAACATAAATTGTGTTCCAAGGTTCTTCATTTTCAGCGTTCAATATACTCAATGTATACATCATACGTCAGTGCACTTTTATACAAAACTATGCACATAAGCTGCTGCTAGGTTTATTCTATTGTCTAGCACCAGTCTTTCTCGTCTTTTTATCCCAAAGCGCCCTAACCAGCTAAAAGGAAAACTGGTTCACTGGGAGCCATTGTGTTTCCCTCCAGCTTAGCAGTAATGGGATCCCTAGAAGCGGCCTCGTGTGCCATCATCATCATCCTCATCCTCATCCTCATCCTCATCCTCATCCTCATCCTCATCATCACCATCACCATTATTATTTACCGAAAGAAAGTGGTGAGATCATCCCACCATCCATTGAAGTGACTTAAGTTCATATGATTTCCTTTGCTGGAGAGTATTTCACTCCGTCCACCTACTGAAAAGCAATAATAAAAGGGACAAGGAGAAGAAGGGAAGCAGTGGACACTGGTTGGCTTGTAGAGGTCTCCAGCTGCCCACAGGCACCCGGGGTGTGGGAGAGGACCCGAGGAAGGAGTGTAGGACTCACCCACAGCTGGAGTACACCTCTTTCACTTCCACGATGTCCCTGAAAGTGGGAGCAGAGAACGGACCTTTGGTCCCCGCCGACTAACAGTGACATGGCATTAAAGCAGCAACGTAGCTGGGGAGACCTGTGAACTGACCCCGGTATGCACCTTTGAGGAAGGTGATTGACAAGAATTGTAAGCCACTTTGCAGTGTTACGTTCAAACGGGGAGGTTGGCTCCTTTAAGATGAGTAGCTGCTAAAGCCAGCTGAAGGCTGGGGAAGAAATTATCCTTCAGAGACTGGCTTTGCTGTCACATCTTGTAAGTATATATACAAATCTGAAAGCCCTTGATGATATCCTATTAATTTTCATTAGAGCATTATTTCCTTCATTTTATGGATGAAGGGATCAAGGCCTGGAGATATTATGATTTTTACATAACCTAAAGGCTCTCTTTGCAATTTTTGTTGTAAGCCTTGCATTTAGTGGCTCAGCCATCTTTCCATGCCTCCACCCCTTGCGATTTTGAGACCACCCCCATCCTGTCCGTAAGAAGGTAACTTATCAAGGCAGAATTAGGCATGCCAGATGACTGCAGCGTTCTCTAAAATCAGACTTTGAATATCCTTTGTGCTGATCAGTTGTAGCCTCTCCTGGGTCAGGGTGGAGAACCTGGTGTCCTGTCAGGGCTTACCATATGCAAGAGGACCATGAGAGTCTGTGGAAAACCTTTTTAAAGGCCAGATGACGAGCAAGGAATCAGTTTCTAGAGACCTAAGTAGTAGCATGTCATCCGTGTTCTAGGGGTACCACTAGGGCCAAGACTCTAAGAGTATGAGAGGGGCTCAGGGAGCTCCTACCATGTTTTACATTGTGCTGAGAAATAAAAATGACAAAAGTTATTTAAATAAAACAGGAATTTAGAGTTGTGTTAGGAACATTCTTTGAATTCTGATGAGGTACCTCTTTAAATTATCTATAATACCATTAGAGCAAACCATTAAGGGCTAAATTTCTGGGGGTATGTGTACGTGTGTGTGTGTGTGTGTGTGTGTGTGTGTGCTCATGTGTGTGTGTGCATGTGTGTGTTTGTGTGTGTGTGTGAGAGAGAGCGTGTGTTTTTGTGTGTGTGTTTTTGTGTATGTGTGTGTTTTTGTGTATGTGTGTGTTTGTGTGTGTGTGAATGTGTGCGAGTGTATGTGTGCATGTGCGTGTACATGTGTGTCTCTGTGTGTGTCTGTGTGCTCGCGCACGCATTCAACCTGAATGAAACCATTCAGCTCCTTCTGGATAGGCTCTGCCAATTTTTCAAAGATAACGTAACATAAACACCAGTTCTACTGTACAATTGATGGTCCAGTTAGGAATTAATCTGAGCTTTGAGTTTGTAATAGATATTCATTAAAATAACCTAAGTAGAAGTCTTGAATTTTGATTTGCAGTTCAGATGCTATTTTTCATGGTATTAAGGATGAAGCCTAAGGAAGGCTTCATGCTAGGGAGGCACTGTCCCATTGAGCTTATCTATAGCCCTCATTTAACCTTTACTTTGAGATGGGGCAGCCTTAATAAGTTGCTCATGTCTTGAACTTGTGGATTTCAAGCATATGCTTCAGCATCTCATGCATCTGGGATTAGATGCCTTTGCCACAAGGCCTGGAGTTATTTACTTGATTTTTAAAATTTGTTTTCTTGAGCTGAGGTTCCAGTCCTTGTTTAAGTGAGCATGGGGATCAGCAGTGAGAGCAAACACAGCCACCAGTCAGGCATTTAGTGTAGCACTGGGACTCACGGGCTCTCAAGCAGACCCCGTGCCCTGAACATCTGTGTTAATTAAAAATTATGAAGCAGGGTCTAGCAGGAAGTGATGAGTGGGGGTGGGGGGTGGGCAGCCATTGCTGATGTGTGACTCCTGGGAAGCCCGTGATGCCTTTGACTGTCCTGTAGTAGTGTGAACTATAAAAAGCATGACCTCTGTGCATAAAGGGAAGTATAAAGTCCTGTGCATTGCCATGGAGATGTGGCATGAAGCCGAGGATGTGCTCCCCAACATCTTGGTTTGCTCAGTGATGGCCATATGGTATGCTCAGTAGACTCTCTCTGCTGAGCGTCTGGCATAGGATAATATTGAGAGGTAGGGTGGGGTGAGGACTAGAAGTAGGTTCTGCACGATTCCAGAGATGAATGGGAAGGGTGGATGACAGCCAGTGCATGAGGTTTTCTGGAGGACGGAAGACTAAGAATGGTCAAATCATAAATGGACCACGTAAGCTTGTGCTATAGACAGCAGGGATCCCAGGGAGGTGATGATGTCATAGCCTAAGGTGTTTAGACATTACCTTATACTTCACTCTCTCTCATTCTCTCCTCCTCTCTCTCCCTTCCTCCCTCCCTCACTTGTTCACACACTCACTCACTCACTCACTCACTCACTCACTCACTCACTCACTCACATGTTTCTTACCATGTTTTTTTTTCCTTCCAAACTAGTACAAAGTAAAGACAAGCACCCACAGAAGCAGAGTAACAATTCTGTTGGAATTGATGGAATGTCTTGTTTCCGGCCGACAGTACCCTTGTGTAGGGCTATTTCTTTTGTCTGTAAACAGTATTTGGTCCACCTTTATAATGTCCTCAATACATGATTGCTAACTCAATGAAGACACCAGCTATGCAAGGCGAGGAAAGGCTCAGTGGAACCTAGCAGACCTGACTGAGACTATGGTCCCTTCTCACGGCTCTCCTGTCACAGAGTAACTGGACCTGCTCATAGAATGACTGAGTGGAATCAGACAGGCAGCAACTTCCTGATTCTTCATTGCTAAGCAATATCTGAGAAGCAGCTGGATCTCCAAGGTTACCTGAATTATTAAAAAGTAAGAAAAATCTTTTGATCTACCAAAAAAAAAAAAAAACCCCTCAACAGCACATTTTGCAAAATGTGTTATTTTTCTCATTAGGGCTCCAGTGTGTGTTTGGGGAGGGAGATTCCCCACGGGGGCATTTGGCTATGGCTAACTTTGCTTCCCTCATAAGCTGATGATGTCCTGAGACAAAATGTTAAGCTATTGAAGAAAAACAGTGACTTTTCTCATGTTTAAAGGGATGAGCAGTTCAGGGATGAGTGAAGGGCTTTACACACATGGAATAGGAGGGGCCGTTAGCAAATGCATGGTCTCCTTTGGCTGGACAGCCTACAGCAAAATTCAGTTCCCATCAGCACTAACAACCGAGGTTCCTGGCCACAGGAACACCTCTCTCATCTATGACGCATGCATGTTGAGGTTTGGATTACTGTCCACTATTAAGCTTTATTTATTTTAAGTTTTCAAGTTGCCACAGCCAATAGATGTACAGTTCGTTGGTGTTTATGCCTTGTTTAAATAACTTTGCCCAGATGGTGAGAAGTAAAGGCCCATCTCAGATTCCCCCTTTAGAGCCCCATTGCCCCCTGGTATAGACTCAAGATTTTCTGTGTTTTTTCTCTCTCTCAGTTTCCTGTGTTAGATAAAAACCTATGCTTCAATATGATGGTAAGTGGAGATGGAACATTGAAGGGTGAGTGGGATGTCGTGACATCATCAGTGTGTGTCATGAGGTTGTCAGTGTGAGTGTGGTGTCCTCAGAAGAGGCTTGCACTCTCTGTCTACCAGGAGGAGAGGTGTTATCAAGACTTGGCCATGCTGGGATCTACTCTTCAAATTTCAGTTTTCAGACTAATCGAAACATAAATTTATGTCTCTTTGAAGCCAACTAGTCTTTGTTGTAGAAGCCACAGCAGAATAAGTTATCCATGTCTCTGGCCCTTGCGTGTGGTTTTGAGACCTTTGTAAGCTCTGTGGCCCAGGTTACTTTCAAACTCATGGCAACCATCCTTGCTCAGCCCCCCAAGTGCTGGGATTATGGGTGTGAGCCACTATCTCTGGCTTTATTTATTTTTAAAGACTCTATATTTCTGTAACAAAACAATACAGCTGACCAGGGATCACGCAAGTTTGGAACACAGCAGAATCTCTTCAGGATATAAACTGACATCCATGTGATGCAAACCTTAGGCAGGAAAGGAACGAGAATAACTTTTCAGAGCTTAGGATGAGGGTAAGTGGAGGAAGAGTCTACTAGGCCATGAGCCCACATCTATGTATTGGCCTCTAATCTTTGTTTTGACTGACGGCACAGCTATTTGGCCTGAGGTGATGAATATTTGATGTTGGTCTTGGCTTAACAGAGCATCAGGGAGTCTGAAATGTACTGGTTTGGTAAATGGGTTTCCCACAACAATAACACGCTCGCCAGGATCCAGTTGCCTAAAGAGGGCAGTACCTGTCTCTACGTCGGGTCCTTGGGACACCCTCTACTCCCCACTGATTTCTGAGCATTCCCATTTATCTTGTGTTCTCCTTATTAATACAGGTGGAGGATAAAACCCTTTGCAAAATCAATGAACCTGGAAGCAGACAACTTTTCAAGTCTCAGGGTTTTTTTTTCCCTAGCCCACTCTTAGCTGCAAGGTACCTTTAGCTCCTAGTGCCAGATTGCCAGCAGAGATAGGAAGGAAGGAATTGCTAGATCAGTGAGAAGGGTAAGTGGATGCTGAACTGGACGCCAACCTGACCCTCAGCCCGACCGTTCCTTACCATTCCTTAGAACACCTGACCCTCAGCCTGACCGTTCCTTAGCCAACCTGACTCTTAGCCCAACGGTTCCTTAGAATACCTGGGTCCCACAGCGCTATTTACAGAGCATCCAGGAACAGGGCAAGCAGAGAACACCCAGACTCACACACACCCAATTGTTCTTTGATTCCAATAGACAACTCACGCCCTTTTTGTTTGGTTCTCAGGAAATGTAGCCTAACAAAGTGTGTCCTTCCTCTTCCCTTCGGATATGTCAGATTTTATCATCAGATATTTACTGTCGTGCTTTGTTGGTTAAACCCGAAGTGGGTCACTCTGTGGAGTTGGAGTGGGGGCTTCAGGTAGGAGGAGGTTTCTGGAAACTTCTCCATCCTCAGTTCCCTGGCTGCAGGAGGAATTCTAGCTGTAAATGTGCTTGCAGAGACCGCTGGGTGGGATCCTGCCTTTATCTCAGAAGGAATGTTGAGGATAAAACATTTTTTTTTTAAAATTCAGATCACATGTGATATTCTGATTTTAAAGCGAGGTAAAAGCAGGAAACATTAATTCATTCACATAATCACATAATATGCTCTTTAGGTGAACAACTGTACCCTCTCTTCTCTTAGAGGAAACTGCCCTGGACAATTGCAGAGCTACAAGGGAAGCTACAAATTCCAGAATTAATGTTGAGGGGCCCAGAGGTGCTTAGTGAAAGCCGTGGCCGGGTGAGCTGAGATCACTCCCAGTCTAGTCTCTGAGCACTTCTCCTCACATGTCTGTCTGGAGAAGGTTATCCCTTGAAGCTCAGGTGGTGCGTTTCCTCCTCCCAGGAGCCTTCCTGGATCTGCCCTGCTGAATTGTTTTAGCTCCACATTGCTCTGGCCGCTATGTGTACACATTTGTGTAAGAGCATTTGTCATATTGCCTCAAAACTAATCGTTTACAACATGATTTCCTACTCCAGACTCTGATCTCCATGATGTCAGGAACTTTATCATATTTAGTTTTATTCTCCTTAGTTATAGGGATCAAACTCAGGGCCTTGTGTTTACCAAGCAAGCACACTTGATTATATTTTTAAAGTATTTTCATTATAGAGAGGAATAGGGAATTGGTGAACCTTATAAATCTAACACATAGGTTGCTAATCTTCATAAAACGGAAAAACATGTCTGCTTGGAAACATAACTTGATCATCTACGCAAAATCCCTCGCTCATGTTTCATCCACATCAAATAGTCTCCCTTCTCCCATAGAAACCTGATATGTCCTCATCAAAGTGTCTCCCTCCTCCCATAGAAACCTGACATCCTGATTTTTATATTAACCATGTCCTTGAGCTTGCATCAAAGTTTTATTACCCATAGTGCCTTCCTTCACAAGTGTCTTTCCCACTAATAAAAAGACCTATGTCTTTTGATTCCTGGCTTCTCCCCTCCAACATTTTTGTTTTTTTCCAGTCTATCTGTTGACCAGTTGACCTCTAACTTTTCCATAGTCTGGATCTCGCTGATTGGAACAAGTAAGACTCAGATATTCTTTGCCCTTGGCATTTCCTGCATATTTCCAGTTGGACCAGATCCGAGCTCTGTTCATATCTGATTATCTCCCTTGGTGTGGTCCTAGCAGCTGCTGACTGATAGGTAATACTTGGATCTGTTTGCTCATTGGGAATTGCAAAATATTGAAATTCTATCTTTAGAATAACTTTATTAGGTAGAATATTTTTACAGAGGCATGCCACTCATTCCATTGCTATATTCTGGGACATTTGATATGGAGGATGAAGCCTGAATTGTTCCATGTATTGTCAGCATTTGAGCTAATGACTCATTCCCCAGTTTTTCTAAAGGCAATCATTACTTTTGGTTAAATATCACTGAAAAGTGGTAAGTTTAAATTTATTTGATTATAGTTATTATTGTTGATGCTCAAATTGACCCATCTTTGGTCAGTGGGAGTCTTTTTAAGTTGCCTCCTGAGTCTTAGTGACAGGACTCCAATATTTTTTTTCATTTTTTTTTCATCAAGGGCTCACTATTGTGTCCCTGACTGTCATTCATTGTGATAGAACTGGCCCTGAACTCATAGAGATCTATCTGTCTCCATCTCCAATCTCAGTATCTTTGCCGTCATTCTTATCATCTATGTGACCATTGTTTTCAGGCTCAAACTTTGAATCAAAGATTTCTCTGAAATATCTTTTATTGAAAAATAGTATTTCAAACCCAGACTGTGGACATTAAGGACCGCTACATATAGTGGAATAGAGATCAACGTTTGACATCGAGCACTCTACTTAAATAAAACTAAATAAATAAACACACATACATACACACACACATACATACATACATACATACGTACATACATGCATGCATACATATACACCTACAGGTGGGTTGGTAGCATATCCATGGGGCAGGTACACTCCTCATAGCTCATTTAGGATCCTAATATGACATGATTAACTGTGGAGCTGGGCAAAGCTGTGCAGTCCGTTCTTATCAGTTCCCTTCCGTATTTCAGGTCCCATATCTCAAGCCTTCCTACAGGTACTTCCACCTGAAGTTCAAGTTTCTAATTATTTGGGAGATGACAAAAATAATTAGAATTTTCCATCATCATTCATTCGTTATCTCCCTTATTGCACATGGAGCAGATATAGAATATTGCTATTGCCACCATAATAATTACCCAAAATGTTCATTTTCGCATGGTCTAATTTTTTTGCACTAACACTTCTTTTATATCCCAGCTTCCCGTTTACTATAGTAACTATAGAGAGAGGCCCTTGACTTATATTGCCTGAATGTGCGACTATTAATACGTTCCTAGTCCTAGCTGTGAAGTACTGTATGTCAAATGTTCACCATCAGATCTTCTGTCAATGTCTCGAAAGTCATTTTGATTGAAGCTTGTTATTCAATAGATTCCTCAGGAAAGGCTCACGGGATCAATACTCTCTGAGTTCTTGTATATTGATAACAGTCAGTGCCCATTATATTTTGAAAGTCAATTTTTCTGGAAATAAAATCATTGACTTGCTTTCCCTGAGTATCTTAAATATATCACTCTATTCCTTTTGACACGAGAAGTTGCTCCTGAAAGCATAATGAAAATGTAAATCATAAGCTTTCCTAGTCGATGCTCAAAGGGCTTTTCCCTTAGAATTTATTAATATTACTATCATTTGTCTGATGCTGTCTGTTCGAGGCTGACGGTCGTAGGCATGAGGCATGGTCTACGAGCAGTTCCAAACCCATTTATTTCTGAAAAGGTCTCTCCACTTAGAACTTGCTGCTTCTTTGCTCTTGTGATCTGGCTATGAAGTGTTATCCTCAATCTCCTGTTGATCCTAAGGGATGGTCAGAGGTCAGAGAAGTGGTTGGATCACAAGGATGCTATTTTCATGAACGGAATTAACAATCCACGGATGAATTCACGGCTGAAAGGATGGCAGGGCTGGGGTCTGGCAGAGGAAGTAGGTCATCTGGGAGCAAGATGTTGAAGGTATTTATGATCCTACATTATTTTCTTCTTCTACTTCCTGGCAAGCTTGGGGTAAGAAGCTTGCTCTGATAGGTACTCATGCTGTTGTGAGTGTCTGCTTCGCCTCAGGCTAGAGCAGGGAGCCAGCAGCCTGAAAACTCTGCATCCAGGAGCCACATGACCTTTTCCTCCTCTGTAAGCCATTTTCCTCAGGTGTTTTGTCACAGCAACAGAAAGCTAAATACATATGGTTTGCTTCCTTCTTTAGGAACTCCTGTTTTCTAGATATTTAAGCTCCATTTTCGTATTTGTCATTTTCTCTAAAATTCCTTTCTATATATTTTTCTTTTTCACTGGAAACTGTATCTTTTTCATCTCCAGTTTTTTTTCCTATTATTTGTTGTGTTTATTTGGTTTCATAGTCTATGTAATTTAGCCATGATTTGTAAAAATGATTTTTTTCTTTTAAATTGCTTTTGGAGTTTGTGTTTTTGCAATTCTGATTAATGCTGTTCTTCTGTGTCTTGAATCATTTGCACATTGCTTCCTAACTCAGCTAATGTTCTGATTACTCTATGACTATATTTTTGGGTATACTTTTCTCATGTATATTATTTTTGTTTTACTTATTTTTTCTTGTAATAGCTAACTGGGACCTGCCCTCCATTCTTTTCTTAGTGATCATTTCTATGTGAAATTATTTTTGTTGAACCTTAGGAATGGACTCAGATTTCAGAAAACCATTCCCAATTTCAGAGCTGCTCTTCTCTTGAATTAAACACAGCATTACATGGTGGCTGTATTCTGAACTTCCCTGCCTGTTTGCCCCCTCAGCTGATTCCACTCAGGGCAGTTTCTCACCCTGTCATGGTAGCTCTATGCTGAGAACTTACAGCCTTCTGTTTGCTCTAACCCTGTTAGCCCGCCTTCCTGAGACCTCCTCGATTCTCCTGGTAGAGTGGTACTTGCCACTCCCTGAACATATTTCATGGTTAAGTTCATGTTTCAAAAGCATCACAACTTCTAGGGATGCTGTCTGCTCCCAGGGGCTGTTGCCCTCACTGTCTCCCAGACACTTCTCAGTTGTTTTCTCTTCTATCAAGATGCTCATGTCTCTACCCACTTGTCATCTGGGTCTTGTGAGACAACTTGACTCTAATTTTGTTGGAAATATGTCCATGGGTGTTGGGTTTTGTTATCTCATTGTTCCACCCATTTTTATACAGGGTTTTGTAGAGATTCAAAGACTGTAGTGTTGATACCACTACCACCTTCCCAGAATTCCCCCCTGGAGCTGCTCAAGCTGCCTGAGACCTGTCCATGATCAAACAGTGCCCCTTAGAAGCACGAAAGTGAACATCCAGGGTCACAGCCATGGCTCTCGACCTTCCCTGGCTGCAGATTTCCCTCTGAAAATGTACCAACAGGCTCATCATCTGTAGGAAAGTTTATAGGACATTGCAGAGCTCCCGGATGCCTTAAAACCCATCCCCATTCCCCAAGAGGCTTGAGCTGGGAAACCTAGGAGTGATTAAGAGCAAGGGCAGACTAAGGACTGATAAAGTAGACTGCTGACTATCCTGTTTGTACTGCGGGTTAGCTTTGGGATCTACTTATCACATGTTAAGATAATTCCATTTGGCTCCTCAGATCCAGACAATCCACAGACAAAGGGCATCAGTGTTTGCTGGAAAGGTTAAAGGAAAGGAGAGAGCTCTAAGATGTCAAAGCACCAGTGTAAGCAGGACAAGTGGACTCCAGATAAACCAGTCGACATACTGGGATCAGGAGGAAACCCGAGCATTCATCTAATCTACATTCTTCCATCCTCAGAAGAAAGTCTAAACCCACTCTCTACAAGCTGGTCACCTGACTTCGTCAAAGCCCTGTTGTGTTTGTTAAAACGAAGTCTTCTAGGTTGACCCTCTCATGTAGGTGGGCTGAGTGATCTGTGTTTTTAAGCAAACCTGTGATATTAGGCCCTCTTCTAGTATGGCCTCAGCTCCTTTTAACTAGTTATATCTGCAAACCAATCTATTTACAAATGAGGTTGCAGTTTTGAGGTCCTGAGGTTAGTGCTTCCACACATCTTTCTTGGGGGAAAGCAATTCAATCTATAATAACTAACTGCTTTGGAATCATCCAATTTATTTATTTATTTGCATTTCTAAAGCAGCCTTGCTACTGATTATCCATGAGTGGCTAAATTTTTTGGCATTTTTTGACATTTTACCAAAGTGACCTCACAATGGAGAGGATTAAATGAGATTTTAAAAAGACATAATTTCTAGTGCCATTCTGGGCATATAACTAGCATTCAGTAGATGTTAACTAACATTATATTTTCATTGTTTCTTCTGAGGACTTACAAGTATTAGAACTATATTTCGGGAATGGAGAGATGATTCAGCATTTAAGAGCACTGGCTGCTCTTCCAGAGAACCTGGGTTTGATACTCTTTGTAACCCAGACTGTGGCTAACCCTCTATAATTCCACTTCTAGAGGCCCCGATGTCCTCTTCTGTCCTCCTTGGGCTCTGCACACATAGTGCATGTGTGTAGTGAACATACATACTCCCAGAGGAAACACTTATACACATAAAAGAAAAACAAACCTTTAAAAAAGAAACCTGTTAAACATCCGAAGTCAAGGTTCTCTTGTAACATCGACCATATGGCCTGCAGAATTTACCGCATTTCTGCTGCTGGCTGCTGGAGTGCTTAGAAAGGTATTGCAAAGTTTCTCCCCTAAAGTCCCCAGAAAGATACTGCTCGTTGTATAACCAATGACCCGGTTTCACAGCGTGATATTTTAATTAAGCACTTCAGAATAAGGGCTCTTCTCACCCAGGAATGACTATGTCTTTGTGACTGAGGTATCTGCTTAGAAGTGGGGGATTTTACACTGAGCAGCAGGGTTTTTAATGTCACCTTTGTGTTGCCTTCTCCCACTGTTACGTTTGTTCACAGGGTCCTAGCTGTCCTTGAGGGTTTCCCGCATTCAATGGTCACCTTTTATTCTTGGCCATTTTGCAGACTGATTAGTAGGGTATCTGTGCTGACTCTTCGAGTAAGGCAAAAGCTAACACACACACACACACACACACACACACACGTGGAGTGGGCAATACAATGTCGACTATAATTCATTGAGTTGTTGCAGGTGACATTGAGTTACTTCGAGCTGTGGAATGAAGACTGTTCAAGAGGCACGAGGACCTCTTTTTTCTTTTGAAAAGACAAAGAAGAGTATAAGTCCTTGAACCCTTCACTCAGTGGTGCTGTCTGCCAGTTGGGCAGAGAACTGTGGGGATGCAGCTCTTGCGAGTTTATGCAGAAGTGGGCCATTCATGCTCCTGTCAGGGACCTCTTAATATTCATAGGCTCATCAAGTTGAATTTGTCGGACTATTTCTTTGTTTTTGTTCAGTGTCCTTCTTGGACTGAGGGGCTATGGGCTGAGCCATAGGACTACTATACTTTTACTCTTGTCTTCCCAGGAGAAGCCAACGATATTCCATTCCTCTAGCATGTGCTAGTGTGCCTAGTGCCAGCTTGTGCTCACTGATGTCCAGCTCTCCTTCCTTTTCAGGTACTTAAAACAGATGCATCTGCATCCTTGAGGTAAGTGGAGTTATACGACAGAGGCTAGCCCACGTGCCATGGCCATTAGTGGCAAGTATCACTTTTGTTTTTGTCTGAGACAGGGTTTCACTTTGTAACCCTAGATGTCCTGGAACTAGGTGTGTGTAGACCAGAATGGCCTTGAACTCACAGAGATCCACCTGCCTCTGCCCCCCCCCAAGTTCTAGGATTAAAGGTGTGCACTGTCACTGTGTACAGTTACCACTTCTATGTGGAAACATGGGCAGGTAGCGGGTGACTCTTTATCTGTCTCCAGTGATGCTCCCAAGGGTGAGAGAGTGTAGCCACACATCAGTGCTCAGATTATCTTGAGTTAATAAATGGGGAGAAGTTGTGCCCAGAGACTTATCCGTCTCTTCTACAGCCTTTAAGGGAGAGAAAAACAATATGGCTGGATGAACCTCTGAGATTTTAGGAACATTTGTTACAAGCACTGCCTATATATCTCAATATGATTACAATGTTTTCATTACGCCTTATCAGAGATGTTTGGGATTTCAGAGGCATTCAGGGTTGGTTAGAGGTGATGTTATATCTTTTTTTTTTTTTCGGAGCTGGGGACCGAACCCAGGGCCTTGGGCTTGCTAGGCAAGTGCTCTACCTCTGAGCTAAATCCCCAACCAGGTAATGTTATATCTAAACATAAAATTCACTTATGCTTCATGTGTACTTACCAAATACTTTTAAGGTAATTTTATATTATTTTTTGTGTGTACTTGATTTTGACCAGTCTCATGAGGCTAGGTACGGAATGGAGTATCCTACTGGTGGCTCCATGTTGGTGCTGAAAGGGTTTCAGATTTGAACTTTGCACTTTTAGATTCAGGGTTCATGACCTATGTTGTACTCTCCATATTTTATTTTTAAAATACTAATTCTGAGCTATTGAAATGATTCCACGACCCATGATGGACAGTCACATACAGTTTACAAATCATTTTATGGGTATATCTGACCTATCTGTTACTCTGGAGGGAAGAAGTGCTCCAGGGAGGAGGGAGATCACACTCCTGTGCTTTCTTTCTGCTGTCCCTGCCAGAGTGTCTGGGACCAAGTTCACTTAGTCAGTGGACTCATTCTTTCTGTGGGATTCTGCTGCTCAAATGTACAAGAATCCAGATTCAGGTCTTGTAAACTCCACGCTTTAAGAAGAGGCCTGTGCAGGTTGAGGATTCAGATTACCATGTATCCTGCTGATCACGGAGTACACTGCCATGCAAAGACATGGCTGCTTTATTGAACTGTCCAAGTTGGGGTTAGAGGCCTTCATCATGTCTTTAAGATACTTCACCTGTGTCTTTAAGATACTTCACCTGCAGGGTGCTCCTGCCAGCATTTCCTTCCCAGCTCCATGGCCACACTTTCTCACAAGCCTTCCTCTCTCACTGTGGAAACCAAGTCTGATCCTCTTCACACGCTGCTGACTTTGGGTCTTTCCACATGCTCTTCCCTCTGGTTGTACACTTTGGGACGTGGGAGTCCCTTACCCATTCATCTACATGCAAAGATGGGCCTTCATCTCTGAACTCCCTTTGGTGTTTCATTCCCCACTCTTCCAGGACCCCTCATCCCCTGTCTTACACAGGTGCAAGGTTTAATACAAGGTCATTAAAGCACAGGCTCTTCCTCCTACCACCTCTACCACCTTGAACCAGAGATGGCTTTCTCTGGGGGAGGGGGAGATCACATGACATCCCATTGAAAAGGAAGTGTTTTGTGAAATATCAATGCATATGCCAAGGTTAGAAGTGCCACTTACTTCAGAAGACAAGGTCGATGTATGAAGGTGGACATGAGAGGCTCTTCTGTGGTACTCATGGTGCCTCACCTCCATAAAATACAATCTAGATATTTACCTTTGCACACACTGCTCTGAGGCCTTTCCTGAAAGCCTATCAGGTAGGGTGGTATTTGCCTGTCTAGGGCCTAGTCTCTCCTTTTTTATAATAAAAGTTCTAATTTTTTGAAGTAGTCTACTTCTGCAACAGCCGACAAAATGGGGAGGGATCAATGGGAAGGTTTTTTTTTTTTCACTATTTAAACAAAGCGTTAATCTTGTCCCCTTTCCCTTCCTGTCTAAAACTTGAATGCATTTTCTGGCACTCCAGAAGCTATTTTGAGGGTAAGAGTGAACTTGAGGATAGAAAGCACACATTAAGACCGGCATAGAAGAAAGAAAAAGGAATGGGATCGTGGGAACACAAATGACATCACTGAGCTAGCTCTGTCAGTTGCCAGTTTATGTACATCCTGACTTCTCTAACTGGGCATGCTCTCTGTCTGCTCTCTTCCCCCCTTGAGCTCCTACCACCAGGCTATAGCCACTTCACCATGCCTATCTACTATGATGGGCCAAAATTTCTGAATCCATGAGCCCAAGCCAGCCTCTCTTAGGTGGCCTGTAGTAATGCCCAAAGTAACTAAAACCTGGAACCAAGAGTAATGGACTAGAGCTGGGGCCCAAGTCAGGTTGGGCTTCTTTGCTAGGGTCTCTGTGTCCATGAAAGAGCATCTTCGCCAAGGCTCCGCTAGCTTCCACTCAGACCATTCTCGTTATTTACTATGCCAGAACGGTTTGACCCCATGATTCCTCTCCTGTTAGGCTGTGAGCATCTTGAGGGGGGAAGACCGTCACTCATTCCTCTTTGTGTCCTCAAGTACTTAGCGCCTAGCCACTGGAAACGAATCTCCTCAAGTGATGCTTGATGAATCAAATTGAGGCTTGGAAGAGATCTGGGGTCAATATGCAAATCCTCTTGGGATTTTAGTTTGGATCATACTGGTAAGGAATAAAGTTGTGGGACGCAGCACTGACGGGCTCCTTTGAACTCCTTATTGGAAGGAAAGGAAAGAAGTGTAGCGATGGATTTCAGCTACGGATTCCCCCAGGGCAGTTCTGATTTGCTGTCACAGTTTCCTGCCACAAAATCTGTGTCCCTGGAAAGCCTTGAAGCAGCCTAACCACTAAGAATGCCTTGCCCTGCTGTTCTAGCCTCCTTGAGAGGCAAAGCTTTCCCCCTGGGACTGGGGATCACAGATAACTGACTCCTCAGGCATAGTTGCCAGGCTTCTCCGTAAGCCCCAGCTCTGCGCCCTTGGCCCTCCCAAGGCACCCTGGGAGGGTTCTTCATGCTTGAGTTGCAAGATTAAATGAATGTATGTTTGGATAAGATGCTTTTAGGCTCCAGATCAAAGTTTTCAGCACTTGGGGGTCTAGACCCCTTTCATCACAAGTACAAAACCAGCTTTCCCATCCTGGTAGATTATGGCTGCCAAGGAAGGCATAGCCTATATCTGCTGTCCTAACAAATTTTCTGGGGAGTAGAGGTCATGGCTACCAGGGAACCAATGTGATGAGAAAATGGAAAATGCACATTTCATTAAAACCACTCAACATGTTATTTGGCATGAACAAAATTGATCCTTTGGCTAAATAAAACCACTGGAGAGCAAATTAAACTATGACTCATAATACGATTATTCTGTCCTTGTAAAAATAATAAAAATTGTTTTGGTAGGTTTGCTGTGGGTGTTTTCATGTTCTCTTTAATAAGTGGTTCTAGGGCCCTTTCTGGGAAGATACAGATATGGACTTAAGCCAAGGTGGCGGCCTGGGCCGTCCTGCTTGCTGTGTCGCAGAAGAGACGGAGAAAGCACGGTGTCCACAGGCAGCCTTACTCTCTCAAATCACTTTCCATTCACCTAGATTAGTTACCATCCCTTTGCAATTGTGAGCAGGCAGCTGACTGGAACTGGAAGTCTATTCATTCTTTACAGAGACATAAGTGGCAGCTGGAGTCCCAGATGATAATTCTCCTTGTTAATATCCAACTGCTGCCAGGAGACCTGGGAGGGAAGATTCACTTAATGCCTGTTCTAGACATTTCAATGGGATTTAGCTCTGGTCCCAGCTTTGAAGCCTTTTTTTTTTTTTTTAAATCACCTCAGAAATTGGGAAGCTGAATGGATTGTGACCTTGAGGTGCAATCCCTCTCTAATGTTTCAGAAAGGTGCCTAATTTCCCCTCACATGCATCTGTCTACTGCTTAGCAGTGGGAAGGAAGGAAGGAAGGAGGGAAGGAAGGAAAGTATTGCTTGCTTTCCAGAAATATGATTATGTTGTGGCTATCTGCAGCTCAACCTGAGCCTTAGCCAACAGGAATTTGGTAAAGAAAAGTGGATCTTAGAAACATTTCCACCTCAACCCCACAGGACTTTGGCTCCCTGGCAGTCTTGTAACATTTAAACATGTCTCCAGAACACTTGCATCCTCTCGGCAGACATCATCAATGACGGGAGGGTCTCTGTCATTATTCACCGGCCATCTTCCAAACTCCCCAAGACTTACTTTCTGGTAGCAAGATGCATGATACAAACAACTTATATCTCTGGACCTACACAATATTCCAAATGCCTTCAGACTGCCCGTTAAGTAACCATATCTAGGGCTGTGCTACTTGTACAGGGAAGGTGCCTCTATGCTGAGAGCAGTGGTCCTGTACTGGCTCTGGAAGTAGACCTGCTTATGACTTTTCTCCAGTTTTCTGCCAGGCCACTGAGTTTCTGATATAAGAATCAGAAGCAGCCAGCTCTTGGCTCTCTGACCTTCCAGCTCAGAATGGAAATAGTCTTAATGTGTTGCATCTAATAGACACGGAGTACACTGGTGCCAAACTTTTCATAGGAAAATTCTCTTTAGTCTGTTTATCATTACCACCATTTTAAGGCTGAAGAAACTGGAACCCTGGGAGGCCATGAGGCCACTCCATGGCCATGTAGTCAGGATATGGGGATGCTGGGAGGACCTCAGGCTGATGTTTCCCCTCCCCACACCTCATCTCTGGAGTTCAGTGCAGTCCAATGGCTTCCTTAGCTCAGGCTGAATCCCCTAGGAAAACAATATCACTTTGAGATTTTAGCATCCTTCACACCCAAGGCTAGCAACCTAGCAGGTGAAAGGGACCCAAGACTTGATGGCATGACTCACGGTAGGAGAACCAGCCATGACTGTTAGGCAAAAACTTGGAAAATTTACAGGAAACTTCCATCTGCAAAGATGAACGTTTTAATATTTTTGTCTCGTTGTGTCTGGGTTTCTGGAGGATAAATTGAAAAAAAAAAAGAAAAGAAAGGACTGTGGAAGAGGAAAAACCCCTCTAAGTTTCAAGGTTATATTCAGGAACTGTGCTTTGAAAATTTGGGAAGTTAAGCAGCTGAGGGCTTACTTATAATCCATCCCTCACCCCAGGAGAGGCTAGAAATCTTAGGGTTGGTACCTCACACAGAACCGAAGGACCCTCTTCTCTTTCAACCAGAGGTCAAGGGAATTGAAAAGTTGATGATGTGAGAAGCTAGAAGTTCCAGATTCCACCTGCCATCTGCTGACTGAATATTAGTTTTTATCATTTACTACTGACCGAGCTGCTGTGCTCCCTGCCCCCAGTTTCTGATCTTAAGGGTGCTTGCCAAGAGGGGCACGTGCATTCTCTGCAGGTAAGCATGGTGGGAAGGGCTGAAGTGCTCTCCATCTGCCTCCCAGGACCCGCCTGAGAGCTCTGGCAATGGCCTGGCCAGGAACACAATGCTGATGCAGACGGGGCCTGTGACCTTTCAGAGCATTTGGAAGAGGCCAAGCGAGCAGTCCAGGCATCCTCCTGTTGGCTTCCTCAGGACCCCAGAAGCCCGATGTCATTCAGGACCACTGAAATTACTGGAGTAATTTGACATTTTGAAAGGAGTCCAATGTAATTTTTAGTCCAGGCTCTGAGCAAATCGCCGGTGTTTAATGCTTGGTGACATCCCTCCTAGCTCTAATCTCTGGTTCAGCTGGGGCTTCAGGGAATGCTTTTGCTTGTGCTAAAGCGGCCATTGTTCTGTGCCACAGGAAAACTTCATTCTTCTCCATTGATCTTTCTCTAGGTCAGGGAAGTAGTTCTGGATTAATACATATCTGGAAAGGAGAGGGGACAGATCACAGAGACAACTATCTGAATGGTGTCTTCTGGTGTCTCCGAATCATGCATATCAACTCGGAACTCTCCAGAACAGTTCCAGAGAGACTGTGAAATGGATGCAATGTGGTCCTCCTCTGAGACTCCAGAGTCCATGTCCCTAGAAAGCTTGAAGCAAAATGAGGCTCCCTTTTCTTGATTTCATATGTTTATGGGTGGAGTCTCCCTCCCTTTCCCTTCTGCCTGGGTTAGTGTGGGCTGAAGGACACTAACTAACAAGTGAAGGGAAGGGGTGTGTGTGTGTGTGTGTGTGTGTGTGTGTGTGTGTGTGTGTGTGTGTGTGTGTGTCCACGGAAGCAATGAGAGAGGAGATGACAAGGCTGGCATCATTTCCAACTTTGAGTTTAGTCTTTGGCTTGGTCAGTTCACAGCTTGGACATGGCTTTCACTCTGTGGATATGGAAGCATGCTAGCAAAGTATGCTGGGATTTATTCAGTGAGCTGAATGTTGGCCTGCTATCCTATGCTAATATAGAGGCAAGCAGGAGAGGTGCTATGATCCAAAGGGGGAAACATTCCTTTTGTCCTTGCTTACATTCTGGAAGATTCTCTTTCATGCTTGCTTTTGCTGACTGCTCTTGTGATTCACAAGATCCTGGAGTTGAAAGAGGAATGTGGGGGGCAGGTCACCTACAGCTCTCAGGTAGCTTCTTGAAGTCTTTCCTTGCTCGCACAATGAAGGAGGTGACTGTATAGCTGCTGCCTCGGGGTTTGGAAGAATTCCCAATGCTGCTACTCACGCAGGCCAGTGCGATCATTTTCTCATTTTCTGCTCAGCGTCCTGTTCTTCAGCGCTAATGGAATAATGGTGAGTTGCTTCATAGAGTCATCGGCCGACACACCTTGGCCCTCAATTAGGAACAGCCTGGGTGAAGAGGATCACTCACGTAAAGTGGACCCCGAAGAGCATTCGGGAGACTTAAAACATTTCCCAGAGATAAATTACTTGATTTTAAAAAGAGAAAAAATAAACAGAACCCAAGTTATACCAATTTCTTATTTAAGCAACTTTATAACAAGAGTGGCATTCTCTGGTAAGTGCTTGTCTTTATCAAAAAGCCTCTTCCTGGAAAAAGACTCCAGCTTTTGATTGATTTGTTTTTATCCAGAAAAACTGGAGTAGAGTTAATTTTATATGTTGAGAGCTGGTCATTGCTTCTGCTGCTGACAGTACTACAATGGGCAAAAATGGAACATTTCCTTCTAAATGGAATTGTGGTGAACTGAGAACTAGAGAGAGTATGGGAAATAGCTTTCAAATGGTTATTTTTGTTTGCTTAAATGCTCAGATATGAGAATTGTCATTCTAGCTATACACAGAAAGAGCATAGAAAAGAAGCTAAGCCTGGGCTTCCATTATAACAACAACAACAAAGAACACATCACACTTTTCGAAGTTCAAATGCCTTTGGGTTTCTTGGGATTGCCAAGTATAAAACAAACATAGGACTCGGGATTGACTTCTGGGCCCTCTTTAACAGACTCTTTGGCATTGGGTCAGTACAACACACCATGTAGGGATATACGAAGTTGCTTGTTTTGTCTGCAAAGGTTGGTCCTGTGGACTGTAACACTAGGCTTTGTGGGATGATAAATACATCTTCCAATGCCTTAGGGTTCTAGAAATTGGACCCCAGCTGCCACTGACCCAGTTGGTTTTAGAGAAGGTGACTTTATGATTGCTACAGAGAAGATGCTTCCCACTGCAGTGCCATCTATAGAGCCAAGTCCCACTAGTGGGGTCAGCTCAGAAAGTCATTTTTTCCTCTTTAATAAGGAAAAAGTAGGGCCACCACAAGCATTATTTTAGACTAAGGTCAATATGAAAAATGTTAATAAGCCTTGAAGCACAGAGCCAAAAATGGCTAGAGAACCAACTACAGGATTTCAAAAGACCTCAACAGACCCAAGAACAATAGCGATAAAGCTCTGTCTTTCTCTGGTCAAGAGCAACAAAAATCCCACTGCCTTGACCCTCTTTCTATGTTCACTGTGACTCCAGCAATGTTTGGTACATAGGGAAGGCATGACAAGCGAGAGGATATAGCTGGTGAATGGCTTCCCGATCATCTGACAGCTGATTTTAAACCTGAGACCATTTGATGACTGGTAGTCCCCCAGCTGCGCTGTCAGACTGGAATCTAAGCCTGTATGGTCATGGTGGGTGGGAGGGATGCTTACAGGGACCTTGTTCATACCAGCTCTAGTCTCACAACAGAGGGCCCTTAAATAGAGGATCTTGGCATTGGAAGTCACTGCCCCCTAAACAACAGCAGCAGTGATTAGTGGTGCCAGTAACAGGGCTGCCCTGGCACACTTTGACTTGGCTTTTTGTTTCATTCAGTTTCAAGAATGTTTCTGAATCTTCTTCTTCTTTTCCTCCTTCCCCCAAATGTCCCATTGTCTTTATCCATTTGGCAGTGAAGCTTTGGAAAAGGCAAAGGACTCTCAGATTTCTACATTTATCCTGACCTAAACTGAATGCACTACCTCTCATTTCCCTTGACCTTATTCTTCCTTTATGCTTTATGTCTCATTGAAAGTGTCTCTTGCCCACACCCAAACATGGGCTTAACGCACAAGTCTTTCTTCCCTTTTCTCCACTATGGTGAATCAACCACCAGGTTCTTTCTGGTCCACCATCCTAAGACATTCCTATCATCCTTGCAATCATGTGTCTGTCCTCCTATACACTCATTTATTCTTCCTTCCTCTTCTGCCCATAACTAATCCCCCCACCCAGGTTGTTGGCAACTCTCTTCAGAGTTGTAATGATGCCCATACATGTCTACAGGCAGTGCTGATTGACCCAGATCTTTGCTACACTTCTACTCAGAGCCAGGGAAAAGTCTTCTTTAAAGCTGGTGGAAATCATAGGGCTCCCTGATTAGAGGAAATAACCATTGAAGGCTCCTCTGGTCCTTAAAGAGACTTAACACAGCTGGTCTCTGGGACCAGTCTCCTTCCAGAAGCCGAATGTGCTGAGCCTTGTTTATAACCCTCTTTTGTAGCTGCTCTTTCTTCTACTGATGTATGGAATTCACTACTGTCCCTGGCTACTACATCCTCAGTTATCCATAACTCAACTCAAGAGTTAGGTTCTAATATTGCAGGCCATAGAAGTCCAGGGAAAGTAGGGATAAGAGAAGCAGCTCAGAGACCTGATGCTTGAGAGGAGTCTAATGCCTGGTTCTGCAATGTAGTTGCCTTCCATAGTAGGTGTTCAGTACAGATTTGGGAATATTGGGGCTTAGGTAAAATATTAAGGCCTAGATAAAATGTTAAGGCCTAGGTAATAGTTACCTGGCTAGCCTGCCATTATAAGGAAACTTTCTTCTATGTTTCTGCTGTTCCTAGGAAACTTTCTAATGCCGAGATTGATTACATATTCTGCTATGTTCTGTTCCCTTGGAAACCAATCATGATAGAAGTGAGGACAACTGTTTTGTACAGTTACCCACGATAAGCTTGGACCCGAACCATCTACCCAGCAGCAATTCGTACACCTATGTATAAGCTTTTATGGTATTTGTCTTTACAAGATGCCCCTGGGATGGACCCCAATGTAAGAGAGACACCTGCACCTATTTACATTAAGACTTCCATTGTGAGTAGTTCTTGAGTTGAATTTAGGTTTGCAAAAGCTCCCTGTGACTACCTTGCAGAAAGATATGTATGGGCATGGGTAACTGACATCCTGGTTGGCAAGTTAAGACATGAATGTTAGAAAGTCCCATCCTAGGGGTTGGGGATTTAGCTCAGTGGTAGAGCGTTTGCCTAGCAAGCGCAAGGCCCTGGATTCGGTCCCCAGCTCCGAAAAAAAAAAAAAAAAAGAAAAAAAAAGAAAAGAAAGTCCCATCCTGGTAGACAAGTTGAGACACGACTGTTAGACAAGGCAAGTCCCCTGCCACAGTTGACCCCAACCAATGGGAGCAGGATAAGAGTACAAAAAAGACATGTTCCTAAGGAAATACCTTATCGCTAAGTCCTGCTTGGTGAAATAATGTGGCAGATGTTTGTGGATTTAGGGCTTCAAAACCCTTTAGCATCTTAACTCAGGGCCATAGTTCAGTTCCCAAATCTGGACCATGGCCCTGGTCGATCAGTCCTGGGGTGTATGCGCAATAAACTATCCTTGTCTGATATCGGTGTTCATGTGGTTTGTGAGGTGATTCCTGAACCCCAACAGTGTATAATCAGTGTATAATCAGTGTATAAGGGAAACATGTGACAGCAGCAAACAGCACGATGGCCATGTGGTCCGAGATTCTAGGATCCAGGGAAGCTCTGCCTCCAAACACTGCCAAGTGGACTTGCATACCCCATGGAGCTAAACCTTTCCTGTTCTCCATCAGCCATCCCATATGGATGAATCAGATAGCCTTGCTAACAGCACCAACATTCTGAATATCAAGGAGCATCTTGTGAGATGCAGTAGAGGGCCAGATCCCTCTACTGTGTTTTAAGACCAGCGACTTGGATAACTGATATTCCACGACAGATGAGCTGCAGAACCGAATGAGCCATGTGGATTTGGACTATTTCTAAGCAATGTTTTTCAGATTCAATTCACCCTGGCATACCCCCCTACCCCCAGCCTTCTTCATCATGCAGTCTGGTGTTTGATAGAGCCTTCTATGAGAGCCAACCCAGTGCTGTGGCTCAGATGCCCGTGGGGTAGCTGAAAGCCTTATATCTGTCATAAGCAAAGCTATGCTTTAGTCATCTTCTTAGTGCCTTTCTCAGGACTTACAGACAAGGCTCAAAAGAGTCTTGCTCCCTGTAGGCTAGAAGTCTGCTCTTGACGGAAGATAAAGAGCTCGAGGTTGGAGAGGTCATGGAGGTCATAAACCAGCACTGCCCGCTGGCATAGGACAAAGGATTCTGACTTGCCTGAGAATGGCCCGGGAATAAGGTCACTAGTAAGGTCATGCCCCTTACCTTCCCTGTGAGCATCGGCCTGTCTCCATCACACCATCCCAGTGTCTGCTCCCTAGCCTTCCACCTGTCAGTCTCTGACACCAAAGTGCCACACCGATGAGACTTGCCTGTAGCCATGGGCACTTACTTCAGATGGTTCCTGTTGGATAACACCTTTCTGACCTTTGAGAAAAACTACCGAGTGGCAGAGGACCAGGTGATAGTCTTATTCTGAGCAGGGACCACTCCACACTCTGTTTCTTACTGTCCCCATCTATAGGGATGGTCTTGGCTGTGGCGGTTAGAATGGAACCCAGCATTCACTGAGCAAAAGGCGTGACTTGTGGGGTTGTTGAAGGGCCAGCTCATTGTTCTCTCCTGAAATGACATTCTTTCTTTAAATTCTATGTTACAAAATAATGGTATTCACCTAAGATTTCAGGGGAATACCTCCTTTTCTTCCCCTCTTCTTCTTCTTGATGTGTAGTCTTAATTGTCCTGGAACTCACTCTGAGTCCCAGATTGGCCTGGGTCCTTGTGGCAATTCTCTTGCTTCACCCTCCCCAAATGCTAGGAAGGTAGAGGTGCATCACTGTACCAAAGGCATCCTCCTTTTCTGACGTCTTTTCTCTAGTTTAAAACAGGAGAGAAAAGAGCCAGGAAATGTCACAGTACAATCTGTAGTGAGCTACTGTGAGCTTGCCCCTTGGCTGCCATATGATTGGGAGTGGCAACATTCAACTTCATGTTTCTTTATCTCCATAAAGAAGTTTTGCCTCCAAGTCAGCTCAGTTCTTGTCAGATTTACTACCAAAGTGAATCATGAAACACAATAAGTTTGCAGAAAATAACTTATCAACTTATGGTATTGTATCTAGCGTTTGAATGATCGAAGCAAGAATCAGGACATTTAGGGAGTGTGCCTCAGTTTATACATTTAAGACCTGAATCTAACTCAGCCTATTTTCAGCAGAACTTATATCCTTGCCATGTTCTTGACCACACCAAGGTTCCATGCTCTCCTGTGTCCAGTGAGCTGACCCTGTGGTTAGAAATATCCTGAAAACTGTAAAACCAGGTATGTGGGCTTAGTGATTTTGAAGGTCACTTCTTGGCCTCTCTTTCTATGTCTCTGGCATGTCCCCTGTGTAGGATGGGGTCATACCTGGTAGACATTATGAAGATAAATTTGTCCCCTCTGAGATATCCCCCAAACTGCAAGACCCTTATACTCGTGGGTCAAGTGTACACGTGAGACCTTTCATTGCCCTGTGCCTCCAGGACACTTCTGGTTGAAGTTCTTAACTGAGCCAGGATCCCAGTGTGTTAATGTTTTCCCTGCTGGGGGACAAATAAGAAGGAATGAGGACCCCAGAGTTGTAGCATGAGCTCCCACTTCTCTTTGCACAGTTATTCAACTTTTTCCCATCTGTCTTTACAGTGGAGTGTGTTTAAGGACACATTTTCTATACATTCCTCTCCTCATGTATCTGCACATTCCTATCGGTTCATAAATAAAATATACAGCTGCCTGGCTGAAATGTATCACCTGCTGCCAAGATTCCTTCTGCAGGTTAATGCTTTCTGCCAGGGAAGCAGCTCTGGTTTGTGGTGACTGCTGATGACCTACTTGTATGCAGTGGTCCAAGTGTCACTTAGCAGTGAGCTGTGCATCGTTACGGATTCCACACACTCGTATTATTTCAGAATTTTATCCCTCCTCCCCAGATCAATTCTATGTACATAAAGGTATCTATGCAAACACATTTTACCTGAGCAACTGGCAGGAATGGATGCTGTTGGTAGAGTTGGGAATGGAAGACCAGTTCAGTACTATTTAGTATATCAGTGCTGCTCATTTGGGCCATAATTGACATTCCACCTCTAACAGCCCTCAGGATCTCCTGCCTCTGGAAGGGAGGACCTTCAAACTGCAACCCACCTGAGGACTGAGGCTTACTGTGCAGAAGTGCATTGTGGGAAAGGATCTAATTGACAATGGAGATTAGCAAATGTGAGTTCTAATATGTACGCCAACCACAGCAGTATATCTGAGCCTCATTTGACCCAGAAAGAATTGAAAAGTCTTAAATAATTCTTCAGTAATAACCTAAGCATGGTCTAGTCTCCAATTCAGAGGTTGGTTTAATCTCCATGATCGTGTCTTAACAGGAGAGTCCTCACGTTTTTCTCATAGCTTTTGCAAAAGTCAATGCCTTGAAGCTATTGCGGGGAACCTTCATTGTTAAAATGCAGCTTTTGACTAAGGGCAGGTATGAAAAACCGGGCAAGGAAAATGTATAAAACTCTGATCTTGTCCATGTTTATAAAAGCAACTAGAACAAATAGGATGGGTGAGACCACATGGATCCTTACAGCTGCTCACGGGCATGCTCGGTCCCATGACAGCCTTGGAGAGCTGAGAATTATTCTGTTTCTTGTAAACTAAATTACAACAAGTTGGGTAAAAAAAATCAATGGGCTATTATTTATGTTCCATTTAATCCAGGTGTCTCAATAATGTCTATCTGGCCAAATACCGGATTGATTTTTCATTGCCGTGGGATTCACTTAGCCTCAAATAAAACTAAGCAAAACTAAGCCCAAATTGCCCACTGTTTCTCCCAGATGTTGGGTGTTTACAGTGAGAGAGAATACTCTAAATTCATACACCAGAGACATGATGAGGAGGGATTTGGGAGCCTCTGTTTTCTCTGCTTAAGATTAAGAAAATTCTGATTGCAGGGCTAAGCTCAGGGTCTTCGTCTGCCTTTCCTTTCCTTCTCTTCCCTCCCCCTGCCCCTGTCCTACTAAGACAGTGATTCACGTAGCCCAGTGTAGCCTGGTACTACTCGCTCTGCAGCCAAAGATGACTTTGCACTCCTAATCTTACTGCCTCTACCTTCCAAATCCCCAGGGATCACTGGCACATGGCGCTGTGACTGGTTTCGGGACTCAAGATCTCGTTGCATCTTTCCACTTCTTGACCAGGAACCCAGCAAGTGCTCAACCAGCCAGCCAGGCAAGAAATGTAGCAGAAGATTGATCTGTAGACCAAACTAGAAGCCACATTTTCTATTCCACACCGACTCTGTGAGGAAATCCATGGGATTCCAAACAGGCGGCCAAAATGCTGAAACCAAGCAGTTCAGGGACGGCTGAGGGGTAGTGGGAAGAGAAGAAACTGCCAAGGTCTCACACACTCCTCCTGACAGGTCTGGTGCACAGTAACGTCTAATCATTCATTTCTTCATTTAAATCTTATCTCAACTCTAATTCACGAGCAAGCGTCCCCATTGTGTATGTGTTCAGAGAGGTCACACATCTTCCACTTGGCAGGCCTGGAAATTCAACTCCGCATGTCAACACACATATTCTTTCTGCGAAGGCCCATACAATAATACAGCTGTTATGTCAAAAATAATGTTTGAATGAAGACTAACATTATATTGTAGGCTGCTATCTGTGACATAAATTTTCTGTCTACAAATTGAAGGCACTGAGAGACACTCACTGGAGCCACCTGTGTGACAGAATTAGCTTTAGGTGACAGTTGATGACTTAGACTTGTCTACAGTTCTCCTTTCTGAGTCGGTCCCCACAAAGCTTTATCATCTTCCCATCCTGAAAGGCAAAGGGCCCCATAGTCTTGCCTCTTCTAGTCTTCAAATCTGGAAGCCTCTTCATTTGCACTGCCTGCCATGCCTCGTAGGTAGGTTGAGGTCTTTCCTGACACTGAGGGCAGAGAAGTATCAAAAGCTATGAGACACCTGCTTTCAAGAACCTACCTTGATGACAATCAATTCTAGGACTGGGAGCTAGCCCATTAACCACTCCAAAGCTCATGTTACTTTTGGTTATGTGGGATGACAGTTGGTTAGAGAAAACTAAACTCAGTAGACATTACCATCTCCAAGTCACTCATTTTAAAAGAAGTCTTTTTCCTGTCTCCAAGTCTCAGAGGATGCTGAACCCAATGAAGTTGTAAACTGTCTGACCCGCTCCTAAGTACTCCACCTTTTAGCCTTACCTGCCCCTCTTCCGTTCTGTCTCCAGCTGACTGTCTAGTGTTGTGCTTTCGAACCATTTCCAACCTTCCTGTAATTATGTGATAACATAAAATCAAGCAGAACAAATGTGCAAAAAATGTGCAAACGCTCTTGCCACATATATCTGCCTCCCTGCCCACGGCACCCTTCCCTCATGAGAACAAAGGCCCTACTCTCTCTGGCACGAGGCATCTCTGTATTATTCTATTTCAAGACTCCATAGTAGTCAATAATAGGAAATGCCCAGAAGAGCCGAATGACTTCTGGAAATTGATTAACTAATTGTGGTAAGAACTCTGAAATGACAGCTATGCTCGGAGCAGATTATAACGAATATGGCTACGGTCCTGCTAACTGTAGCTGCATCACTGAAGGTTCACCGTTGACCTCTGCATGCTAGAGACAGTGCTGTCGTCCAGCCAGCATCTGAGAATGTCCAACGTCTCCCTTGCCCAGGTCCTGGATGGTTAAGAACAGAGGAACACAGGGGATAGGACAAATCCTGAGGCCACCATTGCCACTTGTGATCTTAAGCAAGGTGTCCTGTCTCTAATCTGTTTCCCTGGACAGTATTAAATGCTATGACAGTCACACACTCATGCTCATAAATGCCAGTCCTCCTTTCTCTGGGTGATGTCCACCTCTTTATGGCCTTAGCAGAAAGTGGGTTAAAACACAGAAAGAGCATTTACTATTCCATCTGCTAGGCAGCACTCATTCTTTCAATTCTAAACCATTATAGCTTTTCCCCCTAAGGGGCAAACAAGGCCCTAAGAAGATTAAAGCAGCATGTAAATTTCAGTTTAGTTTAAAGCTAAGCCCCTTAAGAAACCTCTCTTTGCAGAGATGCTGAAGCCTGAGGCTGGAACTTCCGCTGCTAGGAGCTCAGGGCTGGCTCTCAGGCTGGGCTCCCTCCCGGTGCATCTTGCCATAGCGGTCCTATTCTTAGAAGGAACAATGTTAGAACCACCCAGAGGCTCACCAGGGACATCCAGGGTGTGATGGGGGAACCTTCTCCTTTCTTACAAGTTCCCTGATGAGAAAACACTTTCATTTGGAGGACATCTACAGACCACTGCCCACAAGCAGCAGGACCCTGCATTATGTGCTTATCCTAGTTTTAAGGAGTTGGGTGACCTTAAGTGGGAACTTAGCCCCAGGGGACACGACTTCCTCCCTGTCTAGTGATGGGTAGATGGGTGCAAGTGTCACTGAAGGTAGAACTTGCTAGGTATTTCTGCTCTGCTGGATGCTAAGGTTCCTCACCTGACCACAGCTGTAACCCTTTCAGATGTTTGACAGACAATATTGAACCACTGACTAAGCCAAGTAACCCCTTCCCATCCGGAAGCCTGGAGCCTTTAAGTGTGTAATCACCTGGCTCTCTGGGTGTTTTTGTTTTTGTTTTTTTTTTTTTTTCTGTTCACCTAAGTCTGAGCCTTAGTTTGTTTAGCTATGAAATGGGCACAGAGCTTATACCTATATGCAGGGCTATGATGAGCATTCAATTAAATAATGCAAGATGGTTCCTCTGTGTGTATATTGTTCATTAGCTGTTATTATTGTCATTCTGAGATTCTTCGGTTCATTTTGTGCCTATTCTGTAGCGAATTGGAGGATCATTATCCTCTGTAAACCTCTTCAGTGTAAAAATAGGTCCTCTAGAAAGTGCTTTAAATGCATTCAAATTACAGGAGGATATTGTTGCAATGCAGATCGGACTCCACAGGTCTGTGGGGCTTGGGAGTCTAAGCCATCTCTTGGCACTGTCCAGGCTCCTCATCCACACAACTAAACTTCGAGTAAGACTTTGGGCAGGGACTCTGGAACCAGGTGTTTATTAGAATCCCCTGTTAACTATCAACTATAGCCTATTAACTATTCCTAGCCATGCTCCCAGCTGATTAGATTGCAGTGTCCTTGGGATAGGACCAAGCCTCACAGGTGCAGTTACCTAGGGGTTTCCAAGCATGCCGGAATGGAGGACCACCGCTCTACGTTGGCTGCGTACTGGATCTAAAGTGAATAACAATTGAGCCTTATCCCCAAAGACTCTGATTCAGGCCTGAGCATCACTGTCCTTTAGATGCTTCCTGAAGCAAGTTTGGGAAGCACTCACTAAAGCATTAAAGAGTACTTAGTAAACACAGGGAGACATCGACTCATCTTGTGTTCAAAAGGCTTAGAGTAATTAATTTCCCTTGGGATGGACCCTTGGCCCATAGGAGATTTGCATTGAAACATAGCCAAATAAGAACTTAAAACCCCCTATTTTATAGGCAGACTCCCATTTAATAGCTGCATTAGGGGATGCTCTGTTGCCTGGTAGCTAAGAATGGGGCTGAGAGAAAGCTCCCTGAACCCCTAATCCTCTTCACCGCTGACTTCAGTATGACCTTGGGGGACATCAGGTTTATGTTTCTGTATTTTGTCATTCACAAAACTTGGCTAATCCCATAAAATGCTCTCAGGACAGACACTTCAGTGGATGCAGTTTCAAACACACTGCTGCTGCAGAACCCCCTGGCTGTTCTGATTTACTGACTGAATCCTGTGGTTAGGTAAAAAACCACGTAGTCTATGAGTCTTGAGAATCAGTCGCATGTTAAACTGGAGTCCTCTGTCTCCTTTAACGGTGCCAAATGCTCCCTGTTCTCCTCTTGTAGAGTGTAGGAAAAATGCAC
Organism: Rattus rattus; assembly: GCF_011064425.1. Classification (NCBI taxonomy): domain Eukaryota; kingdom Metazoa; phylum Chordata; class Mammalia; order Rodentia; family Muridae; genus Rattus; species Rattus rattus. The sequence goes on along the minus strand of NC_046161.1, from coordinate 86,677,666 downwards.
CAGGAGATGCAGAGAATCAGCCAGAGGCCAGGAATGACTTTTTAAAAACGCCAGGATTAGCCTGCTGTTGGGTCTTCCAGTGGAAAAGCGGAGGTCACAAGACAAAGAGGTTCAGGAGATGGAGGCAGGTGGTGCGTCTGGAAATCACAGCTATCGTGTTGCAGGAGGATGCAGTGGCTATCAATGTTTGTAATGCTGCAACCTGATAGCACAGTTCCGCACTTTGTGGTGACCTCTCCGACCATAAAATTACTTTTGTTGCCACTTCACAACTGTGACTCTGCTACTGTTATGGATCTTAATGTAAACATCTGTGCTTTCTGATGGTCTTATGTTGCCGGAAATAATGAAAACTGTACACCATCCAACGCTAGTGTGGCTACTCTCTGGCCCCAGTGGTTTCGACGCTTCCATGACTTGCCCCATGGTGCAGTGACCGCCCATCTTGCAGTCAGCTGTCACAAATCCCTGTACCCTGGTAAAATCAAAACTCTAGAGGCTTGTAATTTATCAGTCAGATTTGCATCAGTAAATTCTGAACCCACAAAACACCCAAACAAAGAACTCAGAGCGGACTGATATTGATATAAGCTGTCCACTTAGATTGGACAAATTGTCCTGCAATAATCCATCCCTTATATGATATTCATAGCTACCTGTGGCTATTTAAAGTCACATGGATCTGGGTCATCTTTCTCTTCCTCCATCTTCCTTCCTTCTCCTCTCCCTCCTATCTCTCTTGCCTCTCAAAAACTCTCAGCCCGCCCTCCTTTCCTACTGTCCAACCACAGGCTCTAGCATTGTCTTTCTCCTACCCTCACCTGCTTACAGACAGCAATGTACAGTCTTAGGTGACCCCTGTGAAAGGGTCACGACCCACAGGTTGGGAAACGCTCAAGCTACACCCAGTATGGCTGACAGTTTCCTTCTGTTACCGGTGAATCTGGATGTATAATTCTCAGTTCCTTCCTCAGCACTGTGTCTGCCTGCTTGCATGCACGTTTTCTACCATGATGATAACAGACTAAACTTCTGAACTGCAAGCCAGTCCTAATGAAATGTTTTCTTTTATAAGAGTTGCTGTGGTCACGGTGTCTCTTCACAGCGGTAAAACCCTGAGACAGAGGTTAGAGCTAGGGAGTAGGGAGTGCGGGGTTTTAAGGACTGACAGATTGCACCATGGGTTTGCAAAAGGGGGACATGCGTCTTTCTTTTAGAAAGACGGTGCATGCTGCCAGAATACACCAAGAAGGAATGCTTATCGGGACTGGTGAGACGGCTCAGCAGTGCTAGCCACCAACCTGATGACCTGTGCTCAATCTCTGGGACTCTTGTGGTGGAAGGAGAGAGCTGACTGCAGCAAGCCTGTCCTCTGACCTCCACTAGAACTTAGAAAGAAATGCTTGCTGGAGCAATGAATGAATGAATGAATGAAGCAGTAGAAATATGTAAGAGGAGGCATTGCCCAGGAGATGAAGGAGGCCAGAAAACAGAATGGGAAGGAAGGTCCTCAAAGGAAGGATGTGGGTGAACCCTGCTGTACTTGTGTCGATGAGGAGTTAGGAGGAAGAAACACAGATTTGGGAGAGCCCTGCAGGGGAGAGGCAGGGAAGACTTGGAGTCTCTCAAGCTTGAATGAAGTGGGGTAGAGGCCCTGGGTCAGTCAGGGGGGAAGTGAAAAACCACAGGAGAGAAGAGAGTAGAGGCAGTGATGGGGGACAAAAAGAAAGAGGCAGATGAAGGGGACAGAGGGCCAGGGGGCTTTCAGCAGGAAGGACATGTTTGTTCAAGGACTTGGGCCTGAGTAGGGCAGTACCAATATAGGTGAATGGTCAGGAATCTCATGGTTTCTGGAACTGGAAGTTTTCAGATTGCACAATCGTCCTCATTCTCAAGTATCCTCTCAAGACAGCAGAGTCTCTCCCCACATGACAAATCCACCTCAGCCAAGCAGCAGACATCCTCTTCTAATACCACAGGCAGCCTCTTTGGCAGCCTTCCCACCCACCACATCCTGCCCCTCCCCCCAGCAGAGACACAACTGGACCTCTCGGCATTTCCCTTCCAAATGTAGACCCAAGCCTCCTTCCTGTCCTGCAGACCCTCACTCTTCCAAGGCCACAGCTAGTTAACAAACAGCTCTTGCATAAATTAGGGAAGTGAGCCTGACTGGGTCCTGGGGAGATGATGTGGAGAAGGTTCAGATGAGAAACTGAAAGACAATCAAACGTAGCCAGGAAGAAGATCTCCTGTGTTCTGGGCAGCATGTGGAGCAACCCCAGAAACTTCCGGAAAGTTCCTCCCTGGAAGCAATATCTGAATTGAGTTATCAAAGTGCCTCAGGAAGGCTCTAGGAAGCGGCACAGATGTTCCTTGCTCCAGGCCTGCATTTTGGAGGGAGGCTGCTGAACCAGAGGTCTTCCCAGGGGCTTGAACAAAAGTGGGGGTGGGGAGAGTGGTATTCAGTATTGGGGAGTGTGTTTGTCTGAGGTGTTGGGGGCCAAGTATGGGGACAAGGGAAGAAGAGATAAGAGGGGTCCAGTTCTTTGTTTCACACAGAGATAAAACAGAGTGAAGTGTACCTGTGAGAATGTCAGTTCAGGAAAGAGAGACTGCTTTTTTTTTTCCCCTAGGAGAAAATTACGCCTCAATGAGACATTTTTAAATGACCTGGTCCCTGCCACACAGTCAGTGGTGGAACCAGACTGGACTGCATTTTACCGTGCTAGACTAGGTGTTTGTCCCACACTTCAGCACTAGGCGACTTTGCAAGATTTTCCTAGAGAGCTGGGATCTTTTCCCTCAACGGCTGAAGCCAGAAAGGGCCAGGATTAGATCAGCGCAGATATTGCCCTTGGTCCTTTAAAGAAAGCGATGACTTAAACATCTCCCTTTCCTCCAACTCTTAGCAGGTAATCATGTTACTATTTAGAAAGCTAAACTGAAATTCCCCACTGGCTGTCTGCATAAAATTCCAGAAACCATTTATGCGAGATGAAGTGGGGGAGGAGATACAGGGCTTGGACATTTGTGGGAAATGGTCATTTTTCTTAGTCAATTCTTAGTCACCAGCTGGGATGGCGTGGGAGTAAGCCAAGCTGTAGACCGTGCTTTTTGATTTGGGATGGCGTTGGGGAAAAAGAGAGATGGGGTAATCCACGCTGTGGCCATAATCTTCTGGAGACTCACTGGTTGAGCTATCAGGAAGTGCTTGGCTTGATGGCCCAAACTGAATATTCCTTCATTAGAGTCCTGCAGCAGTGAACACAGCAGTGAACACAGTTCTCAAGGCTGACACAGCACTCAGAGAAGAGTTAGAGCCCCCCAATCCTCTGTATTCCAGAGAGACACTGGAGGAAACATATTCCTCCCTTAGCCTTTCCTTCATCCTGGCCCTCAGGCTGTGAGGAACTCGGTTTGAAGTCCTCAGATCTGATAGAAGTCCAGCCAAGTTTGACTCCTCAGTGCGATACCCAAGGTCTAACTTTAGAGAAGCCAATAACTTATTATTATCTCTGCTGATAAGACCAGATCTCCCTGAAGTTTCTCTCTAGAAAGATAATAGGAATAATGACTCTTCCCAAAGTGTTCCCCAGACATTAAGAATCTGCCTTCTTTTAATAACACTTTGAAAGTCTGGCTTAACACTCCTCCGTTCTTCTAGAGAATGATTGAAACGGAAGTCCTAGAGCATCAGGGTGGAGTTACTCAGATCATTCCAGAGGCGGACCCTGCTCCTGACAGTCCGGGGAGGAAGGGTCCCACAGCCCGTTCTCTACTCTAGGCCCCACACATTCTTTGGTGGCCTGGCACTGCTTCCTGGCCACTGCCCACTCTGCACGCAACTTCACAACAACCAACTTGACTTGGGTCTATGGATGTTAGCTCAGGAGAGCACATTTATGTTTTGATATCTGATCCTGAACAAGATATCAGAATTACTACTAATTACTAGTATTAAGAAACAGATTTCCACTTAATTTACTCAGAGAATGGCAAGACATTGAACCCCCCTTTCAATCATTATTCCCCTGAGAATCCTAAATGCCAACTGAAATGAGGTGTTACGATAGGCTGGGGAAGAGAGGGCTGGAATCAGCTTTTTAGGGAAGTGTTATTAGATCGCTTCTCGGCCTTTTGGCTAAGATCAAGTGTAGGGAAGTGTTATTAGCCATGTCTAGGGCTGCTCCTCCCCATGTTCTGGTAGGTTGTCCCCATCTGTCCAGCCCCTCTCCCAGAGTCACAGTCACTTTGGTAGACAGCCGCTGTGTTATTTCTGTTCACGGAAGCAGTGCACATCTCAGTGTTGACCATTTTATGTCTTTCCTCATTTTTCTTTCTTGACAACCCCAGGAAGTGAGGAAATAACCATTTTCACTTGAGAAACAGGACCTGAGAAAGTGGGTAATTCTTAGAGTTACTCAGCTCATAAATGGTTAGAAACCTGAACTTGAAGGCTTGAACTGTTTCTGTCTGACCTTAAGGCATAGAAAGTAGGGTTTTATCTTTCATGCGAAGTCACATCCAGTTGGGTCATTGTGTGCGTATGACAGGCTGCCCAGGGGAAATACATCACTAGGAAGAGAAGTCCCTGGAAAGAGGCCGTCTACACAAATAGGAATATTAGAGGGTGGAGTGGTCTCAAGGAAACTCTTGGGGGAAAATGAGCTGCAGCTCGTAGAGGTCATTTCACTTTAAAGCCCATGATCAAAACTAACTGCCCATCACCTCATAAAAAAAGAGCTGGCTGAAGATAAGAAGTGTATCAGCGGCTAGGGTCTGGCCGACAGTGAGATGTGGTCACAGGTCTGTCTCTAGAGCTTTTTACTTAGATCGTGATGGAGGAGAAACGTGTCAGATCTATTGCAGACTAGGACAAAATAGTGATGTAACATCTTTTTTTTGTGTGTGGTGTGTTCTAATTGGCAACTTAATAGGATTGTGATCGTTCATTCCCTTGGTCCTATTGTTGTGTATGGTCTGCCAAGCCATAAAACAGATTTCCTCAAAAATGTTTCTCAAAAATTGGACTTCAGCCAACATAGAGATCTTCCTTCTGCTTTTCTGTGGCTGCTTCCTGGACCAGGACTGTTGTGCATGATGGAGGTATCATGAGAGAGACAGAGGAGCTAAGGTGTAGCCACTGAACAAGAAGCCTGGGCCTTATTAAGAGAAGGCTGGGAGTTTTCCCAGAAGGAGGTCTAGCCTCCTTCTTACGGCATCCCCATGCCTTCCAGCTCCAAAAGGCTCACCTTGGAGATGACAGCTAAAATCCTGGCCAGACCCTAGGCACCTGAACTGCAGTCCTACCAGATCCATACTGAATATCTCCAGCAAGGGCATTACTTGCATCTAACCCCACATGTATGCAAGAGTTAAACGGGAACAGTGTCTGCCGAACATTGAGTACTGTGCTGGGCATGCTCTGAGCTCCAAAGGTCTAGCCATTCTTCTGACTGTGTAGACATTTCTACTTGCCTGTAAGTTTCGTGATGGCGATGGTGGTGCTCTCTTTGGTGGGCTACCCGAGCCTAGCCTAATGGTAGATGCCTGGCCAAAGTCAGTGAAAGCCTGTTCAACAGATATTCAACTGTACCTTGCATAGCCAAGGGCTCTCTGTCTGTGGATGCAACAAAGCATAGCTTGAAAGTGTTTGGAAAGAATATGGTGTGGTACACATATACAGTTTGTCCTTGTCATATCGTCAAAAGAATACCCTGTAAATAACTGCTTACAAGGCAGTTCCATGGTAGCAGGGCTTGTCAGTGCTCTAGAGATGATGTAAAATACACAGGAGTGACATAGGGGCATAGTTAAGTGCTTGCTTGTACAAGGCTTTAGGTTCCATCCCTAGCATTGCAAACAACAGGGAAACAAATAACCCCAAATGCTGTGTCATGTTATATAAGGGATTTGGGCACCTATGACATTTTGATTTGATTATCCCTGGGAGTTGCTGAGAGACAGAGGGGACAACTGATCATAAGCCCAGCCCAGGTCTCCAGCCTCACATGACCTGCTAATCCCTGCCTCCCTTTTTCATTAGCCATCAGTATGCATTAGCCACAGTGCAGCCAGAATGATGATCTAAACCATAGGATGAGTGTCATGGAGTCCTCTGCACAGGAACCAGCTCTGGAACTTGTCAACCGCTGCCGCTGGGTCTTCTGCCCTCTGCCTTTTCTCAGCCCTGCATCTTCCTGTTCCAGACTCTTCTCAGCTTTGCTTTCATTCTCCTTCCCCTTCTTTCCTGACCCATAGACCCTCTGCTTCCTTGGCCCATTTATATCTGGACATTTGCCAAGTCTGGTGGCACTCTGTCTTTTTAGGGAGCCCCTTCCCACTTTGTCATTTGACTGATTTGTTCTCTGCCATGGTAACAGAGTCTGTCTGTTCTCGGTGGTCCGCTTGTGTAGGGTCTATAGAGTAAGCTAACAGACAGCTCCTCCTAGTTCTGTATCCTGTGACAGATGGTGCCACAGGGGCAGTAATTACACCATGGAAACTGGCATATGTCATAAAGTAGTCTTTATTTTTTTCTCCAGATAACTGGTTTTTAAACATTTATGAGTATGCTACTGGCTTAGTCTGTAGATGCCAGACCTATCTCACTGTGCCCTGCAGAGCCCAGCTCAGAGCTCTGGAAATATTTAAAGAGTTGAACAAACAGAAGTTGAAGCCTTTCCATGTGACCGCAGTGAACTGTGCACTCTGTATACCCGATCTTTGACCTTGACACTCACTCACGAGTTTAATACTACTTCCCTAATTTCCAAAGGACAAAATTTGGACCTAATAAGGGGAAATGATTTGGCTGGGTCACAGGGTAAGGCAAGGTGAAGATCTCCTAAGGCTGCACCCAGCTTCCGGTCCATCTTGCCACCCTGAACACTGCATACTGTTGACAGTCTGGCTCTGGTCTCTGGATATGGCCCACAGCAGGCAAGTTCTCAAACTAACAGATACCTCTCTGTGTCCATTGGCTTGGCTCCCAGCCTTGCAAGGATACTCAGGCAGCTGTGTATCTGGACCAGATACTCTAGTTTGTTATAGGCGAGTCTCATCTTTGGAGGTCATAACCTGTGGGCCCACTAGGCACAAAGAATGGCTGAACAGATAAGGTCTGGGATATTTCTGGAAAGTGTTACCTAGGATCCATCAGTAAAATAACCACCTCGACCCAATTTTCTAGGGACTCGCCTGATGCTAGCATGGAAAAAGAATTAGTCTGTGGTAAACTGGGATGTGTGAGAATGCTGTTTGGCCACACAACCCCAAAGCAAAGACTTTGGGTAGGTCATCGTGAGCAGGGGAGTCCCAAAGGGCTCTGAAATCATGCCACCCACATAACTTCCCCCTCAGCTCAGCACTGTCTGCTCCTGCTTCCTCTTGGTGTGATGTTTGCACACTAATCTTGGAGAGGGGCTCAGGCCAAGAACAATTTGAATTATTCAAGTCTCTGTTTACACATCTATAAAATGGAAATAATGAGGACTCTACTTAATTTGTGGGGATCAATGCAGAATGAAAATGTTGTTTAAAAACAACCAATGATTTAGTGGTTGAGTGGAGCATTAAAACAAGTACACGGTCCTGAGTGGGGACTTTGATGACTATGGTCTTATGTCCATCTGCCTGGCCCTGGAGATGATAAGGTCTAGAACCAGGCTTGTGGGGGTCAAATGGCCCCCAACATTAACTGCACCGAGCCCGTGGCCTGGGGAAATGCCATGCAGTGTGATTGCTTTCCCGTGTGCAGCTTTTCTTCCCCAGCTTGCCTGGCCTGAATCTTAACCTTAACCCTGATTCAACCGGGTGGTCTTCCAGAAGTCACTTTAGCTTCTCTAGGATCAGAGTTTCCCCCTGTGATCCGCATAGGGATTGAGGAAATCTCCAAAAAGCTTACCAGCTCCTGATCTGTCTTGGTCAGCTCCGTGATGTGGAAACAGATGAGCAGGGTTGTAAGGGGCTTCTCAAGCGCTTTCTCCCTTCCCTTCGTGGCCTTGCAGAGACTCTTTAGATTTCAAGATCCATTCTCATAAAGAAGCTTCTACCGTCTGAACACACGAAAGGCTCCTAGATTATTTCTAAAATTCCTGCGAAGGTCACTCGTTTCATACACGAGCAGCTGCAGGGTTGGCCTGGGAAGGTTGCAGGGCTCAGGGGACCATGTGGTGTGTTGGGGGATGTGGGACTCCAAGCTAGTATTCCACAGTGTTACATTAATTTTCTTTTTATAGGCTAAGGCAACATCAGGGGTGTCTCCATCTATGATTACACTTTGTAATTATTCTGTCTGGAATAATTTTTTTCATAACACTAAATAGAAAAGAAAAAGAAAGAAAGAAAAGCAAAACCAAATCATTACTTGTTATTTTGGCTCTCTTTATGATTCTTTTAAAACCAGATTATTCTTGTTTTCTCAAAGCCTGGATACCCGACAAACCTGGATACCCAGCACCCACTGGACTCCCTACTTTCTCTGTAGTTCATTTACATTCAGCTAGGAAAGTGGAGGGTTTCCAGATCCTTCCTTACGTTCTCGGCTGAGTAAATGGATACTGTGTGTATTAAAGGAGCCCTTTCCTAATCTCTATGTAAGTGGTATTTTGGGGCTATCTAGTCATTCCCTTCAAAGAAGAAGGTTAGAAGGAATGTCTTCAGACCTGGGTCTGGGCCAAGTGAATCCTTCCCAGCCCTCCCCATGGGTGTCTGGTCATGTGCCTGGTGCCTGGAAAGTTTTGAACTTTTTCCCAGGGGTAAAGCCTTAAGACAAAAGCTTGGCTTTCCCCTAAGCCTTGTGTGCCCACACCCTTCTACAGTAAGCCTTGGAGGTGCAACGGGTCTCACTCATTTTTAAAGGCAGTTTATGGCTTTATTTTAAAGAAGAAATTAAAAGTTTCACTTTGAACGAGAACTGGCCCAGGGCCAAATGCATGTTCATTACTGGGGAACATGGTGCTTTGTTTTATTTTCTTATATTTTGAGGCTTGGTCTCTTCTTAGCTGTGTGCTACCCTCATCCCGTCATGGAGATGTTTCTAGCAGGGCTCAGGTCAGCGGGAAGGGTCTTCAAAACAAGACATCCAGCTTCATAAGGAAGCACAAAGGCTCAGATTCTGAGACATGACGATTAGAAGGGCCAGCGAGGGACAATGAGTGAGGTTGTAAAGCAGGAACCATTCTGTTGGCCGCTTTCTTCCTTTTCCATGGGGCTGTGGTGTAAGCTTTCTAAAAGGCTGCTATGAATTTACAATTGGTAACAAGCCAACATGAGCTCTGAGAGGCTCGGAATAAAGGAGTGAAGTGCGGGGGTTGTATGGCCTTTGTAAAACAAAACCAGATCATCTAACTTTTTTTTTTTTAAAAATCCCAATTTAGAACCTGAATTTGTACTGAGTTGAATATCTCCAGCTTCCTGTTCACTCCCATGGCATAACGGACACTCTCTGTGTGGACAACTTTTGCATGACCTTTGAAGAACGTGTAAGTAGGTGCAGCCTATGCCAGAGAGCCCAAGAACAGCAGGGACACCGTGCCATGGACAGAGAGGGTGGTGATTCAGAGAGTTAGGGCATCCAGAAGAATTTGTACCCCGGGGGCTCCCAAACTCTCGTTTGACTGTGTAAACAATGACAAGCCCAGGGAGTTGTAACTTTCCTACGTAGAAAATAATATTTAAAGTCTAGAAAAAAAAATCTTCTGGGCCTCTAATCACCCAACGCTAAGACTGTCTTTGAGTCAAACTGGATTGTTTATCTGGGAGGATGTGGGATGTCCTTAGGCTTCTTCTTTTAGATACCAGGAAGTGAATTCTGAGAAAGGTCAAGTGAGCTGCTCAAGGTTGTAAAAGGGAATAACTGTCAACAGCTGCTTTTCCAGGGAGCCTCTGCCATCCAGTCCAGAGCAGATTAAAATGGGCTCTTTGCTCCATATCCCTGAAGTGGACTTTGCTTTTGAATGATTTTTATTTTGTGTGCTGGTATTTTCCTTGCATTAATGTCTGTGCACCATAGTTGTGCCTGGAACCCAAATAGACCAGAAGAGGGCATCTGGATCCTCTGGAACTGGAATTATAGACAGTTGTGAGCTGTCATGTGAAACCGACCTCTGGTCCTCTGGACAAACAGCCAATGAGCTGCTTTTAACCAATGAGCTATTTTCCAGTTCCCAGGTAGTTTTTTTCCTTAAGAACAAGTTGAAGTTGGGCCTGGTGGTTCACATTGGTAATCCCTGCTTTTCTGGAGGATGAGACAAATTCAAGGCCTACCTGAGTAAATCTGTGGCTAGCCTGGGCAACTTAGTAAGACACTGTTTCAAAAATAAGTACGTTAGAAATGGCTAGGGCTCTATATAGCTGCCGAGAGGAGGACTTGTCTAGTACATGAGAGGTCCTAGGTTTGACCACCAATACCCGCTAAAGAGAAAGTCCACTGTGTATTAACTGAAGCTGTCTTTATGAGCTTTGAGGCCTCCTCTTAGCTGCCAGAATCTCCTTCCCACTGGGGAGATTTTGCAATCGGCAATGAAGAGAAGGCCACCCCAGAAAGCAAAGACAGTGAAGGCTCCAAGAGCCAGGAAGCAAGCACAAGCGTGACTTTCCAAGTTTGATATTGCTATTCTCATTCTATCTGAGCCAAACAGAGACTTTCCACAGCCTGGGAGTGAAATGACGTATTGCTTTGGCCTGGGGTCAGAAATGGTCTCCATTAATAAACCAACATGCCTGCTCTCCCTGGTTGGTTATGACCCTCTCTTATGGCTAGGTGGGAAGTCAATGGCACAGGCATTTAAATGTCAGACTGTTATGCAGGACAGGGTAGGACTTAACAGTTTACTCGACCTTTCGCATACATCATCTCATGTTTCCAAATATATGCACAATCTTAATTTTTAGAGATAAGGAAATAAAACATGGGAAAGGATGATTTATTAATAAGAAATTAAAGTGGCAGGTGTGGGGCCTACACCTGGGACCTCTTACTCCAACTCAAAATTCCTTGTATTGCATTTAACTTTCCTAAGTCTTAAGAGAGTCTTTCTTAGTTCCCAGGGAAAAGCAGACTTCCTCCTGAGCAGGCTGGGTATTTCTGCTCTCAATCTCTACACCTTTGACCTTGAGAACAAAGGAACAATAACGGAGAATTAGACCCAAGTACAGTTCTATTAGAAGCAGGCAAAATGTCAGCCTTCTGACATAAAGGAGAAACTATGAGGCCAGTTCCTCTTCTCTGCATATTTCCTTAGGGTGTCCATCCAACGCGCTGACAACTGTAGAGTCAGAAAATGTGTTGGGAGTGTTCTTTTTACTCCACTTGTTGCTTTGACTGATTTTGACCCCCATCCCCATGAATCCTGAACACCAACCCTAAGTATCATGAAAACTATGAGTGAAGACTGGAATTCCATATCTTAGTGTGTCTAAGAATGTTCTAGACACGGTCTTGGAAAATATTTTGAAAATACACCATACTTCTCTATCCAATGGGTAAAATTTTATATGCGTTAGTACTTGCGACAAACAGAAACATTCTATTTGTCTCCTCGAAGGAGAAACAAAACAGGAAGCTCCACTATTCATGAAGGAACAAAGCCTGGATTATGACATTTTGTCTGTTGCATGATTTTTAAGATACAGAGAATTGAAACATCTCAGGAAAACAATCAACCGCTCTGTCATGGTGTCAGAGGTACAGAGTAAGACCTATTTGTATCATTTAGTGGAGAAGAGCTGGCGTGTGGGTGGTGGAGAGTTTCAAAGGCACTATTACAGGCTGGAAACAATAGCAAGTCAAAAGGAACAGGGGTAACGCTGGAGGAAGAGCACATGTGGCTTTCAGACAGTTGTCCTGACTGCAAAGTCCCCTGAAAGGATCTGCTTGCGGAAACATGAACATATGTTTGGAAGAGGCTGGGTGTTGTTCAAACCTCCATCCTGACCGGTCTCTCACCCTCTTCCAGAAGTTGATCTGCTTACTGTCACCCACCAAGGCATAAGCATGAGCCTTCCACACTGCTGGCAGGGTAAGGGGACCCCAGGGAACTCAGCCCTTCATCACCCCACCTTTCTGTCTAGCAAACGAAGACTTACCCTGTTTTGCATGGCTGACTCAGAAGCAATTATCTGTGCCTTCCCCAGATAGCCCATTTCTGCGGCTACCTGGAAGGTCGTCTCACTTTTGTACCTGAGTTGCTCAGGTTGTTTGATCCTAACCTTCTCTTCCTTCAGAAGAGACGCCCACTGTTTCGGATGGTGTTGGACATTTGAGGGACTGCAGTTGTCCCCAGGATTTGTCTCTCGTACTTCTAACCTCTGCTGAGACTAACATGGCACCCAGTGCCTTATGATAACCCTTCTACCTTACATTGCAGATCCAGGGGATTCCCCAGTCAACCTTCTACCCTAGAGAGCAGGCTTTAGACATACCCCTCTTCTCCTTTCAAATATCTTCCTCCAGAAAACAGTGTCTAGGCAACCATGAACTCATTGTTTGGGCAGCAGTGAACTTGGTCTTTTTGGGACATTTCAGCAAGACTCTATCACTACTGGACACAGACTCTGGGAGTTAGGAAAACAACCACAAAAAGCTGAAATTAATTAGTCTCCTGCTGGAGACAACACAGCATGCCAAGGGCTTTCACAAGGCCTACCACTGTCTCCCACAGGGGACTTCCCAGGTAGTGGTGGCTACTGCTACTTCAGTAGCTCCTGAAACAGAGCCTGTGTTCAGCCGTTCAGCCAGCAGTGGGAGAACAGTATCTTGCTGTTTCTAAAGCTGTTCTCAGACACACAGCTACTCACAGAAGGAGGGCAAATGATGGGTGAACTGTATCCCACAGATTAAATTCCCTTCCAGCCTCTTTTTTTCTTTTCTTTCCTGTAGCCACAGGAAAACAGTTTCATGAGTAACTTTAACTCAGAAAATGCATGGAAGGCTCTGGTGGTTTGGAGGCTGAAAGCCACATCTGCGGAGACTGGTTTCCTTTCTCTCTCATCACAGGTGGCTATGAGGTCTTCATGCTCCTTGGCCAAAGCACCAGTAGCTCTGTTTCCCTTTTGTGCCCTTCCTAGAACAGTGGTTCTCAACCTCCTAGTGCTGTAAGCCTTTAATACGGTTCCTCATGGTGCGATGACGCCCCAACCATCAAATTATTTTCGTTGCTACTTCATAGCTCTAATTTTGCTAAGGTTATGAATCGAAATGTAAATATTTTTGGAGATAGAGGTTTGTCAAAGGGGTCGTGATCCATGGGTTGAGAACCACTGTTGTAGTGTATTCTGGGCGTTATTCCAACTCAACAGAGAGACACCATCATCATCCACGTAGGCAATAGAGAAATGAACACTGCTAATCTTATGGCTTTTAGAGAACACGGCCTAGCATTGCTGGGGAACTGTGTTGGCTCTGATGCTGGCTTTGGAAGAGGTCTGATCGCTCCTAGGCAGAGCTACACAGAACATGGCAGTAGACAAGGCACCCGATCCTATCTATACCACATAGAACTCATCTCCAGGAGCCAGGCTATATAGCAAGCATGGGGCTGACATGTTCCTCATCTCTGCCTCTCTGCAGGATGCTGGATGTATCTGGGACAGAGAAGTTCAGTGATCCCCTCATTGAGTACCTGTTTACCACCGCAGCTTTCTTATTTAGTTTCCTGAGCTATGTCCTTTTTTAAAGTTTCTTGCCCCCAATGGGCTGTGAGCTCCTTGAAGGCTGTGTTTTTTCTTCTACAAACCCAAAGCTGTTTGCTTGTTCATAGTAACTTTTAAATAAATGCGTTCTGAACCAATGAGGAAAGAAACATGTGGACCAGGTCTTTGCTGTTGAGGTGGTACACCGTGTCGTCTCATCAGATGTCTGCTGAATCCCTGTGCCCCTCCCTGCACACACACCTCCTCCTACCATGTGTACCCTATCCTAAGCGATTGTGCAGAGAGCTGACTCAAGAGAAAATCCTAGAATCCCAGCCCATAGAGCCATACAAATGAGCACACTGAATATGTGTGAGAGAGGGGAGAGAATGGTTTGAATTATAGTTTTCTAGGGTTTGCAGGGGGACGGTGGGAGTGACACACAGCAGCTGTTTCCACTTAAAATTGATTAACAAGTATCACTACAAATGAACTCAGAATTTAAAACAACGCTCCATGGAAATGAATCATTCGAAATCATTCCAGAATGGGCCAAAGGAAAAAAAAGTTTCTCCAACGGATGACCCAAAAGATCTTCAACTCAGTTTCTCCCCATGGACAAACCCTCCTCGGGGCCGTGTCATGGACATGCACCAGAGCCCAGTTCCTCTCTGCTGGATGCTTGGCATGAGAATTGTAAATTGGCTCCAGCAAATGCCCCAGCTCTGTCTGAAAAGCAGGAGGCGAAATATCGCTTGTGACAGAGGTGGCCCAGGCAGCATCACGGTGCTTTGTGCAAGAGCCACACTCTAGGAGATTAACCTCAGAACTGCCCCAGGGACTCTTAGAACTGGTCTGTCACTGTACTGCACAGTGAGGTGAGCAGTGGTTGGGCAGTGGGCAAGGCTCAGCCCTTCCCCGCCTAGGATGTTAAACAGCAAATACTGCTTGGTTTTTTGAATGGTCTCATTAGAGTTAAGAGTCTAATTCTCAGAAACAAATAACCCCCCAGGTGTGACACCCAAGGAAATTTCCGAGTGTCCTGTAGTTATTAACGGCCATACAATAGGGCAGTCTTAGTAGAAAGCCTGATGAGGAGGTAAATCGAATAAAGAAAATCAATTTTCAAGAATAAATGAAATTTAAAATGCTCCAACTGCAGGGCCCCAGCAAAGTCAAGGCATAGTCCATCTTCTGGTCATCTAACTAATGGAAGTCACACTTTATTCCTGTTCCATCGAGTGCACATTATCAAGCTCTTTCTCTAAAATTAGATCGTTGTAGAGATATAGCTGGCTGCTCCTGACAAAGCCAACGGTGGGATTAGCCCCAGATGGAAACGGATTCCATCCGGGCAAATGGTGCCGCTGAGCTCCTTCCTTCCTGCGTCCTCTGGGCCTCTAGAGCTCATGAGGTTGCCACATGGCATTGTAAAACAAGGCTCAGTGGTCTGTGGTCTGCTGCTTTCCCCTCTGTGGCTTCATACAAAGAAAAGGTCCTTGTCTGGTCCTAGCCAAGCATCCCCATCACCCCAACAGGAACTGAGAGTTGCCACTGAGCAACTTTCCTCGCTTGAAAATCATGTGCTAGGCTCATGTGTGAGGAACTGTAGACAAGTCAAAGACCCAGGAGCAGCCTGTCCTTTTGTGAAAGAAATTTAATGATACATTTAGTCTGTACCAACTTTAGTTTTGCTTTTTTTTAAATCTCTCTTTAATTGTAAGGATTCCCATTTGGACAGAGTTAAAAATAGATGCTCTGTTTTATGTTGCCCTGGGGTAGTGTTTAAATGTATATTAATGTGCAATGGTGCGGTATACACCATCTCTTGGCCCTCTGCTATGAGAAGGAGAGAAAGTGGAGGCCAATCTGGATGGAGAGATGTAGTGGCCTGGAAAGATCTTTAGTTGGTGAGAAGTATCCTTGCCTGGGCTCCGTGTTTTATCTGTTTTCTGAGCAGATGAATAGATTATATTGTCTGAGGCAGCTGGGGCTGATGGTTATTGGGCATGGAGAGAGTTGAATTGCCTGAATGTAAGACAGGAAGAAGAAGAAGGGCTGTGCTGTTGAAATCATCCAGGTAAAAACATTTCCCAGATCTTTAACCATTGGATACGCTCAAGGCCCAAAAGTTGATTATATGGAGAGAGTCGATTGACTATTTTATCTCATGCTGTTGATAGATCAGTTGTCAAGCATGGGGGTCGCAAACAGGGTCTCAAGTCATGTCTAGCAAGCCATCTCCAATAAGCCAAATTGAAAGAACCAAAGAGACAGTGAAGGCAGAAATAGGAGATCATTCAATATGGCTGCAATGGGAAAAGGAATAAAGAGACCCAGTCAATCCCCTGCCTCCACCACCAAGTTCACCTTTGGTGTCTTAAGTGAGATCAAAGCTTAAACAGAGGCCCATGGATATGCAGTTTCAGCAGTCTGGCCAACGTGTGGTCATACCCACCACTGAACCATTATCACGTAGGATTCAGTCTCATCCTGTAAGGTGGTCCAACAAGGTGCTGGGGCTCAGTGAATTCTCTTTCCAGGAGACAAGTCCCCTCCTCCCTCCAAGGGGAGTTCCACTCCTCCCAGCCAGTACCCTTTTCTGGGGGAAATCCCCTTTCTTTGGGTTCCATTGCCTCAACAGTCTGATAGATTGAGAGACACAAGTGTCTCTTTAGAACATCTTCATTTCTGCCTGGGTGGTTACAGAACCAACCCAAATTTATAATATGTCTAGTACATCAAAGACTTTCCTAGCCAATGAGTAAAATAGCAACCATCCCTAAGACGTAGTCTCTGCCCTCAAATTTGTTTCATCTCAGTAAGGAAAGGGAAAATCAGTAGAGGACTTCAATTTCTTTGCTCACTGACCCAAGAGACATGGGATGGGAATCTCTGGAAGTGTCAGGAGGGGTGCGAATAGCAAACTCAGTGGTAAGAGGACCTCTGCTATGTTAGAGCACTTTGTGAAAGCACGGGCTGCTACAGTGACCAGCAGACTGCTCTGCATGCAGTGGATTGCCTGGTGGACATACAAGTAAGATTATGTAGACATTGATACATCAATTCTATCAAGAGAATGCCTTGTGGGTTCCATCTCATGTATGTATACAGAGACACTATAATAGGGCCTCAGACCTTAATAGGTTCCCAGACCTTAGCATAACCAACCCCAGGATGGAAGAACCATTTAGGCTGTAAAACTCAGTCCACCTGCCAAAACTGAAACAATGGCCTAATACATTAAAATGTATAGTTCTGGGGAAGTCTCAACATGTTCTAGCCTTGCTCTTTGGCTTCTGTGGTTCCACTTCTGGCTAACTGTTCTTGTTGACTGAAGCATATCATTCCAGAACATGGTTTTGTGTTTTTTAAAATCTCACCCCGAGAAAGGCTCAGTGCTACACTGGGATCCCAAGTACAGTCGCTGGCTGGCTAATAAAGGCTTTCTATTAGCATAAATCCATGTCTGAGCAGTTTTTTCTGGTGGATACTCAACTATACAGTACTGCACTCTGGACATTCAATAAACCCTGACTCTGACATGGACCCAAAATAGGGCAGAGGGGAAAACTGGCCCTTCTGGGCTACCATAGGAAGGAATGGGAGCAGATAACATGGCTGATGCTAAAAGCAAAGTCATAATGAGAACTGAAAATGTTCTAGTACCTCTGTACTTAGCTTTCTCAAGCCACAGAGGGAGGGAGCAGCAATAACTTTATCTCTAGGTCAAGCATGCTGAGGCCAAGAGGAGTCAAATGCAGTGCTTGCCCTGTACCAAGTACTAAGTAGTAAGTATGGCATTTGACTTCACTTTGTGTTCTCGAATTGGGCTTTCATATAGGGAATGTACTAGAAACATGGCCTGGAATACAGTCAATACTCAATAATCATTAACCACTGTTGCATGCACACATGCACGCAGATAAATCTCCACGGCACTTCTCTTTCAAGGAGAAAACAGATGACTTCCCCTCAAGCATTCAACCAAACAGACCTTCTGGTGATTAAAGGCAAACAGAAATCAGGCAAGTACCTGTTAGCTCTCTTCTCCCTCTGGCCCAGCACCAGGTCTACCAGGGGCCAGCAAAGGACGAGCCTGTTGTGTTTTCACCCCACCCCCCTCAATTTTCTCTCTTGGGATTGATATCTCAGGGTTCCCTTGAAGTGACACTTCTCTTACTCATAGTCCTGATGTTTCCAATAGCAGGAGGTTGAGGTTGTGAGGTCATCAGGGGGTGCAACAATGAAATTTGGGGGACCAAACTTCCCAGGGTTTGCCAGATATGAACCATCTGATTATTCGACAAGTGTCTATTTTCTTTCCTTTAGAGAAAACAGTATACAAATTATTTACTTATTAGGTCTGAAATGTTCACTGCTCTATTTTCTTCTGTCCCTCCCCATCTGATCTCTTTACAGGCCTTCACCACATGGTGAGATTTCTAGACGGTTCTTCCAACCACCCATCTGGAACAACAAAGATTACTTTTAAATCTTACAACTTATACTATTTGTTAAAGCAACATGTTAAGATTTAAATAACTTCTCAGACCTTGGCCTGGTATGTAAAGACCATAGAAACTCTACAACAGTTGGTCTCGGGGTGGCATCATCTCTTAAGTCAACAAAGTCTTCAATGGAGTAGCTATGGCCTCTTGAAGCAACCTAGGACCAAGGCGTCCTTGACTGTTTCCTGGAGTCCTAGGACCCGAGTCCAACTGCTACACTGCATTATTTCCTATCAGTAAGCAGTAGGCAGTGAGTGACCCCTGGGCATGAGAGTGGTGGAGGTTCATGGGTTTGTCAAGCACTTTGAAGATCAGAGCTCCCTGATTTGAAATTCAGTTCTCTTAGAAGAGAGGCTGCCTCTCATGAGTGGGGGACAGTTACCTCTCTAGTGCCTGGATAAGATCTCCCCTATGTTCTCATCTGTCAGGGGAAGAGGTGTATTTAATCAGCAGGCAAGGTTTCTCTAGAGGCTGCCTCTGTGACTAGGAAAGAGATGGCAACTCCCAGGCTATTACTGCTATTTGTCTTTTTCCTCATTGACATTTTTATAGTCTGTTACAAGACATAAATCCTACAGAATAGATGTGCCAGGTTTGAGTGGGTAGGTGGGTGGAGCAGCTATGGGAAAGGCAATAGGTCACCAAGGATTTCAGTTAAAAATTGAAATTTAAGTCTTCATAAGATACATGTCAAGATGATCAGGGCAAAGTGGGAACAGAGAGTGCAGGCCTGAGCACTGGGAGCTATGCCTTCACAGAGAATGCTTCTCTTTCCTGGCTCTGAAATGAAGGTGGTGGCTTCCCTTGCCCGTCCTTTTGTCTCTGCTCTTATCTTTCCTCCATGGCCTGGCGCCTACTGTGTCAAGATCGTCATCTGCCCATAAATAAGAGTCACTTATTTACTGGTAATCATTTAGGGCCTGGTTACCTAAATGGTCTACTTGGCCTTAACACAGATGAGATCCTACCTCTCTTCCTCTATTTTTTCTGCTCTCCTGTCAAAAGTCTGCCTGTCCATATCTCTGTGAGCTTCAAGAAAGCAGGCAGACCAACTACATAAATTCACTATGGCAATCAGGGGACTGGCCTGGGCATGGAAGCTGTCGGACTTCTGTATGCTAATATGCTGATGACATTACATTCCTGCATAGGTTAGAGGATGGTGCTCAATGGTCAGGTCCATGTCAAATTATTTTTTATTCTACTGATGCAATTATCCTCCAAGGCACTGCCTCACTCTGCTAACCTAGGTCCAGTTCTGGAAGCTTCTAGCTTCTGGACAATCTTCTCTAGGCCTAAAGCATTTTCAGCCTCTGAGACTTACTGCCAAATAAGCTCACCCTTTCTAGCTCTTTCTGATCTCTGGATGGCTGGTCACCTCAGCTGTTCTGGCTCAAAACTCCTCTCCAAGCTGACTGATTCAATCTGGCTTCTCTCGTTTTCTCACTGAACTGCTCTGCTTGGACTCATAGTAATTTTGGCAATCTGTTCCAATCTCCTGGATCCTTCTTATTCTCTGGATTTACCTGTGTCTTTCTTTACCTGTGTCTCTAGCTCATTTTCTTGTCAACCTGTCTGCAAAACTCTCCAGGCAAAACTGCTTCTCTCTTCTGTGCTTCTCTCTCTTAAGTCACCTCTCTTTCCTCTCCCTTCTCATGAGAGTTGGGTATGTCCTATTCCATCAAATCTTTTTCTGATTTATCACTTTGTTTGCCACCCAATTAGACATTACTTTCGAAGATGGTGTATGGGCTGATCTTGTGTGTCAACCTGACACAAGCTGGAGTTATCACAGAAAAAGGAGCCTCCCTTGAGGAAATGCCTCCATGAGATCCAGCTGAAAGGCATTTTCTCAGTTAGTGATCAAGGGTGGGAGGGCACATTGTGGGTAGTGTCATCCCTGGGATGATAGTCTTGGGTTTCTATAAGAGAGCAAGCTGGGCAAGCCAGGGGAAGCAAGCCAGTAAGTAATATCCCTCCATGACCTTTGTATCAGCTCCTGCTTCCTGACCTGCTTGAGTTCCAGTCCTGACTTCCTTTGATGATGAACAGCAACATTGAAGTATAAGTTAATAAACCCTTTCCTCCCCAACATGCTTCTTGGTCATGATGCTTTGTGCAGGAATAGAAACACTAAGATACATGAGTTCTTCCTTTTACAAAGTAACTTTATTTTCACTGTTTGGGATTAAAGGTGTATACTAAGGCTAAACCACACCACACCTAGAAACAGGTTATGCCAGTAAACAACAGCATCTCGGGGCTCACAGTATGATCGAGTATTCTGCAACATGTCTAGTATGAGCAAAGCCCTAGGCTGATCCCTAGAACTGTCTGGAAAGGGAGAAATTGCATGTGAAGCACTGTGAGGTAAGTGATGTACATTTCAACCTTAATGCTAAAACCTGTGACAGACTGGAATAATCTTTTGCTTATAAAGTGAGGTTCAGAATGTATGAGAACAACACCCTATTCTATTCTATTCTATTCTATTCTATTCTATTCTATTCTATTCTATTCTATTCTATTCTATTCCATTCCATTCCATTCCATTCTTCCATTCAAATCTTTTTCTGATTCATCAGTGTGCGTCAGGGTGCTTTCATAGGACTGGTCCCTTTATAAAAGAAGGAAATGTATATATGGTGATAGAAACACAGCCAAGAAGGCAAAGCAGAGATAGGAACAATACTATAAGCCAAGGATGTGCCACCACCACAAGCCAGAAGAGGCAAGGATTGATTCCATAAGCCAGTGGAAGGTATATGGACTGCTAACACCTTCATTTGCAATAGGCAGCCTTCAGGGATGTGAGGACTAAATTGTAATTAAAGTCATTTGCTGTAAAAACATTTAATTCCAAACTGCTGTTTCTACCCTGCCTTTGATCATTCAGTTTCTGGATAAAAGACTCTCGACTTTTATTATTTACAATATGCCTTAATCAGCAGTAGAGCTGGACAGATGTCAACCTTCTATGCTATTAGAATCTATTTTCCTAACAATAACTCCAAGTTATTATTCATCTTGGTTGCTCCTAACTCCAATCGGCCAGCCCTCAGGGACATGCTTCCTTGACTCTTAACCCATAGTATCTTTTCTTCTCTCCTCCTCCCTGCCTCCTGTGGTCTCCTCCTATCCCTAGGCTGGAACACCAAACTCCTGCCTATCTCAATTCTGCCCAGCTATAGGCTGTAGGTATCTTTAGTCACCAATCAGAAATAACTTGGGGGCAAGGTCATATAGATTCACTTGGATCTACATTTGAACTCTCATCTTTGGGGCAACTGGATCTTGGGGGCCCACACTTAGCACAGATCAAACCTCAACAGTCATTCTTAGCTTGGGGTACTTTGTTACAGCTACCCTAGAAAATGAATACCTAGTATCGGATAGCTTAATCAGAGAGCAAAGTGGCAAGCCATGTCTCCTTTGCTTGAAGCTCAGTTTACTGTGTCTTCTACTGCAGAGCAAAGCAGCAGGTTTCCAGTCACAGACTTGCTAGTGATGACAGATGTGTAAAGGCAGGGAGGGTAGTATGTGGAGTCCACCATGCCTTCTCCTTGTACCAGGGCACCCCTGACCTTGTTGGTTTTCCACTCTGCCCACCTGAAGACCTCCCTATATTGTGCCCAGGACACTGCCTTTTCATGGGCTGCCCTTCATTTTAAAGCTCTAAGTTTTCACTTTGTCTGGTTTGCATTCTCTGTTTCCAAGGAGACTAAGGATCTGCTCTGGGCACTGTGGTCCACATGCCACAGGATATTTCAGGCTATTTCTCCTCCTAGTTAATGACTGAGCAAGTAGGAAGGCCCAAAGAATCAGCTGCAGTGATACAGACAGGGGTCCTCTGAATAAGGAGTATTTTTTTTAAAGAGATAACGACGAAAGGTCAGTGGTTCATGGGTTTGGGTTTTGTGCTCTTAGGCCGATTGTACTACTCTGTGGCAATGACTCTCACCTTGTTAAGGTTGGGATCTTGGGAGTTTGTGGATGTTAAGACACCTTATGAAGGGGTCATGATCCATATGGCATTGGAAGGATGCACTGGGCCCAGGACTTCTGTTAGGAAGCCTTGCTTTATCCCTGTTGGATCATTTTCTCCTCATCCCAGTTCACATGAGCAGCAGCTTCTTGCTATCCCTCTACCAACTTCTCAGCAGAGTGCGGCATGTAGCCAAGCCCAAGCCCTTGGCGAGCAGGGAGACCACAGAGCAACCCTCATATTTTGGTTAATCTCTTATGACTCTTTTTCCTTTTTCAATAGTTACACTAGTGTTGTGGTTAATTATATGTAACAACTTGTTTGGGCTATAGGGATGCCTAGATATCTTGTCCAACATCATTCTGGGTGCACATGTGGTAGTGGTCGGGTATCCGTAGAGGTATTTCTGGGAGACATTAATATCTGAGCTAGCAGACTGAGCCAAGTAGATGGCCAGCCATCAAGTGTGTGGGTCTCGTCCAACTAGTTGAAGACCTTAAGAGAACAAAAAGGTTGGGTAAAAAAGAATTTTTTTCTATCAGACTTCATAACTAGATATTAGTTTCCTGCCTTTGGTTTTGGAATTAGACAAGAAGCTACACCATCGGTGAGAGTCCAGCTATCTGAGACCTATCTGGGGACTCCTCAGTTTCCAAAACTAAATGCCTTATAATTAGCATCTGCACAGATAACATCTGCATCTGCTATCTATCTGTCTGCCTGTCTGCCCATCCACTCATCTAACCTCTTGCTGGCTCTGTATTCATCTCCTCCTCCTTTTCCTTCTCTTTCTCCTCCTCTTCCTCCTCTTCCTCTTCTTCCTCCACAGATATAAGGAAAAGAAGAGGTTGGATGTATACCTCCTCTTACTCACAAACTACTTTCCCCTTCATGGTCCGAAGTGTCTGTACATTTGTTTCTTTGAATTATAAATTCCAAGGACTATTATTAACTATTATAAAATAGGATGCCTACAGCTTAGAAGAAGACCTACCAAATTAGAGTGTTGGCATGCTCTTCACTCTGTGGTAGTCATAAAAGGCAGTTATGCTTGCTTTGTTTCCAACACTTGGTTCCATTTAGAGTACCTACATGCTGTGAGTTTCTGATGTTTTCAAAAAGGATGCTTGGGGTGTGCTTTGCACAAGAAAGTGGTTATGCAACTGCCAATTATTTAGATGGTCCTACATCCTTCCCTCAGTGTATCGCCATCCTTCCCAGTGTGTTTGTCAGTAGGTTAGAGGCTGCTTCTCTTTGCTGTTATTCTCCTCCCTGTCCTGGGCCTGCAGTGCCTGCCCATCAGGGAGGGAACAAAAGTGAGGGCATCGGGAATGCACCAGCCTTCCTGAACAAGTGAGATCAGTGTGGGGAGGTGTAGTGGTGACAAGGTGACGGGCTGGCCTGGTCTAGTCACAGGCTTTCTTTCCAGCAATGCTCTGAGTCACATACCAGGCAGAGGGCAGTCCGGCTACAGGTGAAGCATGAGCTGCTCACTCTTGACTGTCTGCACAGGGCTTTGCTGGAGCTCCAGAGTCCAGCTGGGGAGTGAGAAAGAGGTAGGGGAGGTTTGGGGGTTTAGATCAGGCTTGCCCAGATCTACCAGATGACTACTCCCCATCACCTTTGGCGAGCCTCAAGTTTAGTATGCATACATTGAAATGTGCACATTGAGAGACATAGAATTTAGCGTAGCTTAAATCTGTCTTCTTGAGCTATGGACATTCAAGTATGGCTCCAGTACAAGGGATCTCTTGCATTTACAGGAGAAAGAAAAGTAAGAAAGGAAGGTAGGAAGACAGATAGACAAGTTCTCCATGTCCCTGTTTCTTATTATTGCAACAAAGTATCTGAGAAAACAGCTTCAGCTAGGAAGGGTTTATTTTGACTCAGGATTTTAGAACTGTTAGTGCATGGGTCCTGACTCACAGTTTCAGCGTGGTTAGTACATGCTTGGTTGTTCCTGGCCACTGTGAGGTCTGACATTAAGGGACCGGGAGCATGTGGGAGAGGAGGCTGCTCACCCACCTGATGATGGTGGGAAGGCAGAGAGAGAAAGAATAACAAGAAGGGCCTGGGCCAATTCAGATCCTGTGGGGCAAGTGGACCACACCACCAGACAGAAGAACTGGCCAGTTTGAAGCAGGTTCAAAACCCCAGGAAATCTCACAATGGAGAACAGCAGGCATGGAGCCAGTTCCCTGCCAAGCTCTACCTGTCCTGGAACACTTAGCTATGATACCCCGTGGAGAGGACCATGACAACCAGTCACATAGCATAAAGAACCGGAGTTCTCCATGCTAAGGTATCTAGATAGACAGCGAGTGTTGAGCCAATGAGCTTTCCTTCCTGAGAATTCCTTCCCTCAAAAGGTATTTTATCCCTGGTTCATCCTGAGTAAGACATGTGCATCTGCATCTGCCATTAAGAAAACAGTTTGGACAAACAAGGACTGTATCCTTCATCAAGGATCACTGTGCGGGAGGCCTTCGTCATAAAGAGCTGAGCCTAAATCTCCCAGAGAAGGCTTTCTCTCCTTTACCCCTTCTGTACTCTCAGCATTCACTTGAAACCAAACCTGATTTTGTCCTGTCCCAGGCTCAGCCATCCCCTTCCTGCCTGGCACACGGCGGAAGCTCAGACTTACAGACCCAGTCTTGTTCTCAACTCCCTGTGGTTCCCAGTGATGTCTGGGTACACAGGAGACTGATAACCACCTCCCTGTTGCTCGCCCAGAAGAACATGGTCTGGAACCATGTTCTGCCTCCTGTGAGTGACCTGCTAGTGGCCCTCCAGGACCTCAGTGCTGAGGCAGATGTGCAGCCCAACGAGATCCTTTGAAGGCTTGCCCCTAGTGACTCACTTCTCTCAGCAAGAACCCACTTTCCGGTCTCGTTGTCTCCTAGTTGTCTATTCAAAGTTTGAATTCACAAACAGATTTAATAGTTCACTAGATCAGAGCCCTCATGCTCTAGTTCCTGTTACTGACATACTCAGAGGTATGGCTTGCAAATCTTCTAGGTGTCTCTCAATCCAGTCAAGTGTAGCCATCACACACAGACACACACACACACACACAGACACACACACACACACACACACACACACACACACAGAGAGACACAGAGAGAGAGAGAGAGAGAGAGAGAGAGAGAGAGAGTACACACTACACTGCTCCTACCAGTAGAAGATACCATCACTTACGTGTGTATAAGTCAGGACACTGGAGTTCCCCTTGCCTTCAGCCACTTCCCGTACCCAGTGCATATAGAAAGTCCTGTGATTCTGCTCCAAGAGCTCCATGGCATCGAGATTCCCAGACTCCGGAGCCAGGTAACTTCCATCTTTTATCTACGTTAGTGCAACAGCTTCCTAAATGGCTTCACATTCCAATCTCCACAGCACAGAGTGATCTGAAGAGAAGTGACTCTGAGCACATCATGCCTATGTCTAAACCTGACGGACGTCTACTTCTAATGGAAGCTCCACTCAGGCGGCTGTAACCTGTGGGGCAGGCTGCCTTGTGGCTTCCCCTTCAAGCTTCCCTCCTTATTTGCTGGCTCTTCCTACATTTTAGCCTGGTTTCTGTTTCTTAAGTACACTTAGGTCATTCCTCCCAGACTTTGCACAAGCCGTGCCTTTTGTCTAGAATGTTCTCTCAGTTCCTGAGGAGACTCCACCTTCTCACCTCAGTATAAGAAGGCCCTTTTCTCACTATCTCCTTTCACACAGTCTTCAGCTTCTCATTTCTTGTTATGTCAAATTATGATCACACTGTAATTATTTTTCTTGTTAAACTAACCTCCCACTTCATTATTCCCCTGAAATCTGTGTGTAAACAGGGCTAAATCTTTCATGCACCTAGTACAGTGCCTGGCACATAGTAGGCACGAAGTATTTGCTTATTCAATGGGGTGTTATGTCTTTGTGTACTTTGATGGTCACTGGACTCTGTCTCCTGCTCATGGATTTTACCAATAGGAATCGGGTTCACACATATTTTTTACCTAAGTGATAATGACTTCCTTGATTCTGTCAGCATAGTGTACACGTTAAAAGAATATGAGTTTTTGGGCTCATTCCATTGGAAAGAGAGGTTCACATGGTTCTTGTAGGGCTTCTGAGAGCATTCTGGAGAACCAGCAACGTGCCATTGTAGAATTTCACCCGGACTTCATGAGAGAGGCTCTTGAGGATAGGACAGAAAGAAGAAAACATACAGTCTCTCCAGGGGCAATGATAAATCTGAGTGAGGGCTTTTTTTCTGAACAGTCATGGTCTCCCACAGGTAAAGAAGAGCAACTTGAATGATATGTATAGACTGTAGCAGGGTCTAGAGGAGGAGTTTGTAAAAGGGATCTTCACAAATGTGTGTGAATTGGGGGGGGGGAATCTATTTAAGTACTGGGCCTGAATGTGTAAGAGGTGCCTTATGGAGATATATGAATTTGTTCCACCATTCTAACTGTTCCTGTGTAACAGTGAATTCCAGATGCCCCTGACCCTCCTGGAACCATCTCCTGTCCCCATCACATTGATCCAGCTCCACACGGTGCTGGGAGCCCAGGTCAATGCAGTCTGTGCTACCAGAACCTCCATTCTCCGCCCAGAAAGCATTTCTGTCACTCCTGAGCACCATTGGGAACTCCCTGAACTTTCCCAGGTCCCACACATGCATACAGACGCCTGTGTATCTTTAGCCATTAGATGTCTAGGTTGTTCTTCCTGACTAGTTTAACTGAAGCCCCACTATCCTCATAGTCCTGTCTCCAGAGCACTGCTTTTCTTTGCCTGTCTGCCTGTGAGGCTCAGTGTTTATATTCTGCTGTTGATTTTGCCTCAACACTTCCCACTGATATAAAAATCAGGCCAAAGGGCATCGGTGGACATGCAACTTTTCACCTACTGTGGGCCTTGACCTTTCCTCTTATGCTGACCTTTGAGAGTGGCATTGTTTGAAAAAGATCACAGAGTCAAAAGACAATTTAACAGGGAGCTGTTTCCAAGACCCGGTGGAGCTGAGCTTACCCTCTGCCTCCCTGCTTGAAGCAAATGCTGTACTTGGCAGAAGGGGAATCTCCTGCCAGGGCAACTTACAGATCCTCTCATTCAGGGTCTCTTGAAGGGAGAGAGAGAGGGAGAAGAAGAGGAAAAGGGGAAGGTTGGTTAGGGCAGAGGTATCAGTAAAGAACTTGATTGGGACATAAGCAAAAGAATGAGAGGGACAGATAGGACACTAAGTAGCACCACTTAGGAAGAAGATGCCCACATGAGACAGATGTACGGTTTGTCTGGGAAAATTCTTTATCTTGGTACCATCTGATCCTCACTGACATGAAATTGAAGATCACTGACCAGTAAAGTAATTAAACTCTAGTTGTCAGTGGTGGAGTAGGGGTTGGAACTGTGCTGGTGTTCTCAGTAAGGCTCAAAGTTGTCTACTGGTAGGCTCGCCTGATCCAGTGCCCCCTGTGGCCTCAGGTTCCTGGTGCTGGAGGAGGGACTGGGCCTCTCTGGCTTAACTTCCTATCCATTTCTCTCCCCTGCATTTTATGGTTCCCCTTTGGTCTGTAAGTTATCATCTCAGCTAGAGGTTAAGGTGCCCTGGGTGGGAGGACATACACTATGTATTTCTTGCCCAGCCAAATACTCAGTGCAGAGATGCTCCTGGATCTCTGCTGTGTTCCAACCTCGATTTGGCTTGGATAAAGGATGTAAATGAGGGGGTGGGGCCCAGTGTGAAGGATGGTTACATTGAGCATGTGCCTTAGGATAGGATGGTGCTTACCACCAGCTGGTTTAGAAGTTCAGGAAACAATCCTGATCACTAATCTTCATCTAAACACTGCCAGTAGACTGCATGTTATTCTGAGAGTGTCTCTTTATCCAAAAATTTATTATCGACAGCCAATATTTTAGGGCATGCTTAGCTGCAATTTCCTGAGCGTCAAGCAACATGCTGTATTGTGGACATCACACAATGTCCTCCTCCTCCCCTGCCAGTCTCTCCCAGTAGTGACATATCCCATTGTCCTGTTTCCACATGCTTAGCTATGTTATAGTAAATGTCAATAGTGAATTAACCACCCTGCTGAATGCTTCGACTACGACTCTTAATTAAGCGTATTAACCCAATGTACCGTCATTTGAACAGCAACTAAAATAAGATTATATGCATTTTAAACTTTTGGATGCCCACAGAACATGAGACGTACTTGATGGAGCTTGAATTAATGCATATTTCATTACAATGTAATTCTCTATTAGATATTCCACTTATGCAGAGAGCCGAAATAGTTTCTGTTCTGCAATGACACTGACTTAAATGAGTAAATCACCGGGAATAATAATAATAAAAAAAGCTTAACTCTTTGGGAATATGAACATAGCCGTCATAAACATAGCTTATAAACTGTCTTTGGGGCCAGAGTTTCTTCTGTATTTTATAAAGCCCAACACTGAGGGGTTCAGGTGGGTGGAGTGAGAACTCAAGACTTCAGGTTTTCTCCTGCATTTATTTACTAATTTGGGAGGATGGAGTACCTCTCCTTTCCACACACTCAGCATAAGACATGGCTGATTTTGACCCCCTAGCAAGCCTTGAGACTGAACTGTGCAGGAGAGAGGGGCTGCTAGTAGCCTTGACACAGCCAGCGGGGCACGCCCACATGATGCAGAAAGAGACCTTGGATGCTAGACCCATGGTGCTGAACAACGCTCCCCGAAAGCATCCTGTGCAATATTACTAATAGACACTTTATGATTTTTATAGCTTCCGAGTTATTTTTGCGTCAGCGCTAGCATTCAATTATTTCCTGTTGAATAAGAAACAACACAGGCCTAAAGATGGAAAGGAAAGGCTGCAGTGGGGAGCGGTCTCTCCAGATGGAAGGTCTCTGGCAGATTGCGCTTTATGACTCAACGAGCCCAGATCCTTGCAGCAGATGGGTGGCAGAAGGGCCCACAGACGCTGCGTGCCACTCATCAGGCTCCCTCCGAACTCCTACTATGTGTCAGTTACTCACTGGGAAACAAGATGAGTAAGAAGCAGGATAAGCGTGTGTACCTAAGACACCCAGTGTCTCCACCACCTGACCTCATCGCCTGACCTCTTTGCCTCCAGCTATCACTGCCTATACCCTCATCTCCCCCCCTCCTTCCCATATTTCAGCCTTGGGAAAAAAAAAATTGTCCTCCCTACCTGAAACAGCCTTAAAAGCTTGTCAGGGGTTATTTGGGAAGAAGAAAATCATCCCAATAAACAAGACCTTGACAAAAGAACTTTTGCTTGGTCTCCTTCTTCTCTTGTTCAAGTCCCCATTTTGGCCCTGCCCTTTACAGGTAGAAAGGCCCAGGCTCTTTGCAGAATTGGACAGACCCTGAATAACACTGGGTCCATTGAGCCTGTTTGCCACAGGCAAAGGAATCTAAGGTTTTCAACAGGCCAGTGTCAAGGTCAGATAGCTGGGGGAAATTTTGGACAATATTTGGGTATGTCAACCAGTTGGATTTATTAATTTAATCATCTGGAAATTCAATCTTGATATCATATAGGTCTGCAAATAGTGACATGACTACAGGTCACAAAGACCACAGACTTGGTTCTCAGGTGAGGTCTAGGTCCATATACGGAACTTTTACCATAGCCAGCAAAGAGTTGGTATAAAAATGCAATTGCTGGATTAATAATCTTGGTTACTAGGTTTTGAGAAATATCATTAACAAAGGTGGTGTGAAACCATCATCCTGAGAAGTAACAGATGTCTCAGGGAGAGGAGAGGCTAGCCCAGGCTCAGCCTGTACCAAGACAGTGATTTCTCACTAAGAGTGAACACGTATGCCAGAGACTGATGGGTTCACGATCCAGTTTACTCCTTGACTTTCTTTATGACATCAAACTTCAGTGTTCTTGTTTAAAACGTGGGCTTAATTGCAATGATCAGACTCTTAAGAGTTTTCCTGGATTAAAGCATTCATATATGCAATGGCCACAGATAAAGGACTCAGTAACAATGGCTTTCTCAGGAAGTGACCCAGGCCATTTTCTTTAGGAATCAAAATTTCTTCAGATCACCACAGCACTGTAACTCACATACTAACCCATAATAACATCCTTAGACTTGTATAATTATAAATTATATAAAGAGGTTCGCTAGGCAGAAGGCTATAGATTTTAGAAAACTTCACAAATAAGTTCACGTGTAAAGCCAAACGAGTTTTCAGGATTAAGGCAAGCTTCTTTACTTGTGTCTCTCCTATTGAACAGTGTAACAACGGAAGTCCTAGTTGGATGAATTAAGCAAGAAAAAAAAAGAAATAAAGGCGATTTATCTTGAAAAGAAGTAATAAACTGATCAAGGTTTATACATTGCAGTTTTTAAATAACAATAGAAGACTATCTGAAATAACCTAATCAGAAAGATACAGCACATAAAACCAATGTGCATGAATGAGTTAACTTTCTATATACCAACGATGAATAAGACAGAAAGCTAACTAAGAACTCGGTCCTGTTAATGAAATGGTTTAAAAAAAAAAGGATAAAGACATTAGTAAATAAACACAGGGAAGGGCCAAGAACAGAATGAAAGCAGACAGAAGAAACTGAAAAGATATCTTGCTACCATGTGTCAGATGACAGGATTGTGAAAGTGAAACTGTCCACATTATAAGCTGATCTAACAAATGCAGTAATATTCTCATTAAAATGTCAAGGTCACTCTTTAAGAAAAAAACAAAAACAAAAACAAAAATTCTGCTATCATATGGAATCAGAAGGGCTCCCAAGTAATCGAGACATGGACAACAAAGACAAAAGTTAGAGTCTTTATACTGCCTTATTTCAAAACACATTACAAAGCTACAGTGATCAAAACAGTGTGGTACTGCCATAAAGGCATACAATTGCGCAAAGAGACCGGAAATACAAATAATCTTGTGTCAGATTATCTTCCATGAAGTGCCAGGAACATATAATGGGAAATGGTCAGTTTCTCCAACAAATGACTTTGGAAAACTGAACATCTATGTAAAACAGTGAAGTTGGATCCTTAACTTATACTGCAAAGAAAACAAACTGGAAGGGGATGAAGGCCTAAGAGTATAAAACTCATAGAAAATAAAAAACAAAGAGAAAAGCCTTTGAGACATTGGGCTTGGATTACATTTTGATATGACATCAGGAGTAATAAAAAGAAAAATGAACCGGCTATGTGATAACAGACCATAAAACTTCACAGTACAGGAAACAGTCAACAGGAGGGAAACTCAACCTACAGAATGGGAGAAAATACTTGCAAACTATAGATAGAGCTATTGTAGTCTAATATTCATATAATCTATGACATATAAAGGACTCAGGAACAGACAGCAGAAACAAACAACCCATCTGAAACAATGGGCAAAGGACTGGTGAGACATTTATTCACAGAAGTTATACAAGACACTCAGGAGCTTGGGAAAAGGTGTTCAGTGTCACTGCTGTTCAGAGAATAATGGGTTGAAGAGACGGAACGACCAGCTCACACCTAGTAGGAAGCCTGCTTTAGGAACCCTCCCCTTGCCCGCTCATTTACCTCGGTGGTTTTTAACCTTCCAATGCTTTAATACAGTTCCCATGTTGTGGTGACACCCAACCATAAAATTATTTTCATTGCTACTTCATAACCATAATTTTGCTACAGTTATGATTGTAGCTGTAAATGTAAAACTGTGATATGCAGGATACCCAATATGTCACCTCTGTGAAAGGATCATTTAACTCCCAAAGGGGTCATGACCTCATAGGTTGAGAACTGTTGATTTATCTAATCTGGTCATTCCCAAAGCTTCTAGATCTGGCAGGCTCTGTCTGTGTCAAGACATCTCTTCAGGGTTTGGTTTTTTTTCCTGGGCTTTCTGGTAGATTTTATAGCAGAATCCCCCTGGTACAGGTTTAGCGATACAGACCTTTTGACCCTTCCTCCAGAGAACCAGAAACCCAGTGTTTAGATGTAAGACAAGTGAACTGATCTCTAAGCATGTACTCGGGCATCTGGAGCCTTTCTGTCTTTGGAGGCCCTGAGAGGCAGCTCTGTGAACTCTTAGGAAGATTCTTGGCATCTACAGAATGGAGAGGGCAGCCACGGCCTCTGGAGGCCTTCATGAAACCCATGCCTTCTCTGTTAGCATAGCTTTGAAAGTCAGGTCAGCATGCAACCAACCGTGGCCCTTGGTGCAAAGTCACGATTCCAGATGGCCTGTCCTTGAGGGTGAATGAAGAAAGGAGGGACCTGTGGATACCAATTAAGTGGCCTTTTTTCATGAAAGTAATATGCAATAAATCAAAAGCCCAATCATGTGTTAGTGTGTTTATATGTATGTGAGTGTGTGTATGTAGGTGTGTATGAGAATATATGTGTGAGTGGTGTGTGTGTGTGTGTGTGTGTGTGTGTGTGTGTGTGTGTGTGTGTCTGTTTGGTAGTCCCACTCCTTTACTCCCACTAGACTAGCAGGTTCCTTTTCTGGAGACATGGAGGGTTTCAGGAAAGAAGAAAGCATTCATGTTGGTTGCAGTGTCGAAGTCTTAGGGATGTAGCCTGTCTGGGCTTCTGGCTATTTTAAGATCCTTCATTGTAAGTAAAACTACACCCTGCTTTCTGTAATGTCTCCATTTCTACAGAGCTTGTGGCACAAAGAGAAAGCCATTGATATCAGTTTGGGTCCGATTTTGTCTCTATGTTATTCTGTGTCAGATTGATAAGCAGACCGGGTAGCACTATATTTAAAAACACCTTTGTGACTCCTAGGGAGAGACGAGGGAGAGGAAGAAGAGAGGGAAGGAGAAAAAGGAGTGAATGAGATGGTAGCCAGTCAGCTCGGTTTAATTCTATACTCGGTTTAACTCCTCCTCAACCTAAATACATGCGCAGATCTCGAGGTGCACATACACGCATCTCAAAATGATTTATTAAAAATAATGACACACCTGGTTGTACCCCACGGCCTCCGGGGTTCTTGTTTATACTCACAGCAGCCACTGGACAGAGGAAAATAATCAGAATAGATGGGCAATGTTCATGCTAAGGACGACCCAGAGCAGCCAGAGGATCACAGGAGTGAATTATGGGTAGTGCATCCAGCCCTGGGCGGGGCCTCACACGGCACCTCTGTGACGGCATACTGCTCCCATTTTGAATAATTGAAACCAGAGATTTGAAAACACAACTTACTCAGGTCAAACAGGTGTTAAATGAAAGACCCAGGGGTTCCGATCCTGCTTCTAAAACAGACAGTCTACGAAGACGCACTGCTGTCTGCGCTACAGCCTGAAGCCACCTCTGTTTCTGTTCTCTATCGAGCTCTGCCAGTTTGCTGGTGAATTATAGACAGGAAGTAGTTGAGAAATCTGGGATCCTTCAGATGCCGTATTTAAATCTTATTGATGCCTCTCACACAAAGCCCCCTGTTGACTGACACCCCCAGGCATGGTATTTTGCTTTGCTTATGTTATAACCAACGGTTTTTCCTCTCAGTCATCACTAGTAATTATTTGTGAGTCCCCTGGAATTCCACCGTACTCTGTCTCACAATCTCCTCATTAACACTCCCTCCTGATGGGGAGGGTCCTTGGAGAGGGACCCTCCAGCATCCTCCTCGACTAGTGTGCATTGTCTGGCTTTCCCTTTCCTGGCTAATTAATTGCGATTTGCACAGCTTCGTGTGAAATGAGAGGCTGAAGGAAAAGGGTAACTTCCAGCTAGCTCACCTGGGAGAGCTCAGGGCTGGGTCTGGGGGCTTTCTCTGCTTGAATTGTAGGCTGCTCACTTCGCATTCGGTGGATAGCTATCCTCTCCCTCTCTGTCTCTCTTTACCTTATGCCCCTTTACTTTCTGCACTGACGCTCGCTTTGCTTCTTAATGTGAATCAATTACTCTCCTTTTTTTCTAACGTTCCCAAGGCCTTCCAGCACATCATACTGCCACATCATTTAAAAATGTGTGGCACTTGGTGGACAATAGTGAGTAAGAATGGGCAGCTGGGCTGTTTTCTGGAGTCATCGATGATCACGGATACAGTGATGGTTTCCTTCTCCGGCTGTGACGCTGAGTCTGCCTGCACTCCGTTCCAGTCCCAGGCTTTGTGTTAGCAACTGTTGCTCAATTGATTGGCTTCTTCTAATTATTAATAGCCCTCCGGAAGTGACAAATGCTTCTGCAAAAGGATGGTGTGACGGCTGTGCTAGCCACAACCATAGCTTCCAAAGGGTGTTAACTGACATGGTTAAGAAGCAGAGACTGTTACAAAGTTGAAATCTCAAAAGCACAGAGGACACAATATGGCAACTTGTTGCATAGTGACCTTGTAAACAGGATAATAATAAGTGACTTGGAAATCCATGTTGGAAGTCCCCAGTACTGTTGGGTCAGGCTTAGTCTCCTGTTCATCCTTGTGCATCGCCAGCTGCTAACACGCTATAATTTCATGCTCGACCAACCTAATACAGCTCTAGGCTCCAGATTCTGTACACAACCAGGCCAAACCACAGAAGTTAAGTGCCAAGCAAACAAATCAGTGAAAGAATGAATAGTACTCCAAAGACAATGCCTACCACCAACCTGAAACACAGCAAGTCTCTTCTTGGACTACCTTAGACTATCATTGAACAGAAGGACTCTCTTCATCCCTGCAGATTTAACATGAAGTAGGCATTTCTGGAGACCCTGCCATGGCCAAGCACAGGGGGGCCAGTAGAGTGTAGCTCAGAGGAAACAGGCACTAGTGGACACTTGGAATTTCTCAATAGAAAGCCAGATGGTCTTCTCTTCAGCCATGCTGTAGCCAGTGAGGTCTTGGAGAGACTCATGGAGATGCCAGCTGGGTCTCTGGTAGATTTCCCATGATTTCCTACACCTTCTTCCGGGTTCCTGCTGTCCAGGGGCATTGACTCCCTACCCTTTCTCAGATGTAGCTCACGGTAATTATCTGCCCTACTGTAGTCACCAGTCCGTATTCACAACTGACTCAGAAAAGGCCTTCTGCTTTGGTCCGTCCATGCTCACTCAGCATTCTCTTAAGGCCTTGAAACCATTACCAGGGCCCTTTCTTTTGCATGATGGTTAGAGAATAAATGGGTTAGTGTGAGGAATGTGAAGAAGAAAATGTATTGAGATGTGTTGACTCCCATGACAAACGGCTTTATTCACTTAGCCGTATTTTATTCAGTAAAACTCATCTGAATTTAAGCACTTCTGTGCTGGTAGCGGAATCATAATTAAAGCTTAAAAGAACTCTCGATTCTAAGAAAATTCTCGAAGAAATCCTTAACAAAATTCTGAAGACTGTTTCACTCATTATCCTTAAGGCTGAACGGTCTGCCCAAATACCTTTTGGCACTTCCAGTAAATATAATAAATTCTTTCTCTGAGGGCGTCTCAGGGCAGCATTAATTTGGTATGATTGGGAAGCAATTTTCTTTAATTAGGATCCTTCCCACTGTTCTTTGGAGCCTCTGCAGTGCAGGCTCTTTGAAGCAGTGGGCTCAAGGATGCTTAGCTCCTGTGAACTTCGGTCTTGGGAATGCATACCCAAGATGGGATCAGAGTGGGGGTCCCTGATGCCTGCTGTCTGGGGAACCCACTAGAAGTTTATAGAGGTAATAATCAATTCAGTAGAACGGGTTGCAAATGCGGGTAGAAGGCTCATTCTAGCCCATGCTGTATAATATCCATTTTGATGGGAGAATGAAAGGTACTGGAATAATTGTTATTTCCTATCTAGGAGTCTAAATATGCACTCCAGAAGCTGACATGTTGCTTGCCTTAGTGCTGTACAGGGAAGGCTCTACAGAGTAGTTGCAAAGAGATGTGAAGGGGGTTAATACTGGATACAAATTTAAGAGTTGAACAAAGAATTTCTGAACCTTTCTCAAATACATTGAAAATTTACTCATTTACCAAAAGCACACTGACAGACAAGTGCAGAAGACGATGCTGTGCAGGGATTGAGATCTTTTACGATTGTGATTTATTATATGAATTAGTGTTGTAGATTGTAAATTGATGGGTTTTTCTCCCAGCATGTACTCACACGGACAGGGATACAGTAGATACTGAAGACTATCCAATGTATGTGTTTCCTCCTAAAAAAGCAGTCCACCCTTTTGAATAGAAAACAAGCACGATCCCCTTAAGAGAGACACGTATAACTGAAGGGCCCTAAAAGCTGAGCTGCATTGGATTCTGGGAAACCTGTCTCTGAAGGGAAGGC
This sequence comes from Rattus rattus, assembly GCF_011064425.1. Lineage (NCBI taxonomy): Eukaryota > Metazoa > Chordata > Mammalia > Rodentia > Muridae > Rattus > Rattus rattus. The sequence goes on along the minus strand of NC_046161.1, from coordinate 86,641,291 downwards.
TGTGTCACGGGATGTCATGCTGTGGGTGGACCCAGAGCTGCTTGCACTAGAAGGAGGGAGGCAATGATGACGGATGACATTGCAGTTCTACGTCTCCTCCTTACCACTTTGTAATAATCTGCCAAGCCCCTCGCACGCTGCCCGCTGGATCCCTTTGGAGGAGATCCGTTATTGGAACACAGGCTGCTGCTATGTCTGGCCTTGGAAAGTTCTGGTCCAGAATTCACTGAGCTGGAAGCTTACCAAGTATGTTACTGACCCTTCCTGAGCTATTTATTTGACTACCACAGATACACGCTCAGTGCCTGTGGTCAACAAGATCGGTGCCCACAACTAAGACAACCTTCAAGGACACATAGCTGCCCCACAACCAGGATTTGCAAGATTAACTCAATCAAACTGCCCAAAGTAGGCAATGCTTAAAAACCACACACCTTGTCATAAGATACCACCTTATTTCAAAAGGCGGAGAAAGCTGAAAATGAGCTGCAAAAATCCCCACTGAGAGATCTATTTTTAATCACCCAGGCTAGGGATAGCGGGTCTGCCGTGGAGTCATAATCGGCGGGCCACACATGCATGTGCATATACACGCAAGTAAATATTTGTCTATTCTTGAGAGGATTACTCCCTCTTCCTGTCTCGCCTCTCCGGGAGCAAGCTGTGACAGCACGCCTCAGATGCTAGGTAACATACTCCTCAAATGTTAGTAATATCGAGATGACTGCAGTAATACAAGGGATGTCCTTGAGGTCCGTAGCACTGTCACTTTGGAGCGCTCAAATCTGCAACTATCCTATTTTCTAATCTTTATTATTTTACTCACCAAAATGACTGACACAAGCAGTTTAGACACCCAGCAGAGGAGGCAAGGGCTTTTTAACCTTAATAGATCATCCCACTGTGTAGTGGATCCCATAGACTCAACACTTGGAGAAGTTATAGATATTTTCCTATTGTTTTCACCCTCCCTATGGCTCAGGAGACTGTGTATGGTCACAAGCACAGGAACATATGTGTGGAAGGAAATTAGAAATTCTTTTTGATTTTCTCTTTTGGGTGGACCTACCAGGAGCAGTGGTTATTTAAAAAAAATTCTTTTCTTTTCCTAGGCAAAGTATGGGAGCAAAGGGCAGGAGTAAGTCAGTTGTCAGAAGAAGATATTCTGCGAATATGTAGTGGGAGAGGGGGGGTCAAAAGTAATTTCCGAGCTGCTCTGAGTGGGACTTGATCAAGCCAATGACATGGCTTCATAGCACGGTGTTGGCTGCAGGAGACAAATACTGGAGACAGCTGTGGGGTTCCCAGTTATGGTCCTTCATGGTGATTGAGACCTTCTGCTGGAACCTGGGCTTTCGGGTAATCTGTCTGCCACTGTTTCCTTTGGTGTTAAAGGTGTCTACCTGAAAAGGGAAGTCTGTTTCGTTTACTTTCTCTACACTTAAAATGAAAGAGATTTGTCGTCCCCTGGGGGGAGGGATGGGAATTTATCCATGCTGCCGTTCTACAACCCAGGGAGAGATCTACAGCCATCTAACTCTCTACCACCTATGGGCCGAGATCTGAGCGGCCATCTAACTATCCAAGCAGTAGTCCATCGCAACCAGAGGCTCTCAAAATGTGGGCCGACACCCCTTCAGCAAACCTCTCTCTCTCTAGAAATAATTAGATTAAAATTCATAACAGTAGCAAAATTATAGTTATGAAGTAGCAGTGAAAATAATCTTATGGTTGGGGGTCACCACATCACGAGGAACTGTGCTATCGGGTTGTGGCATTAGGAAGGTTGAGAACCAACGCTCTGAGGCATAGTGATCAATTGCTGGTTCAGCTTGCAAGTTACGGCTGAAAGAATGGCTTACGCATCAAACCCATATAACTCGCGAATAATTATGATTCCAGCCTTTGTGTTGGACACTATTTAAATGAATGATTACTTAAAAATGACAGCAGGGAGAAGAATCATGTAAATTGGCTTCTTCGTTCAATGGATAGATCCACTTACACCTCATATTGGGATAATTTATGCTAGTTTTCTCTGATGTCATCTGTCGTTCAGGTCACAATGAGTCACAGTCTGTATTAACCAAAGGGTGCTTTGTACCCTGGCAGAGGGAAGCATATTATTTGGGAAAGTGCCTATGAATACTGAACTTTCAATAATGGTACAAGAGATTATTTGCAAAAATGTAACATTTATTTCCCAAACAATTGAAATTCTTTTCATTCTCATGAGGCTTCGTGAAGGAGTGCATTTTTTTTTAACTAGTACACAAACAGTCAGGAATAAAAGAGAATAGGGGCAAGTATTTATTCTAGCCGTATAGTGCTCGAAGCAAAAGATAATATGTTCACATATATTAAGAAATGTCTCTTTTATAGGCTACACTATAGATCTTTTGGAAAATCCAATGAGAACATCTCATTTACAAGATTTAATGATCAGGATATTAACTTTAAAATTCACTTACAAAGCCACCAAAATATAAGGGAGAATATATATATGTATATATACATATATATACACATATATACATATATATATTTACAATGGTGAGACAGTAATCCATTTGGCTTTTTGATATTCTTGATACAGATTGGGGTCCTTCGTATGTTTCTGTGTAATTTAGTGACTCTGACCTTTAGGGGGTAAAAGAATGGTACCCATTACTAACGTTCTGTCTGAAAAAAAATAGCAAAAATGACCGCAAACACATTCTTGGAATGTGATTTTATTTTTTTTGAAAAACATGTCTGGTCCTGCCCAGTCTTTTATATTTAGATAATTTCCCTGCTCTTATTATTTTCTTGTTTTAGTGCATGGGGGGGAGTATTATGTTCTTCTTTAAAAGGAAAAAAGCCAACCAGATAATGATAAGGACAGCACTCTGAAGTATTTATCAAGATGGCAACACAAGGGTAAATGTCAGATGAGAGAAAGGGTACCCAGCAAACTCTTGAACATCTGTTTCAATGTCAGGACGGAGGGAAGACTGGATATGGGTAAGACTTGGAGGAGGACTCCAGAGATCAGCTTGGGAAATGGCTGTGATGCCCCTGCATGATGGCCCCCACCAAGCCAGTGCAGCTGGGGTCAGAGCTTGGTGGAGGGCTACATGAGGGCTCATCCTGGTTCCATGATGCTTTAATCCAAGAATAGAAGGAAAAGACAGAGCCTTGAGTAATAAGAAAGGAAGATCTTTAAAGAATCATAGTTAATGCTGACATTTAGGACAAAGAAAGATGCCTCAGACGTCAAGGAAAGATAGCTCAGTGCATAAAGGCATTACCACAAAGTTTGATGACCTGGGTTCAATGGAAGGACCCACATGACGGGAGGAGAGAGAACCGACTCTAGTAAGTTGTCCTTTGACTTCCACATGTACAGTGGGGCACACATGCTTCTGAACAACACACACATACACACACACACACACACGCGCGCACACACACAGAATGCACTTAAAACAAACAAAGGGACAAAGGAACGCTTTTATAAAGGAAGAGGAACCTGGAAAGGCCTGTCCAGCAAATCTGTGGGAAATGCCCAAACAGTGCAGAGCTGAGGAGAACATTACAAGACTGAGGCAGCCACCATCAGTAGCTGCTGCTGCGGGACACATCAGAACAGAGCTGACAATAACCAACCCATTGTTTGGTAAAGTGGTGGCCCCTGGGGATCTACAAACTGCACTGGGGAAGAGGGAGAGCCAGGCAGCAGGCTCAGCGGTAGAACAAATGAAAGTCCGTAAGATCAATGTTCTGAGGCCTTTGACCAGGAAGGGACAGTGTGAAGGGCTGTGAAGTCACTGGAGGGTTTTATTCATGTCATCGCTGTTGTTGTTAATCGGCTAGAACTTACGAATGTAAAAGTTATTTCAGAAGATTCAGTTGGGAGGTTGACTACACAAGGAAGGAGACAGGGTAGAAGCTGACTGGTTTTGATGTTTGACAGACTTATGGGAACTGTTCCCACGCCATATCTTCTGCATTCTCTGTGAGGTAGAGGCAAGATCAGTTATTCTGAGTGAGAAGTCGGAGGGCTGGAGATTTTGGGAAAGTTGGGGTATGCTATGAAGTCACTGAAGACAAGATCATGAGATGTGGAGTGGGGGTTGGGTAGCGCTGGTCTGTTAGAGGTTGATGATCTAGAGTTTATAAGGACAGCAGACACCAGTCTTTACGTGTATGTGGTTTCTCAGTGTAACCATTAGACTGAGTTAAGGACATTAACCCAACCAAGCTGTGGTTGCTCTGGAAACAAAGGGTAGGGATGTTGCTGCTTGGGTAGAGGGGTCTGGAGCATCTGCTGGGTGGTTGTGAAATGGTGAAGCACAGGCCCCCTCCTGGGCAAAGAAGAATGTGGAGGAAGTGTGTGTGTTGGGGAGCCAGGGTCTCTGTCAGCTAGAAGAGGGGCCTCATTTACTGATGTGGTACCTTTAACACAGAGGGAAAGCATGTGTTCCTTTGAAAGTCGTAACTTCTTTTTTTAGGCACTGAATATAAAGAATTTCTTTTTGATTAAAATAAAGGAGAAAGAGAAATGGATCCAAGATTCCTTTCCCCTCAGGTTCAAGGGAGACCCAAGAGCAGACAAACAAACCAGGCAAGTCCAGGCTAATACATGTTCTTATATGAACATGTACTTCTTCTGATATGCCAGGTGCAGAGGAAGAAGCTTGTAGGAAAAGCCTGTCTTTGCTCTTCCTCTGACTAAGGAAGCAGAGGGGAACTGTCTGTGAGAGTTGCTGTCCAGGTGAGGAGAAAGCAGAGGAGAAGGGTGAATAAGCAAACGAGGCTCAAGCAGGATCCTCAACCCTTTGTCTGTCCTTCCTGGGAAAGGACCTGATACAGCTGCAGGGAATCCTAGAACATGTGAGCTGAGATGAGGGATCCAGTTCCCTTCTTCAGGAAACACCCTTGACCGTCACAGCACAGCCTTTTCTACAAGTATGGCTGCCGAGTCTCAGGGCTTCCATGGAGAAAGGGGCTCTGTGCCTGGCTTAACCAGGTGAGAGGGTAGGAAGGGAACCCGGACATCCACAAATGGAATGACTGAAAAGGTAAGAAGGGAAGGTATTTATTTGAAGCAAGCAAACAAGGAGAAAAATGAAACAAAAATTTCTCAAAGAGAATTCATCCGTTTAGGCAAAATCAGAAATCAAATGGAAACTATGTGTCTTTGAAGTTCAGTGTTACAAAGCACAGAACAGGGAAATGATCCTTCAAAACGGAGTCCTGGCCCGGGAGTTTAGTCTAGCTTTTCTGAGCCTCAGTTGATCTACCTCTAAGGACCAAGGGTTGCTCCTGGTCTGTGTGGTACAACAGAGAGGCTACAGAGCTCTGTTGCTGTCTGTGTCCCGTCCACAGCCACCCTGATTGGTGGGGGACAGCAGTCTTTTCAGCCCCTTTCTCCAAATGCTGGAGATGTGCCTCTGGGTAACGTGGAACAAACAGCTCCCGATTTGTCCCTGAAAAGATTGTTGAATGGGCAAAGTTGGCGGAAAACACATTTGTAAGGTGCCAATCAATTCAAAGATCCTCATAGAATAGATGATGAGTTTGGGACTTCTCAGGAGTGAGGCAAGGCTGCTCTCCTGTTTCTTTGAGAAGGCAGGTAAAGGCCGGTCATGTTGGGAGCTATGTCTGAAGCTAGGTAGCTATTTGTGGCAGTATGCTGGACTTCATATCACACCCTCCTTGCATACTTATGCACGATTTCTGTGACCAAATTACATCAAGTTAAGGTGTCAACTACCTCCTGGTAGCCTAGGAAGGCACACCTGTTCCATACATGCCATCAAACAGATCTGTTACATCTTATTGAATCTGTAAGGATAAACACATGGCAAATACATCTTAAGTTCTGGAAGACAGATTTCAAATGCACAGTGGATAACAGGAGCCTTCTTCTGTTGCTCAAATAAAACCACGAAGAAATATTTATTCCTTTTGAAATAAGTAGCTTTAGTTTGGCTAAAAAGTGGACCGATTCTCACAGAATAAAACACTTCCACTCTGTAGTATGGCTTTGGATGAAAACCTGTAAAACCAGCTTGAATTTCCAAGCCTCTTGAAAACATGGAGGTCATGTGAAAACGTGGGTTTTCAGGATGTGAGGGCTCTTATACAGATGCGCATGAAGACTGAATTGGGTTTGGGAGGTTGCTTTTGGAGCAGAAGAACAAGGAGGGAGCTTCCTTTAGCTGTCATACATATGCAAGTCCTTGAAGGACTGGTTCAAGATCACATGGCCAGCAAATCCTGTGATGGAAACCTGATCCATTGGCTCCGTATCTTGCTGCTGACAACTTCTGGAACTGAACTGCATGGTCCTGAATATGCTGACTTTTGGTCTATTTGGGAAAGACCTGACTTTTCCTACAGTGGGCACTCTATTCACTTGAATAATATATATATATGTATATATATATATATATATATATATTGCTTACAGTCACAATTTATGATAGAAAAAAATGGGCAGTATTCTACTAGGTGGTGAGGCAGAGGAAGCCAGTGACCCCAGGACTGTTGCCTGCAGCCAAACACACCCCTCCCTTCCTTCCTCCCTCCCTCCCTCCCTACAATACTCTGCCCTCATCTCTTGAAAGACTAGAGCAAGCAGTCTCATCTCTGAATGTTGGTCTTCATTTCCAAAGCAAACTGAGATGACACAAAGATATGTAGCTGGGCTTTACTGTGTCCAGAGAGCAGAGGGGCAGTAAGAATACATTGCTCTTAAAGGGACAGGATGGGCCAGGCCTTGAGTGATAATAGCCCACTCCCATCCTCTAAGCTCTTTGCTACACATGCTGAGTACGGTTGTGGGAGTCTCACCCAGCCCCAGCAAGGCAGAGATTATCATTGTCATCTTCCTTATTTTGTAGATCAAGGTCCAGAGAGTTCAAGAGGTTACCCCTGCCACACACACATAACACAGAGCTGGTAAGTGCCAATGGTGTGAACTGAGCTGTCTGACTCATGCTGTGCTGCCTGAGGCTAATGGGTCTGAACCTGGCTTGGTAGGATGTGGTGCAGCCGTGCCTATTCATAACACGAGTTAGCCTGAGGTGAATTTCAGTGAGGTCTACAGACAGGAGACAAGTTGATGAGACTGAATTAGTGCAAAATACTGAAATAAATGTTCTGCCTCTCCTTTGCACAGGGTGCTAACTGTGGGGCGCTCCTCTGTAAGAGCTGCTTGGGAGAGAAATAGAAAGTTCACGAGAGAACGCCACCCGCGAGGCAAGTGGTTTGCTTATTCCCAAGAGCTGGCTCAGCGTGAGCTCATCAAACATGAGTCTCCCTGGGTGACAGGGGGCTTCATTTCCTAGTTTCTTCCCCCTAGTCTGTGACTATGACTAGTATCATCTAGCTGGACACCTGTGTTCACCCAGACCCGGCTTCCTTACAGCCTGGCTCTTTCTCTCCATAGCTCTGATGTCCTCGCTAACACCACACCCAATCCTGAGGATTGAGAGCAAGAATTTCCTAGCTCTTGCCTATTTCCTGTCTTCCCGTTAAGTACCACAATTAGGTACCCTGTAACTTCTCCCAGATCAGTGCTGTTAGGTCAATCTTTCTAAAAGCAGCCTCTGTCATTCTGGTGTCTACAAAGCTCCTGATTCTTCATTGTCTCCCAAATCGCATCCAGACACATTTCCCCCAGACTCAGAGCTCAGACTCTTAACAAATTTCACTACCCGTGGCTACTCAGACATGGCCAGTCCTCAGTGTGCCTACCAGACAGTGACCCTCCCTCCCCACCACGTAAACATAATGCTCGTCCTTCTGGTCTTCTCTCTGAAAGTGGCTTTGCCTGGAGACAGTGAGTGCACCTAGTGTTCAAACGAACACTTATCCATCTCTTTGCTTGCTCCATTTGGACATTACAGCTTTTCTATAGGACAAATGTGACTGCACTCATTTAATGGTCTTTAAGAACCGTGGCTTGGAAGCGGGCCGGAGCCTGAGGTTTCCTATCTAGGAAGTCAGAACCTTGAACTGCATTTTGTTCCCACCCTTCCCATCCTAGAACCTGTCAAATTTTACCTTCCTCTCCAAGTCCAGCTCGAAGGCATCAATTCTGTACTTTTCCTAAACCGAGGGATGAGGGCCCCCCTCTGAGGTTGTACAGCAACTTGCTGACTACTTAAAACAATTGAGGGAAAGCCTGAGAATTCCTGCATGAGGCATCGGGCACAGTGCCAACAGAGCTCACGCTTTCAGAATCTTTTGAACATGACCACTTCTGACCACTTCCGAGAAGTGGTTTTTGCTTTCTGTTTTTCATATTGTTTTTAAATCCAAGCACAAACACATGCACACTCTGAAACAAGTGACACAAATAATATTTATTTCCAATTCTGTAACGTACTCCGAAGTTTTAAAAAAACTTCTGGGTAAGAACCTACTAAACTGACTTATGAGTCCGGAAGAGCGGTTTGAAACTCTCACGCTGCAATCTTCCAAAAGCCCCCTCAATAGTCTTAGATGCTTGCAACAGACTGGACTCACAAGAGAAACATGTTCAGCAGGAATTTAGGTGCAGTTCCTACTGGAAACACAAACAGTTCTCACAAGGCTGCATCAGGAAGGGGAGGCCTTGGCCAGTCAGAGGACATTAGCTCCTTGCAGGAAGGCCAAAGGTGACTATGTCACAGGGGCCATGTCACAGGGGGGCATCTTGGAGGAGTGACATTTGTGGGAACAAAGATGCAGGGAGAGAGATTTCTCAAATGCTGTGTCTGAAGACCGAGAGCAAACTTACGTGCTCATCATAATATTAGATATACTGGGAAATCAGCGGGAATTTAAAAATAATAAAAATGCAATAAAATTTTTTGTCTCTATCTGCATAGAGAGTCTGCAGGCCTTCAGGCCTGTAAACCTGTCACTGAATTTAGTATCATTTCAACTTTATGAAGCACTTGATGTTTGCAAAGCGCTTGTACAATTACCAATTACCATAATGTGCATCTTCTGAGCATTGTAGCTCACAGAGGGCCCGAGGACTTCAAACATAGAGGGAAGGGAATTTCTTTTTGCTCCAAAGGAGAAACCTTGGTCAAGTCAATTAAAGAGAAGGCTTCGGAGCTCATATGGCTGGAGCTGTGTAAGAAGTGGGGTGCTTACTTCTGGAGATCCCTTCATCACTCAGCACCCTGAATCTGCAATGCCAGCAGCCTCTCCTGACAGAGTTCAGCATGCTGCACTTGGGAGGACCCGGAACGACTCAGTGCACTTGGAACAGGAGACCGGCCTTGTAACCCAGGCCTAGGCCAGCACGTAGGATGCAGAGAACAGTTTTTACAGTTGCTAGAGAAAAGCCGAGAGGATAGCACAAAACTGCCCCAGACCGTTCCAGTGACCGCTCCTTGGCACACCCTGGAAGCTCAGGCATGGGCTAGCATAGCATCCTGTGTTCTGGCTGTGTTTACAGCCAACACGTCAATGAAACCCAGCACACTGCTGGATTTCAAGGAATTTTGAGGAAATAGCTTCAAGGGGTGTCAAAGGCAATGGTTTCAGGATGTGTCTGCTTCCTGTGGGAGGAGGGTGGCTCCCCTGTGCTTCTTCCCCTACTTTTGAAAGACAACAGCACTAGCTCCAGTGTAGGCAACAGGCTGCCCTAGGGGCTGAGTATGACTGAAGTGCTGGTGACATTGTAGTTTACCTGCTAAAGAGCAAATAAAAAGCAACCTTTCATTGAAGGTGAATTTTGACCCACGCCATTTTCTGTTAGCTTAGCTAAGGCCTCTGTCAGAAACCCTGCAGCTTCTGAGAGTAGATTGTGAGCTAAATGCAGCATCCACTGGATGTGGGCTTAGCTGCATTCTACTTGACCTTGACTGGAATACTTAGACCACTGGATCATGTTCATTAGGGGAAATCTAAGAGTCGATCTCTTCATGAAAGGACGCTTTTGAATTTTAACACATCTATGCCTTAGGATACATGTCGAGGGCCCCAGCATACCATTCAAAGCAGAAATTAGACTGTCACTGCCCTAACTTTTACCCAAGCAGGAAACTAGTGGGTGTTTGGGAAACGACTATCTGGGATCACTTTTTTCTCCCTGTCACATCGCTGCATATATCTGGCCACTAGTCGTGTTGCTATCATATACCCAAGGTACTGGGTGACTCTGTGTTTAAGTATTCTTCTGCTCTCAAGAAGGAAAATCGTTTTCTTGCCATGACGATGTGTGTGACTGACAAGCTGTATGAGGATGTTTTGGTCTCACTTCCGGTTTTATCAAATACCTGGCACCTGCTGGTGATTTTGCAGACCTGCCAGAACCTCTCATACCTTTAGCCTCCTGTGAGATCTCACTGCCACTCAGTTCCCAAGTCTTCTCTCCACAGGGCTCTTCCTGTCTTGCCTGAGCTGCTACTGATTACATCCGTTTATGGCTTCCACAACTCCTCTATGTCCCAGTTTTCTGTGCTGCCAGAACTCATCTGTTGAGAGCAGCACTGGGAGGTGGGGCCTTTGGGAAGTGCTTCCTGTTAGAGGGCTCTGTTCTCATGAACGGGACTTCCATCCCTATGGAAAGAAAGGACCTAATGATTGCTTTACTTCTGTGGCTTCAGGAGAAGTTGTAAGATATACCCTGCCCCCCTGTCTTCAAGGAATAAAAATCAAGAAAGCGCAAGTGAAACACCTATACTTTTTATGAAGGAAGACATGGAAACCAAATCCAATCCTGGAAGTATTCAGTGTGTAGGTACCTGATAAATGACTCACAGGAATGAATGAAAGACACTTTGGTTCATTTTTAGACAACAAAGCCATCAGACAATGTATACATCAATAACAATAAAAAAGAACTCTTTTTTTCTTCTCCTCTTCCTCCTCTCCCACCCTTTCTAAGACAGGGTCTCCCTGGAATTCATACAGAACTTTGGTCTTGAACTCACAGATACTCACTTGCCTCTGCCTCCCAAGTGAGGGGATGAAAGGCACCCACTGCCACCGTCTGCTGAGAATCCTTACAGTAACAGTCCCTGTGCAATGTTTAAACGCATTCCTCACTGGAAATTAGCTTGTCCCCTACAGACTGGCGTCATCTCTTCCTTCTGATTCTCCCTCCCTTGCAGGCTTTCTGTTATCCATGGATAACCACGGCTGTCACTGGTTTTCCATCTTGTTATCCTCCTTGTTTAGACCACTCAAGCTCCCTTCTCGTTATTGAATTCCACTTTAGGAAATCTTAACTCCTCCACGGACCCTTTCCCACATGACTGAAAGAGCGGTAATTATCACTCCATCAAGCCCTTCCTCTGTTAAGCGTCAACGCAGTTAGCTTCGTCCACACATTTAGGAAGTGGTATAACATCACTGAGGGGGTGTCATCAACATCTCCACCCAGCGAAGGAAGCCTTCATTAAGGGTCGTCTCTGCTGTGGGGGCTCTACCATGGCTTCAAATACAGACAGGTGCTGAGGAACTGCTGTCCTCCAGAGGCGACAGGCTCTGTCTCCTTCAGGTGGGAATCCACACAGCCAGCGGCAGCCATCCATGCTGACAATGTATCTCTAGTAGTTCATGAATTTGTTGGCAACTTGAAAATGCCCCGGCTGCCACAGTTGAGGAGTGACTAAGTAACAATTAAATTTTAAACAGAAGACACTAGCCCCCACCGGGAAGAAAAACTATGAAAACGAAAATTCAATACTGGCAACACTGAGGCAGTATGCATTTGATTTTTGAAAGACTTTCCATTTTTTTCCCCTTTGAATATTTTTAAACCAAATGACACAGTACTAACCTAGAAATCATCAATATGACATCTCATCACTAATGGTGAAACAGCACAGCTTCACCTGCAAGGGGCAATTGAAAGGCTTCCTTTATCACGGAAGGTACAAGAGGAATAATTATCATCAAAGCCTCGTAGTTTGCTTCCATTGTGGGATCAAAGAATTGTGGTACTTCTCTATCAAGTCCGAATTGCTCTCCGTGGTGTAATTTTCAGAAAAAAAAAATAACTAGAGGAGGATGGTTTGTAACTTAGGAAAAATTATATGTGAAACAACTGCGTGTGTGTGTGTGTGTGTGTGTGTGTGTGTGTGTGTGTGTGTATAGCAGAGAGAGAGAGAGAGAGAGAGAGAGAGAGAGAGAGAGAGAGAGAGAGAGAGCGCAGCTTAGTCCCCAGCCTGACTGGAGATAGAATGAGAATTATGGCTGGCTCACAGGCTAAGTGAAGCCTTTTGCTTACAGAGACTGAGTCTTCCTTACACTACTAAAATACTGCTGTTGTAACTGAACACTGGTGCTGGGATATATAATAACGGCAGTTGGGCAAGTGATAATGAGCATTCGATGCACTGGATGATGCTGTTCTCTGAGATCTGTGGCTGACAATAAGTAATAAAGCCAACAGAACTCTACTGTTTGCTAAGCATCACTCCAACTGCCCCAAGTGAATTCTCCTAATGATCAAAACCAGCCAAACTATTATGTAACTAGTCCTGGGTAGACCACAACAGCAAATCGTAGTTGATTTAAGCCCAAAGGCAACGGAGTCACGGTCGAGAATCAATGCCCAACCATTAAAGCAGATCTCTATTTGATAAAAAGTAACTGTGGGACATCTGAGTGTACCTTTCTTTATTCTAGAAAGGCCTTCCTAAAAGGATACGATAAACCAGAAGTCTTCAAACAAAACCATATTAGAACACAGGCTCTGTGGAATTTGTCCACACCATGCAGCTGCAGCCTAGGATCCCAATGGCCCATGGAAGTCTCTTGATAATTATGCAATAAATCAAAGAATGAAAGAGTGAGGAATGTCTAAGAGAGTGCTGTACATTGGGAAAAAATACTCAAAGGATTACTTTGGTGTCATAGTTTAAAGGAATTTGTGAATTGATTTTCTATAAAAGGAAGAGCTATGTTCTGACTTCGGGGTTGTATAAATCTCAATTTTCATTTTGTTTGCTTAAAGTGAACGTGAAATGAGAAAGAATTCTTATCTAATAGAGATATTATTAAAAACATGTTTATGGGAAAAAGAGAAAAACATTGTAGTGGGCTTTAAGTTCACATAAAACCCTAGGACGGTTGTGGAAAACTCGGTCACCATCTTTGGACCCTGATTTTCACAATCAGGGTGGGAGGCTATGGTGCTTAGACAACAGTTCAGAGGGCTAAATCTGCAGTCACATGTATTCTGTAGGAGAACTTACTCCAACTATGCAATTAGGCTGTTAGGGTCTTACACTCATTGAGTGTATTTATTATTTTGGTTCTGCAATGCTACTGAGTGGATTGCTTTCAGCAAGAGGCATTTAATAACTGGTCAGCTTTCTCATGGAGTCAGACAAAATAAGAGATAACATGCATTCATCCTATGACATGGGAGAAGGAGGCAGGGAAGACCCAAGTTATGACTTAAACATGGCTGTTCTTGTTACCCTGTTCAAAGTCCCTTGTATTGCTTCCACCAAAAAGTCACGAGAACCCAAAGATCTAGGAAGCTAGCTTTTTCTTGAAGTTAATTTTACTTTGTTGTTATTTGATGTCTAAAGTCAAGAGCTAGACACAAGCTTTTCCAACAATGGCACCTATGAATGCCCAAGGGACTGACTGAGGGGTGGGGGGACAGCTGTCTAACTCCTGCTCCATGCAAGAATACACCTTTTGGCCAGCTTCTTGGGTGAACAGATGCATTCTTCTTCCATTAGAAAGCCACCATGGAGATAATCATAGAGGGCTTTCAGGAAGTGGACTACTTTTGCTTGTCTTAAGTATGTACCAATCATGGTGCTTCTTGAAACCACTCTGGGATCATTTGATTACATTTGGCAAGCGAGAGGGACAAGTGACGGTAATTTGTAGCTCTTTTAAACACATTCCCTCTATCCCCATGTCTCTTTCTCATTGGTGGTTTCAAAACAATTTGGGGCCAACATGGTGGGGAATAGCAGAACCTCATGAGTGACAACCATGCCTACCTATCATGTTTGCCTCTGAAACCTAATGTGTCAAGTGGCACATAGTGGGTACTCATTAACGTGTTACTTACAGTTTCTGTTATCTTTTCTACTTGCTAATGAAAATAAAACGTGCCACATCCCCAGACTGGTAAAGATTTTAACGAACTACTAAAGAAATAATGACATTAAAATCACTAAGAACAGTTCCAGAGACATGTGCAGCAATAGCATCTCACACACAACAAAGATAGCAGAGCTCAGTAAATGGATCATGTGAGCCAAGAGCTTTGGGGTCTTCTGATGGGCACATTGAATTGACTATGTTATTGCTTTTAGGTCAATCAGCAACACTGGATACCTCAGAAGAGCCTTTCCCTCCTTTGGGCTCAGTGGCTTCTTTGTAAAGCAGAGGTCCTTGTCCATCTAGAACACTGTATAAGGCAAACTCAAATCATTCACGAAGCACTACTCCAACAAATGACTCAAAGCTGCTTCAACCAGTCAGCATAGGGAAACTCTGCATCGTGGGGAATCATCATTTGGTATGGAAATTGCTGCTCATAATATTCATATCTGGGATTTAACATAAGCGTGACTGTATGGCATAGAAAGCATTCTGCCAAGTTCTGCAAGAAGTTTTCTTTCTTTCCTTATCTGCCCCCACTATGATTAGTATACTGTTTCATTTAAGTCCCTTAAAGATGTGGTCCAAAATAGTGTGGGAGAACAACAAAGATACCAAATGTTCACTCCCTCTGGAGCGGAGTCTCGACCATTTATACTCAGGGTCCCAGGGAGTCTTTCTATTAGGATCACACAAGAGCCACAGCGTCCACGCGTCCCTGACATGGGCCTTTCATCTGGTGGGTATCTGGCGGGAGTCTTAGGGTTTCTATTGCTGTGAAGAGACATCATGACTCTTATAAAGGACGACATTTGATTGGGACTAACTTACAAAGTGTTAGTCCACTGTCATTACGCCACAAGGCATGGTGGTGCACAGGCAGGCATGGAAGCGAGAGTGCCACTGGGCCTGGATTGAGCATCTGAAACCTCTAAGTGCACCCTCAGTGACACACTTCATCCAACGAGGCCACGCCAACTCCAACCAAGTCACGCCCCCTAATAATGGCACTCCCTGTAACCCCCAGGATTTTCTGGAATTTATTACTGGGTAAATTTGCCATCATGTTGTTATCGCTGAGCATTCTTCAGACTATGTAAAATGCTGGCAAGCACACGCTAAGCTCTTATGCTCGTTGATGTTGGCACAGGAGAAGTGCTCAAAATGATTTTAGGCTGCCCTTTTTTATTTTGGAAAAGGTCATTTTTTATCTCGTGTCATTCGCTTTTGTAGGACTAATATATACACATGCTTAAGGAGAACGATGATAAATGACGGAATGGAAAAAGACTCTTAGAAGCAGACAGCCCAGCAGGACCATTAGTCAATGAAGAAGCCATGCAACTCACGATTCCCACACCAGCTGTAACACCCGGAAACTAAGCAAATAATTCTATGCAATGTCTTAAAATATGAATAAGGATGCATCAATTTTAGCTTCTAACCTGCTCATTAGATGAGATTGTCTGTGAGGTTGGTAGGCAGTTCTAAAATTTGGGGTTTGGTCTTAATAGAAGCAACTCATAAATTTGGGATAAAGATGCATTTAGTCACCCACACAGAGCACATGCAGATCCTAAGCCAGGGCCAGACTGAACATAGCAGTTCAGTTGAGTAGTGGACCATAAAGTGACTACGTGTAGTATCTGGGTCATTTGAGTTTATCCTTTCAGAGGATGGACGGCTTTCAACCATAAAAAATAATCCTCCCTTGTATGAAATAGATAATCATCTTAATTCAACCAGAATCTTAGCCATGAAATTTTGAGCTCCTGTTTTATCAGTGAGTTGTGAAATTCCAGTACTTACAGTAGAAAATTAATGAAATGGATAAACAAACAAACTTCTTTCTTTCTCCCTATATATGGTAGGGACTAAGGAAAATCAATCATAGACTTCATATCGGTTAAAATACCTGGAGTCCAGGTCAGCTGTGTATGTCTGTTTGCGTCCAAAGAGTGAGATAAATAGGTTAAGAGGCTATGGGTGGGTGTCTACAAGGGGCAGCCTAGATAAAAATCACTTGGCCTTATCCTGCTTGAAGGCTCACTTAGTAACCTTCAGATAATTAATAGACATTTCGATGTTTCAATACCTGAAGTGAAGGTGCCCTATATAGAAAACATTGCCTGCTTGTTTGCTGCCTGTCTGGTATTCATTCATTCATTCATTCATTCATCTTTCATTTATTCATTCATTCAACAAATATTTATTGAGGAGTCCCCTTCCTGCTATGCTATTAGAACAACCACAGAACAAGAACAGACCCAAATCTCAATCCCCAGAAAGAATATATCCTTACAAGAGGAGGCAATTAAAACAAAGTACATGATATATTGGAAGGTACCATTGTAGGAAAAGTATAAAGCAGAGAAAAGCTAAGTGAATGCTATGGGCGCTTGCTAATAGAGCTGGGGTGGTCTTCAGGCAAGAGGAATGAGAGAGAGAGGAAGGGCAGAGACATTTCAGTCTGAGGGGAGAGCCAGTAAGAAGCTGGCCCTGACACATGTTGGGCACATGGGGATAGGCTGTGACTTTAGTCTTCTCCTGGCTAGGACAGGACGTTCCTCCCCATGAGCACACGGAAATCTAGAAGTCTGATGTCTTGTTTACATTTCAGCTTCCTTTGAGCTTGGTTAGACTGAGTCTAGTCTCTTAGGAGATTGGAGTACTTAAAGTCCCTTGGCTTTCTACTCCTGAAAAAATATGATTTGTTTCCTAGTGTTGAGAACTGAACACAGGACCTCATACATTTTTTTACTGCTTTCCTGTTGAGCTCTATTTCCAGCCCAAACTTTGAAGACGTGACTTGGAAACTTAGTGGCTCTTTCATGGTGGTGTTCCCTGTGTGACCAGCACTGACCTCTTAACCCTGATATCAAGTGAGTATTGTCAACAGGTATTTGAGAGGCGAGTGTACCTCACTGTGAGGCATCAGCATGACTCCTTGTCTTAAGGACAGCTTCATGAACTTCTTGAGACATGGGGTTTCATAAGTAGAGTAAGAGAATCACTCACTGCCATCTAGGGTTTTGGAGAGATCTGGGCTTGAATCATGGGATCGAATGTTACCAGCTGTGGAATGTGATGTGAAGTTATACAAGTGATCTGGGAGTCTGGAGTTCTGTCACAAGGAAAGGAGTAAGAATTCCAACCAAGAGTGGTTATGGCATCCATGAAGTACGGTGTGTGATAGTGCTCTGGGGCTTAGTAGCATTTGTTCACCTATCATTCCCTTCTGTCTCAATTTCTTCTTTCTGCTGCATGATTCAGAATCACTGCCCATGTTGAATTGTAACAAGATTGTCACTAATCATCAATTTTAGCACCACAGGCTTCCAACAACACAGTTGAACAGGAGAACCCAGGTTACCGTACTGAGGCCAACCTTAGAAATATAGAAAGCTAACCAATGGGCTCTTCGTGTGTACTTTCAACTCTCTCCTCCTCCAACTTCCTGCAGAGCCTAAGAACAGAGTGAATTAAAGCCCCCTCACTGTACTCTGCTCGGCCAGTGCTCATCTTCATTAGGCATGCATTTGTGTGACACCCGCCCCCTCCCTACCCACTGTAATTTTGAGGAAAACTTTTATGAGAACATACGTATGAATTGCCAATGCCATGGAAAAGTAAAATAATAGAATTATGTGAGCCCCGGTGGTTTGTTTTATTGCTAATCATGATGAAATAACAAGCTATTCTCGAGTCTGAACATTGGGTATCAATTGCATATGAATGGGGACTCTAATGGCTCGTTTTCTAAGAGTGTACCTCGCTAGTCAATTCAACCTCGGCTTAGATGTTGCTGCCAAAAGCATTTTGCAGATATGGTTGAATGTACGATCAGTTTATTTTAAGTAAAATAAATTATCCAGTGGGCCTCCTGTAATTAGCTGCATGGCCTTTAAAGCAGAACTGAAGCTTCTCTGCAGGATTCTGCCTCGAGATTACAGCAATAGCAGCACCCTAGCTCCCAGGCTGAGAGTTGGCCCTTCAAATTGCACGCTTGGTAGTTTCTACAACTATACAAGCCAGTTCCTTGAAATGGGTCTGCATATGCATATAAGCATACACAAATCACTTCCAGCAGTGGTTCCTGTTTCCTTAGAGAACTCTAATTCAGTTGTGTTGAAGGTTATTCTTTTTCTCTTGTCAAAAATTCCCCTTTTATGGAGCTAGGGATCAATCCCAGGTCTTTTCATGTTAGGCAAGTATTCTATTACTGAACTACCTTCTCTGTTCTGTCAGGAATTCTCAGTAGGAAGCTGAAGCAGGCTGATGACAAGTTCAAGACCTGCCTGGGCTATAGACTGAGTTCAAGACTAGTATGGGTAACTTAGTAAGATGCTATCAAAATTATATATTTTTATATATTATAATATATATATAAATATATGAAATATATTTTATATATTATATATAATATATAAAGGAGGAGGGGGACTGGGTATATAGCTCAGTTGTAGAGCCCATGTCCAAAATGTGAAAGATCCTGGGCTTAAACTCTCAGGACTATAAAATAAGTACTATAAAACGTTCTTTATCTTGTTTTAACCATGTGATTATATTCTAAAGAAATGAAGTGTCAACAGTTCCACGCTGTGCAGTTCATTTCTATCAGCACCCTAAAATTTCCTTTGGTCAAGCAAGGCGAGGCAACTTGACTCCAGTGAGGGATTGTTCCTACATTGGCGATGACTGGAATGGCCTAACCTGTTAGGGTCACAAGGAACATCAACAGGGTTTAGAGTGGCCAATAGAGTGAATGTAAATGCTAAATTCATAGCTTGTCTAAAAATATACCTATATCAAGAGGTCACAGAGTTGAAACGGCTTGGCATGCTCCTCTCCAGGTAAAACTCAGACCTTAACTAGGGCACACCCCCCCTGCTGTGTATGAAAAAATTATATTCCTGCAATGACGGCGGCTGCACTGCAGTTTCCAGAAGGAATGCACAGGAGGACAAATTGCCACGCAGAGAGATATTACAGAGAGGATAAATCTGCCTTCATTTCTACTAGGCTGTCCTTAATCGTATGGAAATAAACCTTTGGTGGAAAGTGAGATTAAAAACTATGACATCATCTAAATTTAGAGCCACTGCTTCGAGCAAAAAATTTGAGTGGGCTCCAAATTTCATTTTCTTGTCTCCGAGTTAATTTTTCTACTTTATTCCTTTTCCCTGTTGCAAAGCTGCCTCACAGCACTTTCGGAATTTGGAGGACGAAAATAAGAAGCTCGTACCAGGTTTCTGATTTCCCATTTCCTAGCTGTGTATTTCATTAGGTGTTTGTCTCCACTGTTTCTCACACCTTCCTACAAATTTGGTTACCAGAGACTGAAGTCAATGGCAGGAGCCACTCCTGTTTCTGGAAGAGACGTCCAGCAGGTGTATAAGCCTGCGACAACTCCAAGATTACGAATTCCCCCAACGACCAGAAAGGTTCCAGGTAAGTAATGAGGCCAGAGCAAGCAAGGGGTTGCCAATGACTAAGATACACCACCCTTTGCAGCGTGGTACCTGGACTGCCCACATAAATGCAGGACTGACGTGAGGGAAGATATCTGACAGACAGCGGAGAGATGTGGCTGAGAATCACTGAGCCCCAAGCCTTGCCCTCCACAGTAACATGAGATGACAGAGCACTACAGGAGGTTTCCAATTTGCGAACGAACTTTCTCTTGCTTACCTCTGCATCTTCTTGCCTTCTCTTCATTCCCTCTTAATCTTCCTTTCTAATTTCCGGGCCGTCCTCCAATCTGCTTTCCTTTCATCCCTGATGTAAATTTATGATATTTCGCACTGCCTCCGCCTTTCCGTCATAGCTTCCTCTTCTTCGCCCATTTGCCGACTTCTATCAAACTTCTAAAAACAGATCCTTTTTCTGATCTTACCTTTCCCTCTCCCATTGATGTGTTGTGGCTTTAATTGTTGCTTTGGGTTTTAATCACCCAGTGACTGACTTTTTCTTATTTAAAGGAGAGGGATTTTGTCATTGCAGAAAACCAGCTGTGAAGACCCAACACATTCAGTTCCAGGCAATTGTCTGCTCCCCCCACCCCCCCCCGCCCGGCATGGTGCTCTTGACTGGATTAGCCATGGGCTGCTTGCTTCTACAGGGCAAAGTACTTCAGCCTGATTTTTCAACCCTCAAACTCACATGGCAGGGCATGTCTGAGCAGCTGCATTCACAGTGATAGGTAGAATTAAAAAAAAAAAATTGCTTTTCAGAAGAAAGAGTTTACCTCAGTGCTCAGTGTTACTGGAGGGAAATTAAAGAGTGGCGCTATTTTATACTATGAGAAAGCCGACTCTAGCCCTCAACTCATTCACTTTTACTCCTAGCCCATCATTTTATACAGGAAACAAAATATACAGTGGGCCTCTGGGAGGTAGGTGTAGCTGGGTCCTGTCCAAGCCCATCAGACCAGCCAGAGACTGGGAAGGCCCCTGAGACTGTTGAGTGAAGCAGGTGGTCTCTGGCCAACCAAACCGGAAGTAAGATCCCTCTATAGAACAACAAAATAGATAAGTTCTTCAGTACCATATGATTTTGTCATCTGACATTAGGAAATACCGGATCACCACAAAAAACATGATGTGCCATCGACACGGGGCACGTCATCGACACCCTTGCTTTTTCAACCCTTGTCTACCATTTCAATAATGGTCTACATGGTTCTAGACTTTGAAATCACTCCTGTGGATTTACTTTACCTTTGTGTGGTCCTTAGGCTGCAGGCCTTACTCCTCCAGATGGGGTGCAGAGTAGCCTGCCCCCAGGAGAAGCTGCCAGCCTCTCAATACAAAGGATACTTGTGGTCAAATCCGTACCACATCCTGAAGAGCTGTGCACTCTCTGTCTTCGTCGTGTTTTTATCCATCTTATTTGCTTCCTGGAAAGAGACCGTAGAAAATGGTACATCTTAAATACGCGTCAAACCAAATCCAATTTAACTACATCATTAAGGAAACATTAAAAAAAGTCTAGGCATGTTCATCTTAATGGTGAAAGAGTTTTCAAATTATCTCAGAGATCTTTCTCTGTAGATGAGAATGAGAGGTTTTGGCACAATTTAGTATTCGCTGTCTTAATCATCTCAATTTTATTAAATAGCTAAGAGATGTCACTTTTGGCCATCAGTGATAAGGATGTTTCTGTCACAAGGTTGTTGTGGGAACATGGCAGTCCACTTAAGTCAAATCTGGGTGTCATTTATTTATGGATTACTGAGAAATTACTAAAGAACAGCCTTATAATTGTTACATAGGTTTACCCTCATTTTCGTTTTGATAGGTCACTATTAAAGGCTGTGATTGGTTTTTGACACCTTTCTGTTAGGATTAGAAACAGCTCAAAGAGATATTCCTGATGGGAAGCCATTAAGAAATGTAGATATGATTGTTCTCCCCACTCCCCCCGCCACAAGCACCATAATGGAAGAGAGAAGGAAACAGAGACCAAAAAGGAAGACAATGTATTTGATGGCATGAAATGAGAGACAGAAGTAAGAAAGCGAATGGAAAGGCTCTGTGCTAAAGCCTTGCACCGTGGAAAGATGGATCCTCAGGAGCATCTGCGAACTGCGTGTCTCATTTCACATACTAAGGAAAGTGAATTCTGCTCAGTTGTGATGGCTACGTATACTGGACTTAGTGTGGATTCTCTGCTTTGTCTGGTCCCAGAATTTCCACTCCAAACTAATCTATGACTTGGCTGATCTGGAACACAGAGAGCATTGTTCTGATGGATGCTGGTGTATGGGAGACCATGGAAACCCTACCCACTTCACCAAAGTCAGTCCCTTCTCAAGTCCAGGATGGCTTGCTTGCTTGCTTGCTTTCTTTCTTTCTTTCTTTCTTTCTTTCTTTCTTTCTCTCTCTCTCTCTCTCTCTCTCTCTCTCTTTCTTTCTTTATTTGTATTTAACTTGTTTGCTGCTCTTTCCTAGTCAGCTCCATTACTGTTAACCACGAGTAGCTATATCCTGCTCCATGAAATCTCTACCAGCAAATGCTACAGCTCCAAGAAATGGGACTACAGGGAAGGCAAGTGTGGCCCACTGTTACGTAGCAGTTACCGTTTGCCAGAAATGGTGTAGCAGAGAGTCACACCAAAGCCAAACCCAAACTCACCATCCTTCTGCTTTAAGATCTCTAGTTTCAAAGTGTAAAGCCTTCTATGTGATATTTGACATCCCACTCCTTTTTCTTCCCATTTGTCTCTAAAGGAAACGTAGTCATCTGTCTCAGTCTCCCTGTGCTTGTCTATGTCTCTCTGAGGCCATGTCCACCTAACAACAGTGACAGAGCAACCGCTTCATACAGTTTCTGCATCAGGAGGCAACTCAGACGAGCTGTTTTGGGGTCTCTACTGCTCAGAGCTAAGGTACCAGAACAAAATTTCTCATTGTGAACTCAAGTAGTTCAAAAAGCTCTGCACCAAATGTGACATTTTCTGTCTCCTTTTCTGCATTTCTTTAAGAATGAGGACCTTGAGGGTTTTACCCATCAACAGGCATGGCTGATTTTGAGAGTGGAATGGCATCTTCTAATTACAAAGCAGTCACTGAGGAAAGTGTTCAAACCACAATATCCCCCCCGCCCCCAGCCTCTTTTTAAAGAAAGGCTGAGGAGGTAAGCGGGATGGCGTTTGGAGGCTCAGCTGCCAGCCTTCAACAGCCCAGCTGAGTGACTTTGCAATAATGACACTTCCTAGTTATTGAGTGCTCCTTAACTTCCAGACAGCATGCTAGTCGCATTACCCAGCCGTTAGTTTTTCCAATCATTATTTTTCAATTTCTACCACAATCCATCTAGGTTGGTTGAGTTGTTGCTATTTTGCACTTAAGGACGTAGAGACCCCTAGAGAAGGGAAGCCGTGAACACAAAGTCACACGGTTAGTAAGAAACAGCAGGAGTTTGAATCTGGGACTGAGTTGCTAGACTCTAAAGATGACGTTTCCTCTAAGTGTCTCACACTAAGCTGTGAAAGCACAGTCATTCTCTAATAGACAACATAATTTTATAGCTCTTCTTTTTCTTCCCTCCCTCTCTCCCTTCCTTCCTTCCTTCCTTCCTTCCTTCCTTCCTTCCTTCCTCCCTCCCTCCCTCCCTCCCTCTCTTCCTTCCTTCCTTCCTTCCTTTCTTCCTTCCTCAGATTCTTTCATAGGCTGACCTCAAACTTCACATCCTCCTGCCTCAGCCTCACAAAATGCTGGGAGTATAGCATACTTTGGATGAGTTACAGTTACTGGTCTTAAGGAACAAAAGCCATTTGGAATTACTTTATTTGTATCACTGACCACTATAACAGCAGTAGACGCTTCAAAACGCATGCCCTTCAATGTCAGATGACACTGTAGGTGATTTTTGTACCTTGTAGATCATGAATGCATGCTTTGTCACTGCCTCTGTTTTAAGGACAAGGAACCCAAGGTGAGTGGGGAGCATGGAAAATTCTAAGCTTTAAGTTCTCCAGCAGCAGGAATTCTTTCATCCTCTGGCACATAAACAGGAAGCCAATAAGGGCAAAAGGGGTCTCTGAGCAGGAAAGCAAGGTCAGGATGCTGGGATGCTCACAGACAGAGATGGAACAACTACACACAACTTAGGCTCCCGGGGTCTTCTCAGGGGTTTTCTGTGATCTTAGAAATTCTCTTTTGTCTTTCTTCTTTCCCCTCTTTTTCATTTTGCTTCCTAAGGCTACAATATTGGAATTTAGAAGCACTGAGGACATATTTCTATATAAATGTCTGTGGATGTTTTTTGTCATCTGATAGGTGCAATATATACTTCAAAACAACTTTGTTTTAGTTGACTGACTGAAAATGTTATTTATCTCACTACGTTGTAAAGAAGTTGAGTTCAAATTCTAATAAAATGGGGGCGGAATGTGTTTTCCCAGGTGGGAAAAATTCCACTGATGATCCAGAAATGACTGTTTTGCTGATCCTAGTTAAAAAAATTTCAATACGTATCTTAAACATCTGTTGGCCCAGTTCTGGATCCATTCATTTATTTCTCTGGAGTTATTGATGACTTAATAACTTAGTTATGAAAGGCCATTAATAAATGAATAGAAATAAATGAATTAGTCTAGCGCATGTTACGCTTGTGCAGTGGGGGCTAAAGATAAACGTGCTAAGGGAAGGCCAGCCTTTTCAGTCACACTGCAGTGGGGGCCGTATCTGATAAGGCAGTTTGGAGAACAGGTTCCTGGAAGGGTCCCAATGTGCAGGACAGGTCCCAATGAACCAGGAACAGCCATCAACCTATCTGCATTATTCTGAAATAGGGACCAACACATGCTTCAAGGACAACGGATGTGAGCGGTCATTGGTAGGAGGATCTACCTTTCCCTGGTGTTTTTGTTTATCACTATCGAGAGTTATTCTCTGCTAAGTTTCCTTATTCCAGAGAAGTGATATGCATTTTTAGAAGCATAGGATACAACATATCCTCACCTTTCTTATTCCCAGATGAATTCTTAAATGTTCCCAAGACCAAGATTTGGACTTTCTTCCACTGAATAACAATGATACACTCACGACCTTGGAGCCTCAGGTTTCCCAGCTCTGCATGGGAACTGGAAATTCAAGAGTGTTGAATTGTACCTTTTATTTGCCTTGCTACATCTAAGAAGCAGAGTGATGGATGTATATGGAATTCTGGCTCCTTTATTATCTTCTATTTCTGGGAACATTTAAAAATGGCTAGGCAATCTGATCTTTCTTCCTCCCCACCCCCCCTTCAAACAAGGGAATAGAGTAGAGATTGGGAAATGACTGGGCACAGCAGGAAGTGGATAGTTTTCTTTTTACTGAGCCCTGCAAATGTGGCACAACCATGAGAGGAAAAATTGCGATGCTCTTCTTTATTTTGGATTTATTTGGACCAATGAGGGGAAACAAAACAAAACAAACAAACAAACAAAACAAAACAAAAACAAAGGCTCTGGCCAGAAATCTACAAAAACCAGACATGGAAGCGAGAAGCGAGTAAAATGATTATTGTAAGGATTCTGAAATTATTTCAACAATGCTATGTGGCCCCTTCTGGGTTCCGAAGTTGCTTCTCAGGAGGTTCGTGCAAATGGAGTTGGCTTTGGGTATTTTAGCTTATGACCTCCCTCAAGAATGGAGAGTCTTATGTGGTAATCTCAAGTTTATGCCTTGATTTACTAATTATCGGGGAGAGAACCTGAGTTTTGCTCTAAAGAGAAAGATTCCAGCATTCCAAAGGGAGATAATCGCATTACTGAAGGGTAAGGGGAAAGCTTTGGAAGTTACCTTTAAAAGGTCAACCATCAATTCTCAGTCTCCACATAGAAACACTTTATGCAAATGTTCTCACCTGCCCAGAACCCAAATACATTCGTAAATGTTCCAAAGAAGGGAGTTAGGAAATGTATGTGTAAGAAGACAATATTAAGGCAGTTAACTATCAAAAGACGGGCAAAACCCTGAGACGCCTCCCAGGTATCTGCAGATACGCACAGCTGTCCTCTACTACCAGATGCACCAGGGTAAGCTGAAAAGGAATGGTCCTGGTTCTTATGACTTGGGCTGGTAACGGATGTACATTCATACAGGAAAGAAAAGTATTTGGCTCAAGAAAATTCAATATTGGTTTTTAAATAGATTATCTACAAATTCTTTGATTCTACTTTCCTTAGAAACCGGAAACTAATTTCTCTCAAGTACCACGTGTAGGATGTGCTTAAAAATCTCCTATCTAATGAATAAAATGTAGCATACGAGTGTTGTGACACTACGTCGTGCTCTAAATTAGGTCATTAAAAAAGGCACCGGGAATTTTTCTTTGCGTTCTTTCTTGGACTGTCTGCTCTAAAAAGCTGGCTTCCAACTGATGGCTCGGTAGCAGGTCTACGGAGTGCTCTATGTGTTACCACGTAGTCTATTATAGCTAGCAAGGAACCTAGGGTTTCTATCAACATAGATATGGATACTCCAGATCTAGGCAAGTCTTCCAGAGACAGTCATTTCAACTGACATCTTGTCTGCATCTGAGAGGAAACACTCAGTCAAGTTGCTTTCAAACTCTTGACCCATATAACCTTTGAACTAATTTAAGCCATCATGGAACAGTTGATAATGAATACTAACTAGAACATCCAGTATTATGAACTCTAGATATAAAAGGTACTCATGGGAATTGAAAAATGATGATGCCTGCATTGGTATAGATCTTTTGCAAAGTATTTTTTTTTTTTTACCAAATAACTTATTTGTAAGGTAGAAGGTTTATTTTCCCTCTTAAAACTACACCAAAAACTAACTTTGGGTTCAAAATGACCATGTTACAAACTGAAGTTTGAGGACAAAGACAAAAGAAAAAGAGATGGATGAACTGAAAGATGGGCAGATGGTCACAGAATGGCACTGTCCTCACTTCTTGGCACTCTTACCTGATATCTGATTTTTAGAATGGTTTAACTGGTATGAAACCCTTTTATATAACAGCATCTTTCTCCTTATGTGTGATGGTTTGTATATGCTTGCCTCAGGGACCGGCACTATTAGGAGATGTGGCCTTGTTGGAGTAGGTGTGACCTTATTGGAGGAAGTGTGTCACTGTGGCGATGGGTTTTGAGATCCTCATCCTAGCTCAATGGAAGCCAGTGACCTTCAGATGAAGATGTAGAACTCTCAGCTCCTCTAGCCCCGTGTCTGCCTGGATGCTGCCATGCTCCTGCCTTGATGATAATGGATTGAACTTCTGAACCCATAAGCCAGCCCCAATTAAATGTTATCCTTATAAGAGTTGCCTTGGCCATGGTGTCTGTTCACAGCAGTAAAACCCTAATTAAGACACTATGCAAAATCACTTTCAGAATATGTAATGGTTTGCCATGTGGGATCACTGGTATCACAGAGGTAACAGGACTCAGTGATTGGGCAATCAGTAGAAGCTAATGATAAGGTAAGGTACAGATAAAGTAGAGACAATAATAAGACACCCAACCTGACCACTGATAGATACAAACTTCGAAATAACTCAGGTATTAGAATTAATAGGTAATAGGCTTTAAGACAGCCATAAGAAAAATGCTGGAGAATTTAATTAAATTGAGATAACAAATATAAAATGAAGACCTCAGAAGAAATATGTGACCTATAAAAAAGGAAAGAAAGAATAAAGAAAGAAAGAAAGAAAGAAAGGAAGAAAGAAAGAAGAGAAAGGGAGATTCCAGAAAAAAAGGTGAATGCTATCTAGAAAGAAAACTCTACTGTATTGGCTGTCTGGATGAGATCTTGAACTTGAAAAGAGATCTAGATTAAAACATTCAACTTATACAACCTTGTAAGGTAAGATTTGAATAATAGGAAAGTACCTATATGACATAAGAAAAACTTATAGAGTAGCTTAACATTCTGTGACCGGAATACACGGAACAGTGAACGCTGAAAGCCGAATGTTTAAGAAGATAATAATTCAATTTTATAAATTAGATTACAAACATCTACACAGAAACCCAAGAAACTCGAATCTGAATTAGGATAAATTTAAAGATCAATAAACCATAGTCAAACTTCTAAAACTGAAAAAAAACTTAAAAGAGATGAGATTAAAACAGATCAAATTATGTTTGATATCTTAATTAGGATTTCTACTGCTGCACCAAAACACCATGATCAAAACTCTTTTATTTCAGCATCGCTGCTCATCACCAAAGTCAAGAAAGGAACTCGAGCAGGGCAGGAACTTGGAGGCACGGCCTGATGAAGAGGCCGTGAAGAAGGGCTGATTACTGGCTTGTTCAGCTTCCTTTCTTATAGAACTCAGGACCACAGCCTAGGGACGACACCAACCACCATGGGTTGAGCTCTTCCTCACTCATCACTAATTGAGAAAATGCCTTTTTGCTGGATTTCACAGAGGCATTTCCTCAACTGGGGCTCCTCCCTTTCTAACAACTCTAGCATGGGTCAACTTGACAGAAAACCAGCAAAATAAAGCAAATTCTGCTGACGGTTCATGAAAAATAAAGGCTTGAAGGCAAGGGTTACAATTTGCAAAGCATTAAAAAGAAAATGAGTTCTATATTCAGGCAAATTCCTCAAGTATGTGAAGCAGTATTGGCCAAACGGAAGGAGAACATAGCAAACCTCTAATGGGTGCACATTGCACCAGTAACTGGCAAAGTGAGTAGATTAAAACAAAGACTCAACCTGACTTAGTTGACAATTGTGTGCATGTGTCTTGTGCATATATGTGTGCGTGCATGTGAGAACGTATGCATGGAGGCATGCATATATGTATGAATGGAGGGCAGGAGTTGATGACTTTAACTCTCTGCCTTATTTTTCTGAGCCTCGCTGAATGTGGAACTCATTGATTTGTCTAGGCTGGCTGGCTAATGACAGCAACCCTCCTCTCGCTGCTTCCAGACTGAGCATATAGACACACATCCCTGTGCCTGGCTTTTTAATGTGGCTACTGAGGATCCAAAACCAGGCACTCATGTTTTCTCAGCCAACACTTTTCTAGCCTTTTATTTTGATTGAGACTCTCACTGTAAGCCAAGGGTGACCTTGAATTTTTAATCCTTCTGCCCCCACCCCTTAGGTGCTAGAATTACAAGCAAGTAACATGATTCCAAGTTTGTGCACCACCGTGGATTAAATCCATGCCTTTAGGCGTGCACCTCGACAACTGACCTACATCCTTTCTCCAGTGATTGACACCTCTGTAATATCACACCATCTATATTCTGCAGTTGTTGAGTGTGCTATTGGAACAGTTGCTGGAAGACACATCTTTTAAAGCATACAAGGAATGTTTACAAAGACGGACCAATCATAATTGTAAAAGAAAGCCATGCATATTCAAAAGATTAAAATATTATCTATTACAAAACGGAAACTCTTTACCATAGCCCAAATGATCTATATGGCAGATCAGTTATGTAAAAGATCCCAGCTTCTCACCTCTTCCCATGTCAGTGGCATTTCCGATGATACCTGCCGGTACTTTTCACCAAGCCAGAGCTGCCTATTTAGCTCTTTCCTAGGATGTCCTTGGGATATGCAGCATTAGTGCCAGAATATTAGAACTGAAGCTAACCCCAAGAAACAGTCCAGGCCTTATCTTACATTCTTGCTCTCTGTCTTCACCAGAAGAATGGTATGCCCAAAGTAGAACACAACAGTAGGACTCCTGTTGCACACTCCTTAGATTTTGAAGGTGTTACCCAGCATTAATGGGGTGACACAATCACAAAAGCTGGCTCCTGCCTCTGACTCTTGCAGATTCATAGACTTTAACACTCCCTGTGGCTATTTCAGCTATGGCAGCATCATTTCTCTTCATCACACAGACTGTGAATGCTCCTTCCTTTGTTTTGCCCTGTATGGAATGTTCTCCCTTTAGACCTCCACAGGAACAAGAGTTTTAGACGGGCATCTCTTGTAAGGAGGAATTAAGAAGCATTGAATAGTAAGGGGAGGTGAAGAGCCTACTCCACCGTAACTGGCTGTTGACATACTGTGTAGAGTGTAGAGCACTTCCTACACAATGGAACAAGGCTTTTAGCTTAGAGGGTATGGGAGAAGAAGAGGATTCCATGGGGAGATAATCAAGCAAAGATGAGGACTATGCTCTGGCCCTTGAAATGAGGATCTGTTTATATTCTTGACAGAACTGGCAAGTTAGACTCTCTGGGAAAGTGACTCACTTCAATGTCAATGGTTAGGGAGACTTTATACAGACTAAACAAGTGCCCACGGGCGACTGGCAGGATGGATAGCTTTGGCTTTCACTCCGGGCTCAACACCTCATGGGTCGGTTGTCTTGGGAGTCTTCACTTTTTAAACTTTCACTTTCTCACTTTTACAGAGGGCTCTAGTAATAGATATCCTGATTGGGCAAAGTAAAAATTAAATATGATTTAAATCTTGCATGTAGAATGTGTAGAATTGCCCCTTAAGTTGTAACCGCTACTCCCCTCTGCTTCCTCTGTGTTATTCCTGCTTTCTAGTGCATGAAGTTAAAGAAAAATGGTAAAAAACAATGTGGATGTTGGCCCTAGAATGCAAAAATGCTAGTGCAGAGTTTGCCTGTGGGCGTGTATGACATAGGTAAATGTTTCAAACAAAAATGCCAGTGTCAGTCAAGGGAAAAACCCAAGAAACTCACTTAGGGATATTCATTTTTTTTAAATCAAGATAGTTTTAGTTACAATGTGGTATTAAAAACTTTCATCTGGGCCATATCAATTTCTGAGCCTAGTATTCTATTCTTGAAACACTGTGTGTTGTGTAGAGTTTGCATCCCATGAAAACCAATGCGAACCGTAAAGGCTCAGGAAATGGAATGAGTACACGAGAATGCTCACTGCTAAGTGTGACGGCTCTGGGTGGACTTCATGTTCTGTTGTTACAATTTGGTTACGATTATTGGAAAATATAAACCTTTGAAAAGGTAATTCTTAGGTAATGAGCCAAATGACCCTACTTTTAGCTAATTAGTCTCTCTCCCTGCTTCTGAGCTCTGTGGCTCTGGAGGACCCGAGATAAGAAGTGTCATTTGGGCAGAGGAACAAATGCCTCTATTCTGCACCAGTAATTGCAGGTCTCAAAGGTATTCAAGGTGACGGCTTTTGGAGACTTGGCAGACAAGCATTTGCCCACTGTACTTACGCCCTTCATATTTGACAGACATTTCTCTGTGCCTCTGCTTAGTATGAGTCTTTCTGGGTAAGAAATCTTATCTTTCAGTCCCTGTTGCTCAGTTATGGCAGGCCTCCTTCTGCACTTCTCTGGACTCTTTGTGCCTTTGGACCGTCTGGAGCCATAGCAATCAGGACCAAG
This sequence comes from Rattus rattus, assembly GCF_011064425.1. Lineage (NCBI taxonomy): Eukaryota > Metazoa > Chordata > Mammalia > Rodentia > Muridae > Rattus > Rattus rattus. The sequence goes on along the minus strand of NC_046161.1, from coordinate 86,610,386 downwards.
TGAGCAAGGTTATACCCTCTCAGAATGGACAAGCAAAACCAGATCTTCAGGAAAGAGACCACCAGAAGTCATAGAAAAGTGCAAGCCAATATTCAAGAGAGGCTATTCACAGAGGCTAGCACTGTGTCGAAAATAAAGTCATGCTAGTCGTGACAAAAATAGTAGTTGACAGAGTGGGGTTAGGAGAAGGGAAAGACTTCCGAACTTGAGCAATCGTTGAGTGTGCCCATCACATGCAGAGTACGAGGAAACTCTCCACCGAAGCTCGCCTGCTGGCTCTGTTCACTATTCCCACCTCCTCTAGCTGCTTCTGCCTTGGTCGCCTCCAGCCACACTGGACTGCACGTGGCTCTGCTGGCGCTCACACCAACCCACTGACTCGGAGCCCGCATCCTTGCTGTGCCCTCTGACTGGACCACTGCCTTCATTTCCACTCGGCTCGCTTCCACACACTTCAGTCTTCCATCAAATGGTGCTTGCATAAGGCCTGTCCTATATAGCCAATGACCTCTCCTCCCTTCTCCACCCCCTCACATGCTCTCTCGTTATCCTTTTCTGAACTCACAACCTTTACATACTATCTTTTTATGATAGCTGTTCCTCCTTGGAGCAGAAGTTCTGTGTGGGAAAAGACTTCAAATTAGTGACATTTGAACTCTCTGCATAGCAGCTTAGTATTTGACAGGGGTGGGATCAATGACTACTTACATGAATGCATGCATCTCTGGTAAAATGGGTTGTTCTGGGGGTCAAATTACTTGGATTCAAATTCTACTCTTGCCTTCTCTGTGCCTCTGGTCATGTTATCTAACTTCTCTGTGTACAGTTTCCTCGTGTGTAGATGGGTTGATATAGTACCTGTTCAGGGTTATCTCCGAATATAATTATCAGGGGTAATGCATATAATATACTTAGAAGAGTATTAAAAACCACAGCCAGCATTCAATGGGCCGATTATGACAGACTGATGAAAAGGGAAGAGAAGTCCTGCTGAGTCCTCTTAAGGGCTGGAAATTTCCATCACAGGCAGGAACTGTACTCCTGAGACATTACCTACCTTACAAGGGCATGCTTCCAAGAACAGAGAAGCAACTACAAGGAAAACTTTCTGGGGGTCAGGGGGAAGGGAAGTGCTATTTGTTCTTCAAGCTTCTGAGACATACACACAGTCTCCCACTTCTCAAAGCAGCAAAGTCACGAACAATGCGCATTTAAAACCGAATGGTTGCGTTTGGAGCATGCTTTGCAAAGTTTCTGCGCCTGGCACAATAAAGAATGCACTGTCATGATCGCAAAGGGAATTGTGCTTCAAGCTCATAGCCGAGAGGTATTCCCTACAAGCTAAGAGGGTGGAAATTCCGTTATAAGCAGCCGCCTTTAATTATCAATGCTTAATATTGACTGCAGAGTCAGGAAAGGCTGTAAATAGTTTACACATTTTTATCTTTTCATTAGGAACTGCTGTTATGGTTAGCTGGGGCAGAGATTATCCTACCTATTAATCTTGTTAATTTAAATCTGGTTTAATAAACACAAAGTAAGTAGGGACATGGTCTTGCTAAAAATCAGACTTGGGCTTGGCATCGATAGATCCAGATGACAAGTAAGGCATTGCCAGGCAAAAGGACAGCAGAGAGCATCTTGACAGAAGGTTCACAAAGACCCCACCACACTTCGCCTGGGTTGAATGGCAGCTGCATGGATCCTGTGGCCAATTACTTGTGGTTGGAGCCCACTGCTTTATGCACTGGACACTAAGGGAACAATTACTCCAACCTCTTTCTGAAATGGGTTTTGTCGTTTGCTAGCTCTGCTGGCTAAAGGACACGGTGAGAAAGAATGCCCAGAAGAATCCCCTGAAAGTGATTTGTGAGCCTCTGCAGCTCCCCCAGGAGCACACAATTTAAAGTGGGAGTGGCTTAACATTGGAGAGAGTCCCTTCTTTGCCCACTACAGGAAGCTCTGGGGAGAAAGGTTGGAAACAGTGAGTACCACACCACTCTTCACGCCACCAGGGCAAGGGTATGCTTTGTGCCCCCAAACGATAAGGATTTAGTATATGACTGACTATTTCCTTTTTCTGTCAGGGGCCTTTGGGTGCCAGAATATTCGTTTGTGGCTGGAGCCCAGCCAGGATGGAGGCCTTGCAGCCTGCTGATTCGGATCGCCTTGACTCCTGTGTGTTTATTTCCTGTTCTGATTATTCTTTGTTTTAAGGATGTGTGTGTGTGTGTGTGTGTGTGTGTGTGTGTGTGTGTGTGTGTGAAATGTATGTGTACATGCACATGGTAGCTTGTATATGTGAGTGCTTGTGGAGGCTAGAGGTTGATCCTAGATGTCTTCCTCTACTGTTTTCTGGCCTAATGTTTTTCTGAGTCTGCCACTCTCAGGGAAACTAGAGCTCTCTGTTTCAGCTAGGCTGTCCCGCCAAGGAACCCCAGAATCAGCCCATTCCCATCCCTACCCAACTTTGTGATTTCAACTGTGCACCTCCAAGTCCAGCTTTTATATGGGTGTTGGAGATCTGAACTCTGGGCCTCTCACTTACATAGCCAGCACTGAGCCATCTCCCTAGCCCTAAGTTTGTGTTTTTCGTGACAGCCTGCCGAGGTAAACATCAGTATCATTCACTTTGGACAGATAGGGAAGCTGAAACTCCAAGATGTGAAAGCTTTTTCCAGACCCAAATGTTGCATGATACTCACTTTCTTTGTGGCACAATCTTATTTCTAAAACAACTAAAAAATACCTTTCATTATGGTAATATCTCCAGGTAAGTGACATTGCTGAATGAGCAGTGGTGAACTTTATTTTAAAGTGTTGTAGGAGAAAGCTAAAATATGCATAAACTTTAAAAATGACTCAGACTAGAAGGAAATTGTACCAATAATTATATGTGATTATAAAACTTAAGGGCATTAGGGGAAGGCAAAGGATTTTCTTTGATGACTTTCCTTATTCTGTCTTCTAAGGAAAGACATACATGAAGACCATAGAATTTAGATGAAGGTTTTGCTCAAAGGTCGGAGAATAGATAATTTGACCTATGGTAGATGAAAACGTTTCTGAAAACTTAGCCACAGCCAGACCTTCCTCATTACTCATTTCAGCCCAGGTGATGGCTTTGATTCTGCCTCCAAGGTCATCAAGCTGGCCCCAATCCTAATACTCCAGGCAGCCATGCTGTGCTCTACCCCACCCTGATGCTGATCCCTGGGTAATCAGTCTGTGAAAAGAGCACCTATGGCCCTGGAACACACGTGGTAACCACGTTCACAGAACACAAGAGTCGTGTTCATTACAAACTTCATTCCTCAGCCTTCTCTGAGAACAGGGCTCTTCCTTCTTTCTATGTCTGACCCAGGGAAGTGGCCTCTTGCCTTGGAATGCCAGCTGGCTGTGGTACATTGTAGGTAAGAGAGGGAAACCCTTACTATCAAAGCCAGGGGTGTCCTTAAACCCAAACATGATCAAAACACAGTTTATCACACAATACCATACATTTACCACATTCCTCAGATCATGTCGGCAGACCTTCGATGACAGCAAATGAAGAAGATTCCCATACATTTGTCCTTTTGTCTTAAGGCGAGTGACCAAGTTAGGAATGACTAAGGCCACATCACTAATGACAGATCCTACCTTGATGGCAGATTCAAAACTCGGTTTGGAGAACAATTTTCCTCTACTCAAGATTAGTATGTTGTTCTGAGCAATTTTCTCCAAGGCTTTTTGGGTCTTTGTAGATAATGGCTGTTCAGTTAGGCCAGGAATGGATCACCTAAATTGTTTCTCTGTCTCTTGCCTGTTTCACGATTTCTGAATGCCCAGAACTGATGAAGAAGAAGCCATTTAGGAGAAACAGGGCTATCTGTTGTGTGCTGAACAAGCTTTGATTGAGTTCCACGGAGAGTCTCATTTTTAGGGTTCTAGTCTAGATCCTGTACTATGCTTTCAGGATTCTTGATATCCCAAGAGGTGGTAGTGAGTTGGTTCTGAGAATTTATATGTTAACCATAACCAACACCGTGAATTCCTAGGCACTACCATCAGAGGCAACCCTGTTTTAGAAATAGCGCCCCTGGCTATGTGCTCTACTAGATGCATGGATGACCCACGGACCAGTGTATGTTTTATCCGTGACTTTATCTAACTTGCCTGCTGCGAGGAGGGCTCTTCCTTCAAACTTTCATCCAGGTCCACGCCGACTCTGTTAAAAACAAAAAGAGCAGATAACCATAAGTGCCCTGCTGCAGAGGAGACGAGACCTTGAGCATCGACCAATCAAACCAGCAGGTGACCTCTAAACCCAAGGTGAATGTGAGCAAAGGTTTGGCAAGAAAACCACCTGACTTCCTTAGAAGCCCCAGGAGAGTGATCACAGCGAGGAGGCCTCGCACAGCATCGACAACAGTTCAAAGCCACTGGTTTTCACTACGGGAGTAGGGCCCTGAGAACTGGGGATAGGAGCCATCATGAGAAAGGCCTCCCTGTAGCCTCAAAACCAGGGGTACCCCACAGGATTCACAGAGCGAACTGTCTCAGAATCATGGATCCCTAGCCTGGGGCAGGGTTCTCTAATGCAGAGGAAAATCGAGCCTTGTCCAGATTCACATGGGTGTCCGCAGGGAGAGTCAAGGTTGCAGGGCCTGAACCTTATACAGTTTGGGGGGCTGGTTTCTTAAGGAAATAATACAGACCATAAATATGGAATGCTCTAAAGAGATTCTTTAGAAAAGGAGCAATCATGGAGGTTTTGTAAAGGCAACCAATATCACAACATAGCAATAACAATATCATCGTCATTACCATCATCATCATCACGAGGTTCCGGCACACCTCTAAAATCACCTTCTGGCTGTAAAATTTGCTTTTGCACTTTGAGGTTTCCTGTATCTGACAATGATTTTACATTCGTGACGATGGAAAGCAGGGAATCTTCCCCAGCAAGACTGAGGAAATAAAGCATGCTCTCTTACCCAGACCGGCTAGCTCCATGCAGCACTGTCATGCTAATCTGCCGAATGCAGTACTCCTGATAAATTTCACTTCATGCAATTTCCATAAACAATGTACAGTGCACTGATCTCTCCCCGTGCCTCCTTACTGAATACATTTCGGCATTTCCATTTTGACAGGCCTCAAAGAGAACTGGGTTTTCGTTTTTCCAGAATTGCTTCGGGCTTGTGTATCTCACTGCTTGTGCCCACCCCTCCCAATACCCACAGGCCTTTGCTGCCAGGTGCCAGGGGATCTGTCTACATTTATTGCAGCCTTTACGTTAAGTTTCTATAAGCTTTTCCTACTCCAGGACGACCAGCAGTGACTTACACACACACAGGTCACTGTGGCTTTTATAAATGGATCCCACTCACTGCATGTGAAATACATGCTCTCCTCAGCTGCTCCTGGGTTGGATCCCCAGTTGTCCACAGCCATCCTCTCAGAGGAAACTGAGGGCAAGTGGGAGCTGTAGTAGAGGGGGAAACAGCAGTGTAATCTGTGTTTAAAACATACTACTCTCCCAAATCTTACAGAAACACAGACCCTGGGAACAACAAACTGGTGTTCAAGTGAGGGGCCCTAATGATTGCTTTTCCTCTTCCCTAGAGTGAGTTCCTTGGGTTGGGGGTGGGCTGGGAGCCTGGGAGGAAGCTGGTGAGTGGGTGGCAGTGCTTAAGTCAGGCTCCAGCAGAGCGCTGCACAGCAGCCTTTAACAGATCAGCCTCTACTGCTCTCAAATATCTCTTCAGTCACCCTCCAGGCATCTGGCTGGGGGTGGTGGCGGTGGTGGTGAAGACTGAGCTCGAAGCCCTCAGAGCAATGAGGGGGTGACAGGACAACAGTCACCGTGAAGATGGGGGCTTGTTTGAAAGTCCTGCAAATCAAGATGCCCTGGGCACGGGTAGCCCCTCTGCTTGCACCCAAGATTATTATCCCAATCTGTGGCATTCAGGCTGGTGGGGAGGGCTTCGAGTGGACTAGCATTTGATTCTCCACAGTCAAGTAGGGAAAAGTCTTTCAGTTACTTAAGAAGGAGAAAAGGGCACATGTGCAGTATGTGTGTGGGTGGGTGGGGGTGTGGAGGTTGGGGGCAGGGTGCTAAGAAGTGTGGAAAAGGTAAGAGGGAGGAAAGAAGACGAAAGGGAGACCAGAAGGGAATGGAGTGGAGGAGGGTGACAAGAGTAGAAGGGGATTAAGGTAAGTGCCCCCTCAAGTCCAGTGCAGCCAGTGGCCATAGGTGTGTGTGACCACATGGGTGGCATGTGTGGCGGTCCATGCTGTCCTGTTTTCCTGGGACAAAGACACCCTCATTCTAGATTGCTCCTCATGTAGGAAATTCCTTTGAGACTCCTTTTCAACAATAAAGGTCCAACCTGTGCCAGGACTCCTGGGCACCCTGGTGGGCGGCAGATTGAACTGAGATTCTCCAAGCATCAATTGCCCGGGCCACTTAGGGGTCTTTTTCTAGTGCTCTGCTTGAAACACAGGAAAGAACAGAAATGAAATTTCCTAAGAAACCGAGCTATTAAAGTGGCAGTACTGAGGTTTTTCACCAAAATTTAAGCATTTCTCCCCAAACAGCAATCAAAGCAGACACTTCTAATCCCAATTATTTGCCAACCAGATGGAACTGAGGAAGGATGGCAGCTGATTAAGAGCTTTGGCTTCCTGTGCAAAGCGCCTCAGAGGTCTGGGTGGGAACAAGACACCGCCCCACCGCACCTCAGACCATTTCCGGCAGGAGGAGATCTGTTTCCGGCCAGGTTGCTGATGGACTTGGCCTACAGCCGAGTAGGTATCTGAAGTGGCTTTGGCTTAAAGAAGACAAAGACGGGGTTGGGGACTTAGCTCAGTGGTAGAGCGCTTGCCTAGGAAGCGCAGGCCTGGGTTCGGGTCCCCAGCTCCGAAAAAAAAAAAAAAAAAAAAAAAAAAAAGAAGCAAAGACACTGGGCAGCACTTGATACTTGCCTTCAGGGGCAGCCGGGGTGAGCAAACAGGACCCACAAGTATTTAGTTTGGAAGGTTTAATGAAAATAAAATTTGGGGGAAAAAATAGGGTAGTTAAGTGCCATGAGGGGACAGCATAAGAAATACCATCCATTTGAGACTCCGGCAATTCTCGATTAAAAAGAAAATCTTGCCAAAATGTATTGCTTGGCTTCTTGCCTCCTTAAACACAGGGTGCTAGGGTGTTCTCTTCTTAACTAGAGGGCTCAGTATCGCTCTTGGTCCCATAAAACCTAATGCTTGCCACTTCATAATGATTTCTGAGAGGTGTGTGAACTCTTTATGACCATATTAAATGTCCCCTAACTACTATTATATTTTTTTAAATCTGCCAATTAGACTCTCTTGATTTCCTGGCTGCAACAATAATAGATTAGCTATTTTCTCCCGTGTCCTGTCCCCCGCCACAACACCACTTTTTATTTAGTGGGACTAATAGCCTGATAATTAAGCTGGACACGTTTTTATTTTTAGGTTTATTATATAATAGCAAATTGCAAACATTGTAGAAGGGTTCACAGAAACACTCTGTTCTTCCCTCACCCCACACAGCCTCAGCTTAACCCCTGGATGTCTCTCAGGGTAGCTTTCTGTCTTTTTCTTGATTGTTGTGCATAATAGTAGATATTGACATGCATGCCACACTCCTACAGCATCCCCAGGGCTATGCAAACATCCTGACTGCATCGCTCCCTGTTCTGTTTCAGGAGGCAAGCCAGAGCGTAAAAGAAACATGTTTTCGGGACAACCTGACATCCACTCACTTTTCTGCATTAAAGATCACTTACACCCTATGGGTTTGGGAGAGACTGTAAGAGCAAGACACCATGTTACCCCAGTGTGTGAAGCCACATGTATCTCAGTAGATCCCCAAGGGAAATCAAGGGGCTTAGGAGTGAAGTCCAACCTGCCCAAGCCGTGCTCAAGATTCTTTGACACTTCTCTCAAGGTGTCAAGTTTTCCCTTCTGCCAGTCTGACCTAATGCATGATGTCTATCTGTTATCTGGGCTTCATTCCTAAGCCAGTAGCTGAGACTAGTTCTGAGCTGTAACTATGTCCTGCTTCACTCAGGTCTTCCCCATGCCCCGCTTTCTTCCCTCCAATTTCCAGGTTTGTTGTTTGGGCCACACTGGCTGCCTCTGGGCCTCTGTGATGTCCTGCCTTCTTTCTCAAGCTTTCAAACATTGCTCTTCTCTTTCCTTCCTTCTCTATGGCTTCCCTGCCACAAGGCCTTCATAAATCTTAGATTCCTCCTTAAATGTTTCACCCTCTTTGTAAAGTATGCCCCCTGGTATAGTTGCTGTGTACACCCGAGCTCAGCTTGTTTTGTTTGTGCTGACCTTGGCTTACCCACTGTTAACTCTGTACTGTTTGCCAGCCCTTACCTGAGCCTAATGATTCCAGAGCCACTCTCAGCTTTTGATGTATACTGCCTGGGCACTGAAACTGGTCTGGACCATGCACAGTGTCTCTATTCAGCTTCCTTGTTAGTACCAAGGAACTAATAATGCAATAGGACTTCATGGAGTGATCATAAAAAGTGTTCAGCTTAGAATCCAGTGCATAGAAGATTCTAAATGTTATCAACTGCAGCTGGGTGATGATGGTGCAAACCTTTAATCGCAGCACTCTGAAGAAAGAGGCAGGCAGGTCTCTACAAGTCCAAAGCCAGCCTGGTTTACGGAGTAATTTCCAGGTCAGCCAAGGCTCCACAGAGAAACCCTATGTTACCAGATGATATTGATGTTAATTTCTGTTATTATCAGCATTTCCTGTCAGAAGCACCAGGGTTCAGATTCGCCATGCCTGTTGCTTATCTGTGTCTCTAGACACACCCTTGGGTCCTGCACTGAGGCACCCCAGAATCTCTATCAACGGTCACATTGAGCCATAGACCAGTGCACAGCTGGATTAAAGGGTGTCACTTCTGTCTGCTTTTCTCAGTTGGGGTTTTTAAAAATATGTATGATTTATTGATTGAGTAGGAGAAAAGGAAGATAGCTAAGGAGCAAAAGGAAGGGTGGGGAAGAGCTGATCACGAAGAAAACGGAAGGTGAAATGGAAACAGGCAGAAGAAAAGAAAAGACTTCACGTAAGGAGAATGCACAGGAGGCGGGCAGAGCTGAAGCACAGGTAGCTTCGGAAAGGAGACCAAGAGTAGGTGTGCACACATCACAGAAGGCCAGTACGCTATCTAAAAATAGAGAGGAAGAACCGGTAAAGGATTAAAAAGCCACTAAAAAGTATGGTTAAAATTTTATATGACATTTTGCATTCTTGATGTAGTTTTTAATTCTAAGTGAGTGGAGTGCTTCCTCGATGGTATTCAAATGGAAATGAAAGGGAGCCTCGCACATATTCCCAGCTGTGCCCTCAAACATCTCACTCTGGGCTCCTCATTTACAGCCGAGCATCCAGCTTCACTTTCAGAGCAAATGCATCTCTTGTGGACCATAATGCTCCTCCCTCCCCAGTGAGCCTCCATTCTTTGGTGGATTTTATTAGACATATTAAAATCTCTGGATGCTCTCATACCCAACCGTGGCCAAATGGATCCTTCAAAGTTGGAATTTTTTTTTTCTTAGCAGGAAAGCAAGCGAAGTAAATCACAAAAGGTTCACTTTTCCCATTAAAGCCACAAAATTCCTTTCCAATTCTTATCGTTTAGAACCTTTAGGGCGGTGAAATATTACTAGGACTTGGTTTCATTATGTGAATTCCAATGGTCTTAGGAACTCTTTTGATTCTTTTGAGGCCACTGCTGATGGGCTGAGAAGTGAAAGAGGAGAAACCATTTCCTCTCAGACCTGCATTTGATGGTACAGTGTTAAAAAGAGCAGTTTCAGTAAGAGAAGGGTGACTGGATATTGAACACATAAATATAACTTGACAATGGAGCTGTGTGAGAGGCACCTGCTAATGCTTGGGGACTCTTACGTGGGCTTGAGGGTACTAAATGGGGGACTACACTTGGGTACTGTACCTCACTGCTCCCCTACATCCTTTGATTAAATGTCATTGGAGTCTATGGATGATCAAAATTTGTCCAATTTAATAATTAAAATATTTTAACTTGATTTTGGGAGAAAAGAAAGTAAATAAAGTGGCAGAAGCAATTATATATCTATTTATCTGAATATATATGTATGTATGTACACATATATGTGCACACATATACATATGCTTTCCTTTTTAATTTCAGTATGACTCTGTAGTGAAGAGTTTGGACCATGGGGTTTCAAATCTGACATCTCTCATTTATTGCATTTGCAACTTTGAAAGTTTTATTTATTATGTGGTGTACATGTGTTTGTGCATTGGGGTGGGGCTGAGTGTGCCACAACATGCATGTTGAGGTCACAGGACAACTTTGTGGAGTTACTCTCTCTTTTCAACTTAACATGGGTCCATAGAATCAAACTCAGGCCACCAGACCCGCGTTGTAGAGTACAGGCACATAAGTGCCTTCACCTACATACTCCCTGATCCCTCAAACACTTGTGGGTTAAACCTCTTTAAACCTTAATTGTCTTAACTGTGTAGAAGGCAATAACAGTCCATTTTATGGACCATTACAAAAGTTTTAGGTTGCTTTTTTGCTGGTTTGGTAAACACTGTGGCCAAAAGGAACTTGGGGAGGAAAGTTACATTTCCAGGTTTCTCTCTCATTGAGGAAAGCCCTGAGTAAGAACTCAGAGCAGGAACCTGGAACAGACACCTGGAGAAGACTGGCTTGGTCTCCATGGCTTGCTCAGTCTGCTTTCTTAGACAGCATAGGACCTCCTTCCCAGGGTTTGCATTGCTCATTATGGGCCAACTCTTCCCACATAATCAAGACAATTTCCTAAAACACATGGCCACAGGTCAATTTGGCCTCGGCATTTCCTCAACTCCTTCTCCTTCTTTCCATTCGGCTCTTGGTTGTGTCCAGTTAACAATGAACACTAAGTAGTTCAACAAGGAAGAAATAAGCAAATACATAAAGTGCACAAAACACTGGCTGCCACCCAAGAAGCAGTCACGGAATATTAGCTATGCTCTTCTTATTAGGGAGAAATTGATGTACTTTAAGTCAAGTGAATGATAGAGGCTAAGATACAAAGGTCAATAATAGGATTCCTGCCATTGCTGGCCCAACATCTATTGGAGAAGAGAAGCTCTACAGTACAGGGTGGTGTGAGGAGTATCACACATGGATGAGGAGAATGTGCCAGTAAAGAGCCTGACAGTGGGAGGCTGGGCAAGAACTAAGTCTGCTTCTCAGAAGACCTGGAAACTGAAAAGTGAAACTGAGGTTTAGGGCAAAAAAAAAAAAAAAAAAAGAGGAGGTTGAGGAGGGACTCTCTGAGGCACAGGGTGAGCAAAGTCACAGCAGCATTAAGAAGGTTGGAATGTGCTGAAGAGCGTGAGTACACGCAGGGCTGTTTTAAGATGCTTCAGAGTGGGGCTGGGGATTTAGCTCAGTGGTAGAGCGCTTGCCTAGCAAGCACAAGGCCCTGGGTTCGGTCCCCAGCTCCGGAAGAAAAAAAAAAGATGCTTCAGAGTGTCTGGAGGTTGGATTAAAAGGACCCTTGCTTGAATGCTGTGTTTAAGAAAGCATATTAGAGATCACTGGGGTTGTGTGTTGTGTTCGCAAGACTCCTGAAAATGTGGGTCACTTACTAAACAGCTTCAACGGTTTAAGGAAGAATTCATTAGGATATAATTTAAGACACAGGTGAAGAGGGGATACATTTTAGATATGTAGCTAAGTGTGGTGGGATACTGAAGGGACATATGTCAGACACATGTGGAGATGTCTCTGAATTTCTGCTTAGAGCATCTAAAAGGGTGGTTTTCTCCTAGACATATATTGGAGGGGAAGCATAGGTGAGAGTCTCCCCAAAGTGACATCATGTTGTAAAGGTGAAACTGACACTCAGACTCATAAGGTCAGAGCATTTCCACTCTAGTGGAACGATGTTAACTCTCCACATTATCAACTCAGGAGAAATTAGCTCTCTACCTTCCGGTTTCTGTTCTTAGCTTGTCTGAAAGAGAAGTTCAGATCAGCAGGTAAAGCACAAGGAATAGGATAGCTAATGGCTTCTTCAGACACAAGACCAGTAGATTAGAAATTTTCATGGCATGGCCAATTCAGCATTTGATATCAGTTCGGACATCTAACTTAAAGACTACCGAGAAGCCATTATGAAAGAGGCTCAGAGGATTGGTCATTAGACAATCTTGGAGATATGTGAATATTTTCTGGAAAGTGATGAAATGAATATGAAAACGTTTGGTCAGGACTGATACATACAACACAGGTCAGGACCACATTATAGTATTCAAATAGACTCATGGAAAGCCACATTTTTCCATTCCCTGTGAAGCCGAGGGTGATGGGTCATAGGGCAATGTTGCTACAGTGAGTCTCTTAGTCACTGGCTACATGACATGACAATTTTATTCGAAGATTTGTTTCAGAGGACAAGTGTGGCCTCAGTGCTGAATGTGGAGCATCAGGAGATATGCAAATGAATTGAAGAAGCAAGGGAGGTTCCTCAGTGTACAATGACCTTTCTGTTCTAGGGGGCCAATACCTCTTCCCAAACCTTGGGACTTGTCCTGTTGTCAAACTGAACATGGCTAGATCAAGGGACTATTGAGGCATTCCTGTCTTGCTGTCCTGAGCTGCCCACATGAATCTGTTTTTTTTTTTTTCTCCAGAGATTACAAAACTGGGATGGATTCCATAAAACATTGTCAAGCTGAGAAGACTAAAAAGGTCTGGTTTGTTATACTCTGCTAATAGGATTTACTGGAGATGGTCCACAACAGTTATCAAGAGGCATTTGTCATATTCAACAGAATTCTGAAGATTTATTAACACTTATTTGTGTGACTCCACACAGGAAGCTATTCCGTTTCTTCCTCAGCACGATGGGAGATTTGGACGGCAACTCTCCTAGATGGCTTTGTGGATATGGCCTACACTGGATCCAGCAAAAGCCTGCCACCCAGAAAGTGCCTGGAAGCTAGAGTTGTGTTTAGGCTGATTGGTGACGGTCTTTGCACCCAAGCTTTCTGTTTTGAAGCCTCTAACCTTACAGTTGTGTCTCACCCCTTCTCACCTGGTCCTAAAGCAGATTTTCTCTGTGACTTCTGATCCCAACGGAGGCTTATCAACAATAGAATGTGAGGATATGATGACTGGGAAAAGAAGACGTTCTGCCTTCAGAGCTGAGCCATGTGGCAAGGGTTTAAACTCATCTGCCAACTTGGGAATGCCATTGAGAGATGTATGAGATGCTAAAAATATTATGGTCTTTGAAGAATAAACTTCAATAAACAAATGCATGTCGCAGACACAAATGCATCTTGTGCTTCATGCTTAGCAAAACTTCCTTTAAGTGCAAAGTGTTTAGTTCTGCCAAGAGGTAAGCTAATTTCAAACTACAGATAAGATCAGTTAGAAACCGGATTAAGAATGATTATGCAGACTAATTTATTTTGACCTAAGCCACAAGTGCACTGACACCCTTCGGTGGGAAGACAGATGTAATAGCTTAGCAAGGCAGCTGGCCTTTCTTTCCTCAGGCTTCTCTGTGGGTGCCCTGCCTGAGCAATTAGGGATTTATCAGAGCCAAATGCACATCCCCAGAAAAACCACCCTTTCAAGTGGATTGGCTTGTTTAAATTCTAGTGTGTTACCAGGTGGGGTGTCTTCTCAAAGTCAGGCTGAACATGTTATATGGGAAAAAGACATTTTATTACTGAATATAAAGTAGTCATAGGAGCCTGCTTTATGAGTTGGTATGAAACTGAAAGTGGCTGAAAATAAATCCTAGGCTATTGGGCATTTGGGGGAAAAGTGGAAATCCTAATGCCTGAAAACCGAGTGGCTGCCTCATAGTCAAACAGATAGGAATAGAAGACAAATTGAAAAGGCATCTATCTTTCCCCCCCCCACTTCAAGCCACTTCTAGCTACAGAGAATAGCAAAGAGAATGGTGGTCAGTCCTGGCTCTCCAGCAATACCATGCTTGGGACACATGGGTCTGGAGGGAAAGCTAAGAGCACCTTTGTGATGCTCATTTTGGGTGTTTCCCAGCTGCCATGAAAGCCAGAAAGGGAGTTAGAATGACTACATGCTCTTGCAGTGCAAAGACTGTATCCTCATGAAAATCACCTGCAGAAATCAAGAGTGGACATTGACAAAGGGGTCCCAGAAGGGAAACAAGTACTTAAGAGCATTAAAGATCCTCTAAGCATAATCTAAAAAAAGTTCATACAATTAAAGCAATGAAAATCAGGAGATTCTTTTGTGGTGATGCCATAGAAAGAACCCTTAGAGGTAAGCAACAGTGCTTTTAAGACTGATGGATGTTTAAGTATAACATACACCCATAAATGTTTAAAATATCCCATACAGAAGGTGAAATTCTAGTACTTTGCCTTGGACCCTCCAGTGTGCCTTAAAATCACAACTCTCTCTAAGTGCTAATATGTAACCTTTCTTAACACAGCATAAGGTTTTCTGTCTCTTTGGAAATAGGCTTAAAATGTAAGGGCTTGCCTGAGGTAACTCTTGGGCTTGTGTTCAAACAAAGTACAAGTAATTGAGTGATTGAGTCACAAGAACGTGAGAACGAAGTCTCTAGGTCACCAGTTATTGGGAGATGTTCCCACAGAGCACTGGAGTAAGAGAGGCAAAATATGCAAAACAAGGCTCAAGGCACAACATTGTGATAGCTCACACTAACATGAAAAGTCTCAACTAGGCAATATCAAACCCTGTATAAAGTATATGAATCTAGGAAAGAAAATCTGAAGCTATCGCGACACCATTTATTTTAGTAATTAACGACAACAAAAAGGAGGGTTTCTAAGTCATCCCTTTAAGTTCACCACTACAGAGCTCTTGCAACTGGGCTCTATGGTAAACTTATGCCAGAATGTCTGGAGTTGCTGGCCATCCATCACCAGCATCCTGCAGATGCTACAGCATTAGGAACCATGTGGACCTAAAACAAAAAATAGCCAAAGAAGATTGTTTCACCAACACTAATAAATCACTGAAATTGAAATTAAAATGGCTCCGGGATGAATAATGGCTGCCAAAACCAGTGTTTAAGGCCATAATTAGAAGTAGATCGTGATACAAAATCTCAGCGAGGAAAAGCTGCGATCTTATTTTCCTTGGAGTCGGTTAGTACTTTACAAGACCGAGTGGTGTTATAAATAATTAAGACTCAGATTTATGAGATATATCTACACATATTACATCATAAATATTTGTTTATTCTTTAAGTAAAAAAGCTTTTTCCTTAGCCTCAGAAGAGTTGTCATAAGTAGTTTTAATACCTAACCTTACTTTTGCTAAAAGTGAATAAACATCTTAATTTACAAAGGAAATTGACAGGAAGAGATAATGGGTAAGTTAGGAAGCTGCCATGACTCACGAAAAGAGAAGAAAATAATTTTCATCCATTACTGAGCGGGATTAAAATAAATCAACGGAAAAAAAATTAATAGCAAAACAATATTTTTCTCTGGTTCAAACCAACTGCTATTAGGCGTCCTGTCAGTGCGCATGCTCACTGGCTTGACCTTGCAGACGTGAAACTGAATACCCAGACTCCAAACACTGAGGGATGCGTGCTTGGCGCTAGAATAAGATTGAAGAGTGCACTTTGGTATTAGAATCAATGGTTTAAAATCAGGAACGGGAGCCAAGAACTGATGAAAATGTTATTAGGGAGATGTGTTAGAAGGGATGAGAGAAGAGAAGATGAAAGAGAGTGGAGATTGTTGCTGTAAAACAGGCTCTCCCATTATCACCGTGGTCACAGAAGAGGCACAGCATGCCACAGAAGAGGCACAGCATGGGAGCAGGATCAGCATCCATTTGGCAGGAAATGAAATCATGAGGGTTAAGTGGATGCTCATGGCTAAGGCTCCATTCAGGCTTTCCCAGCACATCACTTGAGAAGATCACGAAGACGGCTTCTGCAGCCGGTGCATGCGAAGCGATATTGTAACTGACACACTATGTATGTCTTGTGGGTAAATACCCCTGCGAGCCATGATCATCTCTTCCTTCCTCTACTTATCCATCCATGGGATATTGGTGGGAAATAGATCAGGACCATGGTTGCTTTGCTGGCTATTTTGGGACCCATGAAAAATTTGTTAGTGCATCTTTAAAGTAATTTTGCTGGTTTTCACCAAACCTAAGATAACATCAATTACAAGGCATCTTATTACTTTATTGGCTTCCAAAAGAAAAATTACTGCTGATTATATTTGGTACACCATTAATTGTATGACACGCCTCTGCTTCATAAACGTTAAGATGTGGAAATGTGAGTTTGGGATCAGTGCCATTTACTTATAAAATATTCAAAACCCAGGGTTTGTCAGCAATGCTTGCTTGTCAGTGTACGGCCCTGTTTATTTTGTGCATGGCTAGTATATTCAGAGGTCATTGAGGGAAAAGTCAAAGATATGTTTTGAAATTTTTATCAAACTATTCAGTGTAGGCTTGTAGATCAAAGTAATTCATCCCGCTTCTTAATTGCACTGGAAACAACTTTCAGGTCACTTGGTAATTAAGTCAGACTTGGAATGAGATACCCACGGGTCTTGTGGGTGCTGAGTGGGCATGCACGTGCCCTAGAGAAGGGTGGCTTTCTGTGCATCCTTAGGGTACTGTTCTCTTACTCTGCAGGAACCTCGGTTGAAATCATCCTGTTGCCTGTATTTTCTCACATCTTCTAGTTCATTCTTGGAAACCACTCTCACTCCCATCATCGTCTTTGTACTCATTCTTCCTCTTTAGGCTTCCGCTCCTGACAATGTGGACAGCATCAACTGAGTTCTCTTACCCTTTGACCTTTGAATGGTTTGACCAATGGCAAGCACCATTAAGACCTTGGAATAGGACGGGTGGTGCAGCAGGGGATAAAGATCTGGGGTTGATGTCAGGCTCCCTTCTGTCTGGGTCACCATTGTTGCTGCCAAACTTCAATTAAGTAGATCAAAAGAGACAATAAGGATCAGTTGTATTTATTAATGAAATGGGAGTGAAAAGAAGAATACAAAAAGATGAAAGGTTGGCTATTCAAAAAGAGTGGTAAATTATTAGCCAAAATAGCAGAGTGTGTGTGTATGAGAGAGAGAGAGAGAGACAGAGAGACAGAGAGACAGAGAGACAGAGGCAGAGAGACACAGAGAGAGACAGACACAGAAAGAGACAAAGAGAGAGGCAGAGAGGGGTCACATTAATAATGAAGGTGGAGACATTGTAACAGAGACCAGTGGCCTTCAAAGGATCGTTCAACTATACATTGAAAATGATAAATCTAGATAGAACTGGATAAATTCCCAGGCACACAAGACTTACCAAATTTAAACTTAGAGGACAGAAAGAAATTAAAAGGACTACAGCAAACAATCGAAGTCATAAGGAAAAGTCCTCCAACTAAAAAGCTGTCTACAGCCAGATAGATTCACTGCTGAGCTCCTCCAGTCCTTCACACAGACATAAACCACACTGCTCCTTAAACAATTCCATAAACTGGGAAGGGAAGGCGTGCTACCAATCTCATTTTACAAAGCTATTGTTAACTTGATTTCAAAACCAGAAAAACAGTTGAAAACACGAAAATGGTAAGCCAAGCTCCATGATGACCATAATCAAAAAGATTCTAAATAATACATTTGAAAATGGGCTTTAACAATACTTGTAAAAGGAGTATGCGGGGATGGCTCAGCTAAGAGCACCGATTGCTCTTCCAGAGGATGCTTCAGTGCTTAGCATGAACAGGTTTGCTTACAGTCATCTGTCACTCTAGTCCTAGGGGCTCTGCCACTCTCATCTGGCCTCAGTCAAAGGAGGCACACAAGCATGTGCATGCAAAACATCCATATGCATAGAAAAATATTTAAAAAATATACAATGTTCATTCGCCATTATTAAATTGGCTTGCTTTCAGGGATACAAGAATGCTTCTGCATATGCAGATGAATAAGTATAATGTGCCATGTAAATGTCAGAATAGAAACTGCATGGTCATCTTAATAGTTGTAATAAAGTGGTTTTCTTTGGTGAAGTCCAACATCACTTCATGATAAAAAGCCCCAAAGAAACTAGGAAGGAAGCCTGGAGAGTCTGCTTAGTGGTTAAGAGTACTTGTTGCTCTTGCAGAAGACCTGGACTGAGTTCCCAGCACCACATGGTGGCTCACAGCATCCATAACTCGAACTCCAGGGCATCTAACACCCTCTTCTGACCACCATTCCCAGGCACCAGGCACCCATAGGATAGACAGTTATACAGTGCAGGCAAAATGCTTATACACATAAAATAGATAATCTAAATTTCTTTTTAGAAGAAACTAAGAAGAACATACGTCATCATTGTCAAGCCTGTATAAGCCAATACAATAGCACCAACATATTAGATTAGACAATGGAGAAAGCATTCCCTCTAAATTCAGAAATCAGATGAAGACTCATTTTTTTTCCACTCTTACTCAACATAGTCCCTGAAGTTTTAGCTAGAGAAGTGAGACAGGACAAGGAAATAACAGGGATAAACATAGGATGGAAAAGTCAAATCGTTCCACACTTAATATGATCCTGTATTTAGGAGACAATAAGACTCAACCCAAACCTCTCAGAAATGAGTATCCCTTTCAGCAAAGTAACAGGATGCAAAATCAATACGCAAAACCAGTAGCTTTCCTGTCTAGCAAACACAAGCATGCCAAGGGAAAAATTGGAGAAACAACCCCGCTTAAAATAAACAAAACACTTAGGAATGAATCTAACCAAGGAAGTGAGAGACTTCCATGGCAAAACTTTCAAAATACTGGTGAAAGAAATCGAGAAGGACATCAGAGGGCTGAAAAGACATCTCAGAGGGTAAAGGTGCTTTCTTCTCAGGTGTGATCACCCGAGTCCTAGTCCCAGGACTAGAATTCACATAAAAGTGAAGGAAAGGAAGCAAGGCCACAGAATTGCCCTCTGACCTCTGCACAGAAATAATAAATACATATGCTTTTGTCGTTTTTAAACAATAAACTAACCTCATGTACTCATGGGTTGGCAGAGTCAATAGGAGGAAAATGGCCGTATTATCCAAAGCGATCTAGAGATCCAACACAATTCCTATCTAAATTACAGTGACATTCTTCACAGAATTAGGGAAACAATTCTAAAATGTATATGAAAACACAAAGGACATTGTATAGTCAGAGCAAATCCGGAACAAAAGGAAAGGGTTGGAATCATCCAATGCTGGGTTCATGATGTAGCACAAAGCCACGGTAACAGAAGCTGCATGGTCCCAGCACAAGATCAGACACATCAATCAGTCACACAGAATCGAGGACTCAGAATCAAACTCACACAGCTACCACCTCTTGGTTCTTAGTAAAGGTTCCAAAAAAACAAACAGTGGAGAAAACACAACCTTCTTAAACAAATGGTGTTAGGGAAACTAGTCGGAAGAATGAAGCTGGATTCCTATATTTGGACCTGTCCTGAAAAATAAAAAATAAAAAATAAAATAAAATGGTTCAAAGGTCTTACGATAAGACTGGAAACTGGGAAACTCTTGGAGATATTTATATTTACATAGGTATTAGCAAGGACTCCAATGGCTCAGTAATCACAAGTGGAGTTACATGAAACTAAAAGACTCCTGTACAGGAAAGGAAGTGAGTACAGAGACATTCTACAGAACAGAGCACGTCATTGCTAGCTGCATAACCAACAGTGAATTACCATGTAGAATAAATAGAGGACTCAACAACTAAACATCAAAAACATCCAAACAACGCAGTCAATAAATGGGGGGAAAGCTCAATATCCTCGGGCATCAGCAAAACACAAACTAAACTACACTGAGATTCCATCTCACTCCAGTAAGAATGGTTATAATTTAAACAAACAGACAAAAATAAAAACAAAAACAGCACCAGAGAAATGGCCTAGTGATTGCCCTGATTTGTTCTCTGCTGCTGTGATAGACTGACCCAAACCAAATTGGGGAGGAAAGTGCCTCATGGTTATGTCCACGGCCCAATCTGATCAAGATGATTCCTCAACTAAGGTTTCCTTTTCCAAAGGGTGTGAAGGTGACAACCAAGATTAGTCACTTCTGGTGGAAGGACAGATGGGCTCCCCACCAATAAGTACATTGGCAAAATCATGTCTATATTCCTTCACAGACTAAACACGCTTGAGCACATGCATATGTATGTGCATACACATATACACACATTAAGATTAACTAATAAAAATAGGTTAATTTTTAATAAAAGAAACAAAAACAAGTGCTGGTGAGGATGTAGAAGTGGGGTGGGAATGTAATGTAGTCCAGCCATTCTGAAAAACAGTGGGGGTTTCTTAAAATATGAAAACTAGAGCCACCCCATGACCCAGCTATATGACTTTCTGGTAAACAACCTCTAAGGAAGTACATACCACAGGTCCTTATTCACATGAGTTTTTTTGTCATTTGTTTGAGTTTTTGGTTTTTTTGCCCTATGCACAATAGCTAAGCTATAGAACCAGCCAGTGTGCCTGCCAACATAGAAAGCCAATGTGATATAAATACAAATGATGCTTTGTGTCATGATGAAGAAGAATGAAATTCTGTTGTTTCTTTGAAAACAGATGCAATTAGAGATTGTAGGACCCAAATATGAAAGATTCAGAAGGACAAACATTGCACGTTTTCTCTCATTTACGAATGCTTGGGTTTCCACAGATGCACGCACAGCACACATATGGATCATGTAAAATATAAGGGGAGGGAAGTGGACTGAAGATAGGGGTGGGAGGACATGGGGAAGGATTATAGTTAATTCCATGATAGATTTGAGTCTTCATAAAGCATTTAAAACAGCCGTTTGATGCTGTTCATCTATACAACAAAATATGATACTGTAGTTTTTAAAAATTCATGTGAATTTTCAACCTACTTCACACCAACCTCTAGAGATGAAATCATTGAGCTGTTTTCTCCAGTCAATACCTTCCTTATTTGGAGAGAGTCTACCAAGCTCCTCACGGGGGATTGTTGCAACCTTGGTTGGGTTGCTGTCTCATCAGCTTAGTTTTATGTGAGGTAATAATTTCTATGCAGATATGAACTGATACACTCGCTATATGCTTTAATCCTTATTTCTGTGTCCACTGTAGTTAATTTTAGTTTCATTTCCTCTCAGTACTTCTATTTGTAATTATTAATATTCCATGGCTTTTAAAATTTCTTCCTATTAATCTTCCACACTACAAAAAGAAATTTTAGCTATTAAAGCCCAGTGCTGGTTTTGCTTTATAATTACCACACAGGTCTCCTGAACTCTTTTGAAATGTACGATGTACACTAAAATCAGAGTGATCCGGGTTTTCTTACATCTTGAAAAATTAGTCATCATCCTAGGTACTGCTTCATTATTATCCATTATTTTCATTTTTCTCTTAACAATTTTATAAAAGGCCAAATTACCACAAAACCACAAAGGGAAGATACAATAGCGAAGTGAGTCGTTACTATTTTACCATTCTCTGGCTTTATTTTTATATTGCCCAAAGTATTTTATCACCTGTCAGAAGGTATGAAAGGAGATGGGAAATACTCTTTGCTGTCTGTGTTTAGCTTCCTTTGAACACAATTGAAAATTTAGGATACTTCATTCCTTATTTATTATGGCAAAAAAGAATACAATTTGCACAAGTCATATCATTCAGGATTATTAGGGGGAAAAATAAGACAACAGATGCGAAGATGTAGCTGGCATCAGTTTAGATCATTCTGTAGGTGATGGCCTCCAAGGTGCATTTTAAACCCAAGAACCCAAGAGTGCACAATATAATTCTAAAGCAAAACTGAGATGTGGCCTTCTTGTTCAGCTAGTCATTCCTCAGGAAGAATTTATTATATAATAAATACTATGAAGCAAGACTAGACCATCCCATACTTATCAAGGGCCATACCCAATATTCTTCCATTTTTATGCTTTTTCTTAGTTCAAATTATTTGATGTGATTTGTAAATGAATACATGTGGAATTAGACATATACACTAAGATTATAAAGATTTGGGGAAGAAAAATAATTTAATGGACTCAGTAATTTTTATTTATACATGTAAAATTGAAAATGTTTTGTGCTCTAGAACTAATGAGATAGCCTATTCTTTTTTTCTTCGACAGTTACATTATGTAAAATTCCGTAAACGTTATTTAAATTTCTCATTCTGATGACACAGGTATGTAAAGACTAGTCAAAAGTAAGGACCAGCTAAACTCTAGAGTTAAGTATTTTCAAAATGAAAGTGTCCCAACTTCATGCATGACGGTGATAATCAGTTGATCAATCTCTGGGATATCCCCCATTTCAGATCTAACGGCATCTAGCTTTCATCAAAACAGAATACAAGAAATATTTAATATGTTTCCCTTCTTATTGAAAGTTTGAGGAAAGTTGATTTTCACTTCTGAAAATTATTCACAAAAGTGCTTCAAATATAATCACTGGAACTACGTGATGACTTTTCCATTACACTAAAGTTAAAAGTTAATGTAGAACTTGAACTCATAGCACAGCTTGAGACCATTCTTGGATCTAGCGTGCTGCCCTGTAGACAAATAGGCTGCAAACACTCTTGAGTTCCGCACGTTACCCTGTGTAGACAGACACGTGCTGAATGCCTAGGGTGGTCTTGGAACCAGAGTCACTTCCATTTGAGTCGTGGCCCAGTGCCTTTGGTTGTGTGGGAGTGAAGAGAAGCTGCTGGTCCCAGGAATCCTACTCCCTGTGTCTATAAGGGGGAGTGACAGAGCCTGGTCTGCAGAGACTGACTTGTGCCCCCCAGTGCAGCTTCAGCAACAGACGGGGACCAGAAAGCTACAGGCACTCAGTGAGCTTGCTTCTCCCCTTTCCCTTCGGCAGCTGTGGAGCTTGGGTGTGGCATCACTACACTGTGACGAGTGGACCAGTGGACCTGGTGGCAGGGCGGAGGGCGAGCAGTCACCTGGACAAATGCGTGGATATGAAAGGCTTACAAATGAAGTAAGTGAAACAAATCTCAGTGGAAAATATGGACAGTATTGACACACGGATGAAATGGTCAGATACAGGCTCTGCTTTATGCATGTGTGTGCATGGGCGTGCGCGCGCGCTTTGTTTTGAGATAGGGTCTCACTCTGTAGCCTGGGCTAAACTGGAATTCACTATGTTGCCCAAAGCAGGCCTTGAACTCTAAGTGATCATTCCAATCTGGTCTTCCTAGTGCTGGGATTACAGGCATTAGCCCTCAAACCTGGCTGATGGAACTTTCTGAAGAATGAACGCAAACTGTCAAAGATTAGACAAGCACTTCTATTTGGGGTGCTTTGTGCCTTTGATATTTGCTGAAAACTTAGCCTTTTTTGAAAGACACAAGGTATCTGACTAATTCTTGGATTTTCTCTGCTGACAGCTCCATTACCTAAAGAAAACTGGATGCCATGGTACGGAATGCTATTCTGCTCTCTGTGCTGCAGGAAAACACTGAGCAGCGATGACAAAGAAGGAATGGCTACCTTAGGGGACATTCATGTTACCCTGAACTTTATAGATGAGGGGAGAAAGTGCTAAGCTCACTCAGGTCCACCTTCTGGATTGCAGTAAGGCATACTTTATAACAGTCAGGAAAAACTCAGCAAAACTGTCCAGTAAAGCCTCTCTTGGAGAAGGATTGGGCAATATGTAAAAGTCATACAGTGGAATAAGAAAAAAGTCTAGCCCTGGGAATTCTAAATGAAATGTTCAAACTGGAGTTTCAAATAAAACCCGAGTCACAGGTATCAGCATGCTCACTGTAGATCCCTACCCACTGGCCCCAGCTTGGTAGAAACAACTGAATTTGCTTTGCCTTCCCTCCATGAAGGCAGAACCCATTTCCCCCACTCTTGAATGAGCTCTGTACTCTTCTGGCACAAGGCCCTGTAACAAAGTATCTCTTGTCTGGCCATCCTCTGTCAGATGTCCATGGCTACTTGTAATAATCTTTTGGAGTAAGACACCTTTGCCTATTACTCATAGTCTGGTCATACATACTTTCTTACCAACTATTATTGATACCAAAGAAAGAGGGAAAGAGACGCTTTGATTTAGCACAGTCATAGTGTGTTTCTATAACAAAATTCCACAACTTTAATGATTTATTAGATGTAGATTGATTTTACACAGGTCTGGAGTCTCACTATGGAAGGTCAAACTAGTAACAGGCTGTTGGGAGAAGGCTACTCTCTGATGCTAGAAGGGACCTTCTCTGAAGGATGCAGCATATCCCTCAGAGGAGACAGATGTCGTGGCTTCACGTGATAGAAGAACAGAAGGATCAATTTACTCTCCAAAGCCTTTTTATAATTAAATGACAGATCCATTGAGGAGGTTGAAGCTTTCGTGACTTTCATCACCTTCCAAAAGCTCCATTATTCCATATTGTTGCATTGGGACTAAATCTATATGTGAACTCTAGAGGGGTCACAAACACACACAGCATAGCCATCACCTTCTAAAGGTGGGGAAATACCAAGGTGTTTTGAAAAGCATTCATAACTGTTGTTCCACACAAAGCCCCATAAATGATAGACTCTTGAGTAGACAGATCAGACACCAATGTGTGCCATAGGGAAGGCAGCATATGGTGTGACTCAAAGAACACCAGTGATTTAGGTCACTATTGAGCCATATGATCCCTGGTGACATACTTGTAGACCTTCCCTGTAAAGCAAGTGCAAGTTCTAGTCTTCCAGATGCTCAGGGATTCTTAAAAGCAATTCTTTGATTTTTTTGTTTGTTTGTTCTTTGGACAGGGTCTCTCTACATATCTTTGGCTGACCTGGAACTCATTCTGTAGACCAGGCTGGCCAAGAACTCACAGAAATCCACCTGTCTCTGCCTCCAAAGTGCTAGCATTAAAGGTGTGCACTACCACAGCTTGCTACCTCTTCACTCTTAAGTACAGCCCATGGGTTCTATGTTAGAGAATGTAAACTGAGCATTAGAATGGTCTTTATAGCCAGAAAGTGTAAAGCCACAGTCTGAATACTGCTTAAGCTTTTTTTTTTTTCCCCATGAAAAATGGTGGTCAGAACAAGCAAAAGTCTGCTGATATAAGGTCAAGGTCAATGGAAGCAGAAAGCTTCTTGAACTTCACATGTAACTTATCACCAGAGGGTCTTGTTAGAATAACTATTCGGGATCAGTAGGTATATTAGTCAGTTTGTGCTGTCATAACAAAAGGCCATAGAGTATAAGGAGGCTTAAGTAGCAGAAAGCTGCTCTCAGAATTCTAGGGTCTAGGCAGTCCAAGATGAAGAAGATGGCCAACTCAGGTCCTGGTGAGGCTTCCCAGCTGGTGGTTTTGTGTGTGTGTGTGTGTGTGTGTGTGTGTGTGTGTGTGTGTGTGTTTGTGCGCGTGCGCGTGGGCGTGCTCACATGCTCTTTTCTTCACACTTATTTCCAGAAACCCCAAGTTCTAAGATGTCTCTTATGAGGACATTAATTTTATCTTATCAGAACCCTATCCTTATCTCCCCATTTAACCCCTATTCCCTGCTCATATGCCCCCTTTCTCTCTACAAACACATCAGGATCCAACATATGAACCGTACATAGAAAGAAGAGGAAGTTTGGTAATAATTGTTGGCAGGTCTTGAGAATCTATATTTTAGGTCATGTGTATGCCACTGGCCTATGTTTGGGTTATCAGGGAACTGAAGTTAAAGACCCAGAATCTATAAGGCAGAGTAGTAGTGTGCAATGAGCAGGAGGACACCATGTGGTTCACGATGTCAGTGAGTCCTGCTGAGGAACAATACTGATGACAACAGCAATATTGTGACACGCTGACATGTAAGGTTTAGTGAGCATAGGAGGAGGAGATGGGGAGCTCAAGGCTTGTTTGTATGTTTAACCCAAATGAAACTATGAAACTGCCATATGGAAACTTGCTGTCATATCAGCTAATTAAAAATAGAATTGAAAAAGAATTTGAAGGGGGTACCTTGTATGTGTGGTTAATACTGCTCTCAGAAGCCAGAGGTTATTAAACAAAGATCCCAGTGCCAGGGGTGGGATCCCTCTTTGTGAGTTATTGGTTAGGAAAGCCATATGGGCTCCCCAGACAGTTCAGGCTACTGTAATTGTTCTTGGTTGCTCAAAAGAACTAGATATTAACACTCCATTCTAGAAGGTATCATATACTTGAGTTTGGAATGTAGAGAAAGCTTAAATTGAGTTGGAAGTTCTTTTACAGCTGGTTACTTTTTCTAGTGGTATGCAGGCTGCTGGGAGAGAAAGGCTATCAGCAGTCTTACCTAGCTATAAACACCCGGGAGCTACACTACCAACCTGTCAGGCAAAATGTGACTATTGCTGAAGTAGTGTTGACTGTCGTTGAGGCAATCGGCTCCTTTTGGATTGGATTTGAGGTTCACTCTACAGGAGGGAGTTTATGCCTGGTTAAATAAACCTAGGGGAAAGTTCATGGCGGGATGGGCAGAGAATCTAGAGTAGTGATTCTCAACCTGCAGGTCATGACCCCTTAGGGGGTTGCACATCAAATATCCTACATGTCAGATAATTACATTTTGATTCATAACAGTAGAAAATTACAGATATGAAGTAGCAATGAAATCATTTTATGAGAAAAACATGAGGAACTTTATTAAAGAGTTGCAACATCAGGAAGGTTGAAAACCACTCCTCTAGAGATGACTTCTATGACTTTGCTAAATGGACATGATATCAAACTACCTTTTAAATACGTGTTATCCATAGATTGGTGCTGTTCTCAACATTGGTCAGAGAAGCTTCTGCTCTCAATGGGCAGTGGTTAGTGCAAAGGTTAACTGGTCAATGCTAAGAATAAGTGACCCTGGAGCACTTAGCTTTAAGTCAGACACCTCCCTCATGGAGGAGGTGAGAAGAAATGGGAGGCAGGAAATGGGAGAGGAGGGGTAGGAAGTGCTGTTTTTGATGACTCACAGAAGACCTGTTGAAGACTGGACTCATCAACATTTCATTCCGGATGGGGGAGGGGCTCATGGGTCCCCATCACTCCTTGAGAAGCTGTAGGCAGTTAATGGCTGCTGGGTATTACTCAGGGGTATAGCTACTGCCAAGAAGGCCTTACTCAAGTAAATTCAAACCCGACCCCCTCCCCAAACATGTTCATGCAGATGACCCTAATTAATTACAGCAGGATAGACAGGCAGACAGACAGACACACACACACACACACACACACACACAGACACACACACACACACACACACACACACAAACACACAAACACACAGGAAAAAGACACAGAAGTTGGTGGGAACTTCTTGTGGGGAAAAGGGTTCAGAGGTAGTAGAAGAGAGATGAGAGAGGAAAGGGACAGTTGATCAAAGTATGCTCATCCATGCATGAGACTGTGAACAAATAGCTCCCGTTTTAAAGTAAAAAGCACATAGAATGGCAGGGTGCTCTTTAAGAAGTGACCTCGTTGCCATTACTTGGAACATTCCATTCAGGTATTTGGGTCTTTTCCAAGCCACGTGATACGGTCTAGATCAAATGTTCCGTGCTTCTTTACCTGAAGGTCAGGCCCTCAGACCCCTTTCTCTGGAACATTATTAAAAGCTCAGCAGCTAATGCCAACAGACAAGACACCAGTACCACAGAGAATGTTAGCACATAGACAGGAGAGAAAAACCACACCTAGATCCCTAAAGTGGCACTTTCAATAGTTCTACAAAGAGAAGTAGAGCTTAAAAAAGAAAAATGAAGATTCCGGCCACTTTGCTGTCATTTTATTTGGCCTGCTAATGAGAATCACCAGCCAGGTGAAACAGGGGTTGGCTTTAGAAAAGATCTGCATAAGAAAGAAAACGAAAGAACTCCTGCCTTGATACAATGTGACACTTTCCTGCAAAGGAGGCTTGTTCATCCCGGGCTCAGGGACATCGGTTTTCTCTAGTGATTATGTCACCAGCTCAGAGAATTGCTTTGGATGCCGAGGTCTTTATTTTCCTTGAGTATGAATTGCGCTCCTTTGGATGTGAGGTCAGGCCCCAGAAACCGTCTTCAGTTACCTCCAAGTCGATTAACTCAAAGCAGAGCTCACAGGCTGCGATTGTTAGGTGGTGGATGGCCTGGCATTTCTTTGGATTGAATAATGGCAGCCCCAAAGATAGATACCTGACCTTCTGTGGTTTGAACTCGGAGGCTCCTTTCTGAAAGACTGCGCAACAGTCTCAGATGTAGGAGACGGGGTAGGAAGGACCAGCCTGAGAACCCTGTGGGGTAACGATAGACTCCTGAGAATCTACAACAAGGTCAGTATCCCAGGCCTTTGTTTCACAGCTCCCCGTCCACCCCCAACCCCCCAGCAGCACGCTATAAAGGCTGATTTCAAATCAGGTACCAGTGGTGAGCATTTTCAACTTAGTCATCATCCCATCCTACCATGACTAAGCAGACATAGCAAAAGTCAACGGTAGAGGAATCAGCAACTCTGCAAAGCCATCTTCTGCATAAAAGAGGACGTCAAGATGGCCCAAGCCGAGGTGCAAGCTAGAAGATGCTCCTGTCAGCATGGCCCACTCTGATTCCTTCCTTTCCCTGTCTCCTGCGTATTATTACTGGCTCGCTGCTTCTCCTGGAAGCTGCACAGAGGCATGGCTTGGATAGAGGCCAGAACACACGGTCCTGGGTTTATTTAAAAGAGTTATCTTGATATTAAGGACCTGGCCAGCAATTCTTCTGAGGTTTTTCCAGATCTGAGTTTCTCAGTGCTGTGTTGCTAGAATTCTTGGCTAGGGGGGCAGAAGGGGCCAAGGACAAAGAAAACATAAATTGGACTAGAGTACTCAAGTTGTATTTAATAGTCACTGAGCTACCACTGAGACTGTGTTTAAATACTTAAGGGACGAATCTCTTGAGAGGCTCAATAATTTCCTAAGTAGGGCATTTGAGCAGAATAATGAAGACCAAATGCTGATGCCTTGGTCTCTCTCTCCACCTACTCATCCTAGTCCCAGTCTCTGAGGATGGTAGTCCCTCTGAGATGCAGTCGAGGAGAGGGATGGACAGGTTGAGCCTTGTCTCTCACTCTGAAGCTGTCACTGAACTTTTCTGGGAGCAGACTATATTAAACCTATACATTTTTAATTGCCACCTTGAGATGCCAGCTATTACCCAGGACTAGCATTAAGAAATCTGGGGTGAGCAGGGCACAGCCAGAAGCACAGTGCTCTGTGCTGAGTCTCATAGATGACTATGTCTTCACATAGTAAAATTATACCTGTTTCCTGCATAGTTTGGACCAGGAATAGGCCCCAAAGGGCATGTGTTAAAGGCGTGGGTCTCAGAACTGTGTTATTGGGAAATGATTAAAATCTTTAAAAAGCTTGGCTCTACTGGAAGTCTCTAGGTCACTGGGGTTGTCCTTCAAGGGACCGTAGAAGCCTTGGTCATCTCTCTCTTCTTTAACTTCCCATAAATTGTTCAGACACATGTTCCCCCACACAGTGCTGCCACAGGCCCAACACTACACATCCGGCTGTTTCAGATGGCTAATTCTAAACCTATGAGCCCAAACAAACCCTGTCTTATAGGCTGATTATCTCAGGCATTGCTAGTGTGACAACAGGAAACTTACAACTCTGCCTATGTTTGATGTCTAAGCATGTCACCAAAAGGTTCTTCCCAAAGGTTAATTCTCACTAATTCATCCTGTTTAGGATTGCCTGGCTCTTTAAGACATCAGGTATTCCTTAGCTCGGGGAACATTTTCAGTATTTTGTTTCATTGTTAGCTTATAGCTCTCAGCATGCTCTTCTGTCCTGTCTTCTGTCTTGCCAGGTGTGAATGCGATTGCTCTTTGAATTTATCTCTAATTCCTTTTCTTTTTGCACATGATTTCCATTTGAGGGCGATTTCTTTTTGTCTCCAGATATTTCTTAAACTCATCTCTTAGAAAATGAACTCTATTCTCAGCAGTGAATATTCTTTTATGTTTTTTTTCAATTTGTCTACTGAATTTTTTAAAATTCAGAAATATCATTCTTTGTTCCAGAAAGCCTTTCCTGTGCTCTAATTATATCTTTGTTTTAATTACTTTTATTAATGTCTTCTTTCTCTTTCCACTAGCTCAACTATAAATGAGGCTGCCAGCTCTTGCTGCTCAGCCTGGTATTTCTTCTGGTTTCAGACTTCCTCTGAATCATTGTAAATTTCCACTCTCTAATCAATTTTGTGGGCATCTCTAATGCCTGCCCCGCTCAGCCAGTAGGGGTATTTGATCAGGCAGAGCAGAGGTAGGTAGCATGGGAATAGCCCATGTCGGTTGCCTTCTGCTTAAGGAGCTGATAGAGCCCTTTTTCAACAGAGTGGACTGGAACAGCCCTGACTCATGACAAAGCCCCCAATGGTGGGTATGACCTCTTCAAATTCAGGGAAGAGGCCCCTTCTAAGGAGAGAGATGGATAGGTTCTTTCAGACACGTGAGAGAGGAGACTTCCATCCAAGGAGAAAGAGTGTTTCTCCTCTGTAACCAGGTGCTGCTGGTTACCTTGGAACCTAAAGCCCCTCACTCAACTTACAAGGCCCTTATGGGTCCTTTAGATTCTGCAGCTAATCTCAGACTTAAGTGGCAAAGCTCAAAGGACAGAGGACAAGGACATGCATTTCTCTCTGAAGGAAGAAACCTTAAAGCTTAGAGTTCCTTCTTGTTGTATTTTCTAGTATTCTCAGTGTTTCCCTATTTCATGAGGTCTTAGCACCCCCCAATGACTCCCCATTTTTCAGAGCAAACCATCTATGACTTAAACCTTTGAGATGAGCCCTGCTTTAGGCGGATCCATCAGAGGAAGCTCTAGCCTCTAGCTTCCCACCGTCCTGGACTCTAAAGCTGTGCTGTGTCGCCCCCCTCCCCTGTGGCTAGGACAGATAGATGCCTTGCATCGGGAAGTCTCCTTGTCATTCTATAATTAAGATGCTACCTTTTAGAAGATGGGGAAGTCTCAACTGGGACTTTTTTCTTCCTCAACCTCCCCTCCTGTTTGTTTTTCTGTGGTGGCACTCGACATAACATGCTCTACCCGTATCTTCTTACTTCTTCCCACAGCGTCATATGAGATGGATGTCTCCTCTTCGCAGTGTTGAACTGATACTGGAAATCAATTGCAACAGACACGGTTGGACCAGTCCAGAACTTTTCTCATAACTGGTGGGAGGCAGGGCCACAGAGCTTCAGCTGCTCCTTCGTAAGAGGGACTGATATCCTCAGCATCCAAGAGTTTATGAACTCCTTTTATAGGCAGATCTTCCTATTGCTTTCTCCTACCCCACGAGGAACTAGGTTGGAATAACCCGGCCTCTGGTTGGCCACAGCAACTGAGCTGATGTTAGGACTCCTCTGTCATGAACCACAAGATTTGGAAAGACTTCCCCAGCAGTTTGTGCCAGGTGGGTGGTAGAAGAGATAAACTGTGAAGAAACCTGTGCACTTTTTGTGGTTTAGAAAGGTACACTGTGGTGAAAGGTTAATTCCCTTAGAGGGTTGACAGGTTAGTTAAATTCTTTTGCCATTTTGACCAAATATCTGACAGAGCTGTTTGGAAGGAGATATTATTTTAATGCTTGGCTTATGAGACACAGTTGATCCCAGTTGATCCAGCATGCCAACTGGAATGCTCAGCCTGTGGTGGCCAGAGTGTGTGACACTTTTTCATATCTTCATGTATCAGGAAACAGAAAGCATAGGACAGGAAGGGGTGCGAAGCTGAATCTGCCCTGAGAGCTACTTCTGGTGACTACCTCAGCGTCTTTGCCTCCTGCCCTGAAGTGTTCCAACACATAGGCTTGTGGGGGGATAGGCCCCATTCAACACTTGAGGACAGGGCTGCCTTTGCCAAGGCAGCTCATTACAGTGGGGTGTGACTTGTACTACTCCATCTGAACACAGGCTCCTCAGATGAACACAGGTGACTGGGGCTGTGGGTGGGCAGGACCTAAGCTGAGGGGAAAAACAGAAGCCACCACTTTCACCTGTTGCCCTGGGGATGAGTGGAGAAAAGGTTTCTGACTATACCTGCCTGTGCCCCAGTCTCTAGCATCTTTTGGAGTTGCTGGCCTTATAGAGCCATTTTTCCTAGTCTAACTCTGGAAGTCATATTGAAAGTCCTAATTAGTACAGAGTCAGTATTATGTTGCTCTCTCTCTCTCTTTCTCTCTCTCTCTCTCTCTCTCTCTCTCTCTCTCTCTCTCCCACTATTGGTGCAAAAATTGTTGTCCTCTTAAAAAATCTCACTAAGAACTCTGTCACTCTAAATGGACCATTTAAGAGCAAGGGCCAGTGCCTTGCCCAGGGCCAGATATAGAGCAGGCACTAGAAAAATGTGTGGAAAATAGGAGAGTCGGTATTCAGTAGAAAGGCAAGATTCAGCCTCAACTCTTTTTTTATTCAACTTTCACATAGTAAGTTTTCTCAATTACATTCTAATTTCTCCCATACAATCCCCTCAACACCCTGTGAGCATATGTGTGGGTATGCATGTCTTTCTATTTGTGTATGCATGTGATTTATATACATGTATTTGAGTATCTATCTGCAATATGTACGTGTGTTCATGAGTGTATACTATATCCATACCAGAACACACCGCAGCCTGCCAATCATTACTTCTTCACAGACGCTAAGTGGGGAGAGCCATCGTTCTTGAGTCTATTACCTGGCATTTACAGTCTCACTGGAGAAGAGTAGGTTAGGTAGGGCAAAGAAGAGGTGGCTGTTCAGTCAAGTGACACCTAGGTAAATTTGTTGGGATGTTGACATTGGCTACATAGTCTGATCTGAGCAGAAGTAATAGTGACACAGGAAGGGAAGGAAGGGACAGCTGAGGGATGGGAGATGTGAGTGAGTAGGGTCAGGATCTGAAGCTCAGGGAAGGAATACTTTCCGGAGGAGGAGGAGAGAGAGGAAGAGGAGGAGGAAGGAGGAGGAAGCTCTTGCCAAGCTGAACTCCAAGATGAACCTCCAGTGTGAAAGAGGATTTGGGTAAATGAGGTCAGATTGGAAGGGTCCTGATCAAACTGGACTGATGTCTTTATAATAGGAGGAAGAGAGGAAGCTCTTTCTCCAATTGTCTGTGTGCATAGAAGGATAGGAAGACCATGAGAAGGTAGAGAGAGAAGGTGACTATCTGGCCCACCCCCAGGTCTTCCCAGTCTTTAGACCTATAAGATAGAAGTGGTAGGTGGTCCACTATTAGGGTTACCCTGGCTATGCTGTTTTGCTGTGGCAGCTCCTGTTGACTTAAATCTCTCCATCCCTCTACCCATTTGACCACCAGTGTATGCAAGAACAGCCTTCAGGGCCCAGACAGCCTCTGTATCTGAAGGGATTGTATTTTATTTGATCCAGTGTCACAGATGCTGGGGCAATGGGAAGAAATATCAGAGGAGGAATGTTAGGGTTCTGGGTCTCTCAATTTTGAGATTAATGAGTGCTGTTCTACGCTTTGTGGAGTTTCTAGTTTCTACTCACCCCCCACCCAAAAGTAAATAAGCAGACCCAGATGGGGGTCTCTTTAGAGTGGTGAAGCCTTTATGGCCATCTTTTTCTTATCTGCTCTGTAGTCTTCATCACATGGTGAGTCTCGTGGGGGGTTGGTGCTAAAGGGCTCAGGAGTGCAGGGCTGATTCAACCCCTCCTAGTAGTGTGGCCCATGGCTGAAAATGTGTACTTTCTGGATCTTGGTTTTCTTGCCTAGAATGTGGGGACAATACCATTACCAATCTCATAAGCACATTGTAGAGAATCAAGAAAATCAAGACATATTGTGTGTGTGTGTGTGTGTGTGTGTGTGTGTGTGTGTGTGTGTGTGTGTGTGTGTGTGTGTGTGATCTTAGTGTATGCTAAATAGAATTGGCTAGATTTTTTCTTCTCAATCTCAAGCTTATCAGCAGGGGACTCAAGGCAGAGGGAAGGACATGCAGACCAGAACATGTATTCTAAAGTAAATTATTTCTTGACTATATTGGAAGGAAGGTGCAGGAGCAGCTAAAATTGGGTTGTAGGCCTAGTGAGGGCTTGTTCTGAGCTGGTGGGGAAGTTAGGGAAGACACTCAGGGAGGTTTGTGAAGGATAGACAATGAGTGATTTAAACATCTAAGAGGGAAAATGAACCCGCTAGACAAATGGAAAAAACCTGCTGTGTAATCTGCAGACAATTTAAGTCTCTAGACAATGGATGTAAGGTGCAAACAGGCTTGATAGTGTGAACTTCTTCTCACCTCCAGCTGCCTAAGTTTGGCAGGGGGAGGGCCTGGGTGGCTTCTTCTGATAGCCCTTATTTAAGGGATGTGCAGGAGGAGAGCCAAAGCCTGCTTTCACAGCCAGCGACTGTGCTGATTTTCTCATTACACACTGTGTTAACGATGAAGGGAAATGTATTTGAGTTCTCACCTTGTGGCAGCTTCATTTTCATTTCTGTGGCCAATCCCTTAGGACTACATGTGTAAATTGCCAGTTTATGGTAATTTAATTTGTGCAATGCTTTGGACAGAGAAGACATTTTCTTCATTTATGTGGCTTTGGGCACTGTATTTTCTTCTCATGACCTCATTGGGATCTTTCTATTTGGCAGGAAGGAAGAAGGTAACACTGTACTTGCAAAGCACCTACTGTGTGCCAGGTAATATTGTAGGCAGTTTACATTTATGACTGTATCAATTTTTTTTTCCTTTTTTCGGAGCTGGGGACCGAACCCAGGGCCTTGCGCTTGCTAGGCAAGCGCTCTACCACTGAGCTAAATCCCCAACCCCAATTTTTTTTTACAACTACCTCATCTAGTAGTTTAGCTTAAGTGGCTTGCTAAGGGTCACACAGAAAGTAAGGACCAGAGTGAGGATTCACCCAGGCAGTCTTTCTCTGAACTCCATGCTTAGATACCCATAAGCTTCTCTAATGTATATAAAGTTTCTGTCAATCTAAACGATTTGCTATGGAAATGTATACTATGTCCCATTTAGCTCTTAACTGGCTTCTCCCTCCCCTTTCAACCCCCTCCACGCACCACTAAGGATGGATTATCAGTCCATGCGTCTGTCCATGCAGGTAACAAGTACATTTTCAGGGATGTATTATGCTTGTAAAAGACAAGGATGACCCAGGACTTCCATTGCCTCCCAAGGACTCAATATTTAGTTGGGGATGCAAATTATTAATCAGACAACGTATGCCTTCAACAGACAAGGATGCTGACACACCCGCATGCACAAGGCTCCAGAAGAAACAAGCTACATCCAGTAAAGGGTTGGGTCTGTGGTGCTGGATTCACTCCAGTTGCTGTGGGAGCATTTTTAGTTCCTAAACAGATGCCAGCTCATCCAGCTGGGCTGGAGGAATGCTATGGCAACAAGACACCAAGGACTCCAGTCATTGTGCTCCCTAATTTCCTGAAGCGGGCGTATAGAAAGCTGGGAACAGGACAAAGCATGTCCAGAGCTTGTTTTCAGCAAGTTTAATTGGTTTCTTTGTTCAAATGGACCTGCCCAGAATTCCTCTAATAAACTGACTGGGCGCATCCTGTGTGATTCTCAGGATGCAGCACGGACTGGATGTAACACGCACTGAACAGAAAGGAGGCTGGCATTGGAGCTGCACCCAGTCAGAGACTGGCTGCATGGCCTTCCTTGAGGAAGTTATTTATTTAAAGCTTGAAAGATTCATTATGACATGGACAAAGTACTACCACTCTTGAAGGGGTCTAGGAAGGATTAGCAACGAGTTTTGGGATGGTCTTGGTGCTAACAGACATCCAGTCAATCAAAGGTATCCTTAGGTACAGTTACATAGATGAACATGACAACAACAATTCAGTGACAGTGTCCCTAAATGGACTCATTATTGTTGGAGTAACCGCTTCCCCTCCTGCTTCTACTTTACTCTGGAAATGCTCAGAAAGGGCGAGGAGTCCATAAAAGCGCAACCTTCGATGCCCAGGTGCTGTCTGCAGGATGTAAGAAGTCATGTGATCATTTTAACTTTTGTTGGGCTTCCTATTGCTCCCCTTCAGTGGGGTGATAGGTCTTATGGTTATGACCTCACGTTGTGGTAAGAAGAGTGGGGATGCATGTTTGGGAGGTTCATATTTGACTGGTTCTATCTGCCAGATGCTGCCCAAAGCACTCGTTCTGTGTACATTTAAATAGCACAGCCACTCTGGTAGCTTGCAGGGGTAGATGGGGGAGAGCATCATTCACCTGTTTTTGTTTTTGTTTTTTAAGATCAAGAAGCAAGGTAGCAAGTGAGAATCTAGTAGTTGGCCCCGGCCCTGTGTTCTGCCTGCTACCCTGGGTGGCCACCTGAAACGTTTTATAGCCATAACCATTTTAGAGAAAGAAAAATGCTGAGCCCAGAGAGGTTTCAATTTTCCTCACCATCTTATAGCTACAAAAGAGGAGAGCCACAGAGAGCCCATTTTCTTGAAATTTAATTCTGTTTTTCCTTTTTTCCTGGAAAGCGACATTAAGAATACAGGCTGTTGGTTTCTCACTATCAGAGAATGGCATTCCGAATATGGAAATGGAAAGACTAGAAAGAAAGACTGCCCTGGTATAACAGGAATAAACATGCACCTTTATATAAACATGTGTGTGAATGCACATGCGCGCACACACATGCACATGTAACATGTATGCACGCACATACACATGCACACCCACAACCTATTTCTATATAAAAGGGTGACCCTGAAGCAGCAATGGCCATGCTCAAACACAGGTCTTAGCTTATATGTACAGCTCTTCATACAAATAAAACAGGGGTCCTTGGAAAATTAGTTAATTCCAGGGTCACAGCAAGGAAAATAGAAGATGAACCTGAAAAGGCTTACTGTTTGAATTATTTAAAAACAAAAACAACATGCTCTAAGATGAGAACTCTAATGATAGAGAAGCAGAGGGAAGTGACTCTTGGTGGCCAAACTGAAGACTCTTTAAACATCAAAATAACAACTATAATATTCTCCAACCCAGTGGATAAAACCACAGAGTTGATGGTGACACAAATAAACAACTTTGAAGGACCTTTCTCCAAAACACAGACTAATTATGAGGGGTATGTGGCTGACTTTACAG
Organism: Rattus rattus; assembly: GCF_011064425.1. NCBI lineage: Eukaryota > Metazoa > Chordata > Mammalia > Rodentia > Muridae > Rattus > Rattus rattus. Next base: position 86,573,191 of record NC_046161.1, on the reverse strand, counting down.
CCGAGAACTCTGGGTGACACTACCTTACTAAGTGATCAAGGCGAAGACATCAGTAATAGGACAGACCTGAAACCCTACCTCCCAACGGTGCACATGCCAGCTCAGGGTGACTTTGAGAATGTCCCTGATCATAAGATGCAAAACTTGTTTCTAATCATGAGGAAATACCCCAATGCAGACCCCTAAAAGTTCCTGGCCTTCAGTTTAAAAAAACTATCAAGGCTCTAAAAGGTAATGAAAGACAGGAAATATTCCAGATACAAAGTGACCAAGGAATCATGACCAGCACGAGGGTCACAACTGTCACTGTAGATCGAAATGGAATTATTGGTGAACTGGGAGAACCCGAGTGATTTCTGTTGTGTAGCAATTGACCAAGCATAGTTCTCATTCAGCAGATTCGTACCACCTTGACACACTAGGAAAAAATGACAATCGGTTGAATGAGTTTCAGTGACTGGGGAAGGAAAAAGGTTATATATTGATTCTACTTGTTCTTCAAAAATTTGATGGAAAAAAATAGTTATCTGGCTTGGCAGTAAGAACCTCAGGCAAAGGAAAGGAGACATGTGCTCTATGCAGAGGGCACAGTAGAGTAGGTGGAACCACAGGCTTGGGTCTGAATCGCAGCTTCGCCACTTAGAGCCGTGCAAATTTAGTCAGGTTAGATATCTTATTCCTCTGGTCTGTAAACTAGGGTTAATCACAGCAGCATAGGGGCTTTGTGGACGCCAGTGAGCTAATAACACACAGGGCTTCGTCTCAAGAGCTCTACAGTGAGTTCCAAGAACTGCTTTCTCTCTCTGCTTCCTGAGAATGCTCAATGGATGTTTTTCTCCTCACAGCAGATGCCTGGCAAGACCATTTGTATCCTCATGGCATGGTTCATCCTGGTATTAGGTAGATGTCTTCAGGTTTTATAGATGGAGGGCATGTGAAATAACATAGACGTGTTAACAATCTCCAGGTGGCATTCACGGTTAGTATAAATTTGAGACCCAATGAGGCCTGGCTTCATTTTTAGATTTTCATTTTTGTCTATACTTATTCGTTCTATCGGGTGAAAATACTTCGTCTATGATAATCCTAACTGAAGAAAAACTGATTATCTCGCTCACAATATGTCTCTTAAGCTGCTTTAAAATATGCAAGTCTGGCCTGTGACAAAGGATTAAAGGGTATCTGCCACCAAGTGTGGCTAATTCAATTAAAAGTGGAACCGTTTAAAGGGTATATAAAGCAAAGGGAATCTGGATCCACTTTGATCTTGATTCTCTGAGTTTATGCCTTTTCTACCCTTGTCTATTTGATATCAGCTGTAACAACGGCAATATTAAGAGCTGTGTGTGCTTGGGGGATGTGCTACAAGGCCAATTTACAAGGCATCTTTGGATGAGTACCTTTTTAGTTCACCTTTACTGATCAAATTGTCTCAAGAACTCCGTGTATGTTTCTAGGTTCAGCTGACACGAGAGCAGATGGCCTCTGACAAGGCTCCTTGGCGTCACCCTTCAACAGTCCCTTACAGTGTTACTTCAAAACATTTTTAAGGCTTCAAAATGACCACTGCTAACCGAACAAAATAGGCTCCCCTGCCCTTCGGACAGGGCAAAATCCTCCAGCCGCAGCTGAACTCTGACTTTGATCCAAGGGTACATTCCACTTGAATATGCCCTGCTCCAAACAAAGCGCCATGGTGGCTTTTTTTTTATCCTCTCAAAAGACAGAATTTTTGATGCACCTTCAAGATTCCATTTATATCAGTGACATAATGGTGTCAGCTCTTTGAAGGAAGAGAGAAGAGCAGACAGCAACTGGTATTATATCGTTAAGTGCCCAAGAATCAATTACATCCTTGCTGAGACAAGAGGCAATTTTCCCATTTAAACTTCACAGATGTACAGACTGGCAAATTATTGTTGGGTTGTTGCTTCTTTTATTATAATTAACAATTAAAAAAAACATGTTATAATGTAATTATCTGTTTACTGGCGCTTACTGGCTCAGGTTGTAGCAAAGACTTTATCTTCAAGAAAGTATTTTAATCAGCTCTTTATATTCACTCACTCGTGTGGAGCCATTTTGGCCCCTCACAATTAAGCCGATGGAAATTTCCAGGCTTATCCAGTTGTGGAAGGAGCCTCTTATAGAAATGTATTAGTTTCTGATTTTCTTAAAATAGGCCCCGATTTTAGTGATCATTTTCTTGCTCTCTTTCTCTCCTGCTTGCCCTGTTCATTTCTGAATAAATGCTTTGATCTCAATGTGCTATGTTACAATGTTACCATGTCACAGGCTCAGTTTTAAGTGTCCTGATGTTGATGAACAGTGCGTGATGACCACAAGTTAATGCACATAATCCTTACAAGGACTCCCTGAGATAGTTTTCATTATGGTGTCCATGGTTTCTACTATAATCCTCCCACCCCTAGTAATAGCAGCATGGGCCTAGATGATGGGTCACGCCATGGAACACAGGTAGCTGGTACATAGGACAGTTGTGAGGATATGGCAGTGCTATGACATCTTTTCTGCTAGATGCAAGATCAGTCAAATTTTCATTTGAAAAGGCAACTCGTGAAAGTGTAAGAAAAACACATTGAAAAGCAACCGCCTTAGATCCTGATGGATAATCAGCACCACGAATTACTCTATGGCTGGCTAAAGCAGGACATGGCATGGGTTAAATGCCAAGAGCACATCCATTGGGAATGACTACTCAGCTTTATGTGTGTGTAACACTGAAGTCGCCCTATCAGCTCATGTGGTCTCACACTCTAAATAGAAGAAATGGTCTTACCGTACTTGCTATGTAATTAAGATAATTAAGATAAACAAAAAGATGATGATTGATGACATGGATGGATAGACAGACAGATGACTGTGAGCTAGGCAGATGATTGAGTTACTATAAGATATGTAAACATCATTCTATAAATCTTCCTATGCATTGGACATCTTTTATAGGGGAGTAAATGATTCTTAATAATTATAATTATAAAATAATGTCTGTTACCTGTGCCTTATCTTTTAATAAAATTGAATGTAAAACATCTTGAAAGGCATTGAGCAAGGACAGCATTATGTGCCAAAAAAAGGGAAACAGTGGGATGAGAGAGACTGATGGAAATGGTGGTCTCAGAATGCCTGAAGCAGGACTTAAGGCGTTTAGTCGAACTCAGCTCCATACTTCAAAGGGAAGGTAACATGCCCTGGGTCCTGATATTTCATCCTTTATATTTGTTCCTCATCAGCTTGGGAAACACAGTAGACATATTTTTCTTAGGTGTGCATCTTGGGGGCTCTCTTGTTATGGTCTCTCAGCATTAATAGAACATTCCAAACAGAATGACCTTTGCATTAGTGACTTAGTAACCGAGTTAAATTGCATAGGCAGAGGTATTTGGAAGAAGCTCTTCCTCTGGGGAGTCTACAGGGACTGTCTTATAGTAGGAAGCGAGGAGGAAGAAGTAGGACTGACAGAAGGCGAAGCCCTGTGCGCCTAACTGCAATGGGCAGAGTGGAAGGAGGAGCCCCTCCCTGCCAGCTTTCCCACCACCATTTAGATAGCTCGTCTGTTGAGTGCTAGTTGCATGCCAGCACTTTGTTGGAAGCAGTAGGGAGGAGGTATCCTCATCAGCTGGAAACCATCAGCTCCCTGGGAGCTGAGACGTGTCTGCCTTACTGCTTAGCACAAAGGGGTAGTGAGGACCTGGAAGGTCGTTGGTTCTTTTGCAAAGCAGAAGCCGTCTCCTCAAATGCATTGATTCCTTGGGAAGTGAACGGCAGAGCTAGATACACAAAGCACATACTCAGGTGCCACATTTTGGGTTGAGCCCCAGCAGCTTGGCAGCTATTAAAATAAAGACACACTTGGAAGGCGGGATGTTTTCAGTCACTTGTGCCTCAGGGTTAATGACTTCACCTGAGCCTTTATGTGCACAGATTTGGAAAGAGCAAAGGCAGAAGGAGGACAGTCGGCACCTGGGATTCAAGAATGTAGGCTGTACATACTGAATCCGGCTTGGTTGGCTCACACTGTGGTTTATGCACAACCACATGTTCCTCCCGACACACACACATCTTGGGGACTCATAACTTAAACAACTGCTACTGAGTGGGGCTCATTCACACATACCTCCTCTCCACAGATACGAGAATGGCAGCATGGCCAGTATGGACTCCCGTTGAATCAAAGATGCTCCGAGACTGGTAGAAAAGGTGGAGCTCAGAAGCCTTTTCCACATGAGGCCATGTGTAGGAAGCAGGACAATGACATCAGAAGTGGGGAGGGGCCTGCCAGGCAGCACTCTGCACCAAGCTCAGCTCTACGAGTCAAGGAGACCAGCAGAGCCACACTCTGTCTGCTGGGAAAGCACTGTCTTCACTTGCAGCAGGTGGACCATGGGCTTGCCTGAGTACTGTAGTTGGCTGACACATCAGACCCACCCCTTTGCTCAATGGTGGCCATGTGACCAGGTGGGCCAGACTGGTATAAGTATAAGTCTGTTGGTTGGGAGCTTCTAGGAGATTTTGAAAAATGGGCAGGATGACCAGGCACTCCTCTGTCTCCTCCCTCTCCACATCTTCCCTCCCTTTGCTTGCTTCCTTCTATCCTGCCCTCCATCTTTCCTTCTGAATGTACAGATGGCAGTCCTCTTAGGACCAGGACAAGCAGCCCAAGGGAACGAGAAGGAATTCAAGCTAATTCCTTTATCACTCATCTTTCCATATCGGTTCTGGACTGCTTTCTCCAGATTTCATAATGTGGAAGGTAAATAGGACCCATTTGCTGGGCTATATATTCAGATATTTCCTGGCTTCATATCAAACAGTAGCGCTGAGATGCCAGGCTTCCACCATCTGGTACCTTTAGCCCTTTTGTAACTCACATGCTTCCCCCCTCTAGAGCACTTTTCTCAAGGACACGGGTCACAACTCTGGAAGAGTCTTCCTGGAAGATGTAGTCTCACATTCTGCCTTGGATCCAGGATTTTCTATGCTGAGACAACATGCAGAGGGTGGCTAGTTTCTAGATTTGCCTAGATTGATGCCATGGACCCCTAGCCTTCACCCTTGTTTTCCTGAAGATCACAGTACAGTCATCCCTGAGGAACACCAGCTAGATCTCAGCCCTCTTCTTCACAGAGCTGTCCAGTACCTCCAGCATAAAACAACTTGTCTCCAGTTAACAGCCCAGTCCTAATGCCTTATCAGGCCCTGTGTAGCCTTACCCCCTTTTTTTTTCCCACTAGCTTCACCACTCTCTTTCTCACCAAGGCTCCAGCAACACTGGCTGGACCTTCCAGAGACACTGGTGCCCATAGCCTTGGTATAAGCAGTTTCTTCAGCTAGCATGCCCTTCCTTCTGCCCTTTCTAGTCTATTTCAAGTGACACCTTGCCATTGAGGCTTTCCTCAGTCCATCCTAATACAGATCACATCCCAAATCCTACAATCTTATCCCTGTGCCCAGCTCATCCCACCCCCATCCACTCTACTCTATTTCTTCTTCACTTATCTAATATATGATTTGTATATTTGTCATGGGATGTGCTTATGATTTATTTCCTCTTGTTACAGTGAAAACTCCCCGAGGACAAGCTTTTATCCTTCCTCCCTCCCCTCCCCTCCCCTTCCCTTGTCCTCTCCTCTCCTCTCCTCTCCTCTCCTCTCCTCTCCTCTCCTCCTTCTTTACTGCTTTTCTTGCTGTTGTGTGATTTATTTCAAGTACTCAGAACAATACCTGACACACAGATATCTGTTATATATGTAGATAGTTTTATGTGAAACTAGCATGGTTCTGAGTACCTGCTGTGTGGGAATCCTCTTGTCATGGGATGTATGTACTGGGACCTCAGAAGACCCGAGATACTGGAGTGGTTATTTATCCATCAGCCAAAATGGGACTGGTTTTGTTTATAGGAACATAGGAACTTATCAAATTCAGGGAGAAGGACTAAAAAAGTGGTTTCCAGAGAGCTTTTTCATTACAAATTACAACCCTAATTTATGCAAAAGAGGAAAAGGGAATTTGTTTGGTTTTAATAATCCTGCTGAAATTTGCCTTTGAAGAGTTTTCCCTCAGAATGATGGCTACCCTGAATGCTCATGCCTAAAACTAATCCCAGCTGAGCCACTTCCCTGCCTTGGGCTCCCTCCTCTGATGAGACCAGTAGCATGTACTAGATACTAGATCTGGATATGTGGTTAGAGCCCTGGGAATGGTGTAACTTTCCTTTCTTTGCACTTAACAAAGAGAAAGAGGCTAACTCTGGTGACGAGAAGCTTTTGGGTTGATCAACGCTCTTAAGCAAACTTGACCTGGGCTCAGCCATAGGAATCTATCTCGATGGCTAGCTCCTTTCTTTATTGAGTCAACCATTCCTGTTACAGTTTCAAAGACTTCTTTCTTTTCATTCCAAGTCCCCACCAACAAGAGCCCCTCTTCACTTGGAAGCTTTAAGATCATCCCTTGGTTCTTTTAGAAGATTATCTCTCTAAACGGGGATGCTTATTTACTGTTATTCAAAAGCTATCTCTGTGCATAATTTGGATTGTGTGTTTTGATGGCTTATCTCGTTGATGGAAAAGTACTTTATAACCGAGAGGCATTTCAGCAGATCAAGGAGATTCATTACCCTGGCGGTTTTTCATTTTCAGATAGAAATGAGTAGAAATTATCCAATTTCTCTTTTTATAATAACGTCCAATACATTTAGTGTCCAATTTCACACTGGCCCTTGATTTATAGCATTCGCCAGATGAATTGAGATCTGCTGACAATATACAAGTGGGGTATCTTCTAACCCTTTAGGTACCAGGTGACAAAGACGGTGGCTAACACAGGATATTTCACTCTAAAACACACCCCAGAAAACAATTAATTTATATTCTATTTATTCATGTCTCTCCATCTTGTCCTACCTTGTTCCAAATCTCGAGAACAACTGCATATTCTTAACATTGGAATGGATGAGTGTCTCGGAAATTTTTACTAAAAGCAAGTAGTAAGTGCTAAACCTTTAGCTTCAGTGGCCCTGAAGTTCCAATGACCTGGGACTTCTGTACCTTTGAGTGACAGCTTTTCAATGAGGAAGACCTCTCACTTCCTCTCCACATCACTAGGGGTCGATGTGCTGCGGATGCAGCTAAGGGCGGGAGCCATCACTACACTTTAACGCCAGTCTGGCTTTGAATAAGTATCTGTCTCTTTTTCTGTTTTCTGATCTTTCAAGTGGATCCTATAAGAAGACAATAAATAATAAGGCATCAGGCACACTGTAGCCATGACACCTCCCACACACACAGTTTCACTTAATTAAAGTAGTATTTCAAGGTCACGCGAAGGCCCAGTACCTTTCTCAAGGTGGTTTTCCTGGAGAATTAAAGCAGACGATGCAGGGGTGAAAGTGGATACAGTTCTGACTCTACAGAACTGTAGTATTTTAAGAAAGAAAGGGAGGAGGGAAGAGAGGAGGGAGGGAGGGCAGGAAGAGAAGGGCATCTTTGGAGTCTGTCCTGCAAGACCCCTTGCTTACCATTCATTAAATTAGCATCTCTTGTCATTCCCCCAGAGCTCATGGATGAATATCCTGTCATTTTCCTTTCCAGTCCTTTTCCTCCCTGTGCTATGACAACAAGGTCCCCTGTAGGAGTCTCCTTAAAGCTCCTTTCAGTGTTGGCAGGCAGCCTCTCACTGCTATCTAGAGCTATACTAGAAGGGATAACAGACAGGAAGTCTAATCACAGGAAAGACCAGAGTCGCTGAAAAGCCAAGGACAATAGGAATGACTCCTCCTCTGGGGAGGAGTCTTGCTGCTGGCAGGGTTGGCCCATGGCCCCTGCCCAGGCACATACCTCCTCACTCTCCCTCCTGTTAATGAGCCAGTTCTACTATTGTGGAAAAATATTACGAAAGTGTTTAGCAGTAGAATGAATCTGGCTCACCCTCCCTACCCACACAGCAATTCTAGACTGCTGGGGATGTAACTTAGTGGTCGAGTACTTGAATAACATGTATGCAGTCCCAGGTCCAAGCCCCAGCAGTGGCAAGACAGATAAACAAGCAGACAAAGAAACCGATCCCAGTGACCAGGGAGTTGATGGTACATGATAATAAAGCAACTCTAGAAAGTGCTAACATTTCAAAATGGCCCCACCAACACCTGGTTGGTCCATCAGGAGCTGAGAGGTGACTTATGGTCATCTTCCAGTGCATTCCTTTCAGTTTGGTCAGAGGAGCTGGCAAAGAGAGCGAGGGCAAGGACCATTCCCTTGCCTTCTTCCCATTGGAGATGGGGATGGGGAGTAGGGGAGGCCATGGTTCTTGATATAGTGCTGCAAAGCAAAAAACCATTTCCTCTCTGTAGACTGCAATTTGTGGCCAATTAGGTGTAAATGCATCCTGGCTGACCAGCTCCCACTCAGAGGTCAGCAGCTGTGCTTCCTAATGGACCATATTCTTGTCACAGGAACGTGAGCATCTCCGTTGGGATGGGTGACATAGTTGCACAGGTCTACCTGATACCTTCTTCCTCCACAATGGGCAGCGCAGTCTCCCGGGTGAAACTATCATTATGTTGTGTTCGTTTGGCTAAAGACTCAATTCTAATGGCTTCAGCCACTCCCAAACCCATGTCAGCAGCACTCTGAGGTCCCTTCCTGTTGCCTTGGTCACAGTGACTTCCAGTAAGTGCTCAATAAATAGTGGGAGTGAATGGCAGACTGTTGGGGCTGGAAGGGACACTAAAAGATTCCAGAGGTGACACAAGTGTTCATGTGTCAAGGCACGTTGTCCTGATTCTAGTCCCACATTCCCCTTCCCTCGAGACAAAGCAGGTTGATTCCAGATCTAACCTCATTCTTGGCCAGACATGCTCAGATTCCAAGACAGTCCTAAGTGGACCCAGGGTGGCAGGAGGAGGCAGGGGACCCCGGTAAGGGCCTGCCATATCCAGCTTCATCAGATGATGACTACATTCTGCTTCCTCTGAGACTCAGGGACATTGTATTACCTAGGGGTCTGAGGGTTTAACCCAGAAAGCACTGGATCCATGCTAGAAGAACAGTTGAGGCCCGAGGCAGTGGGAAAGTTGGGCAAGTTGAATTCTATACCCTGTGGGAGAGCTGTGGTCAGATGACAGGAGCAGGCTGCGACCTCACTGTCAGGGTCTTGGGGGGAAAATTGACTCCTCACCTCTGTTACCAAACTGGAGGTGGAAACAATTAAAGGATTTTACTAATCATAAAGATCTCTTCTGTTCAGCAAAGAAAAATAGCTCTAACAGATGCTGGTGAAATAATTCCTATCTAGCTGGGCTATAACAGTTCTGAAGACGTAAGAGCCAGGGACACTGGGAGCCACATAGGCTTAAGTTAAATCACTGCGCTCTCTCTTCTGGTCACTAGGAAATTATAGAGGGGAGTTGTTAGCTTGGTGTTTCCTTTGTCAATAGTAAATCAATGGATCCTTCATTTTGACTAAATTGTTTTCCTGCCCTCCAGGGAAAATATGACACAGGCGTAATGCAGATGCGGAAGCGAAAGGCCAGGCTGGGACAAAACATTTAATTAAATCTCCCTTTACAAAACAACCCTCCCCTCAGCTTGACAAATGGACGAAGCAAAATGTGCTTATGCAGGCAAAACAATTAACCAGGTCCATCACACTTTATAACTAGCCTTGCTCGAGCGAGGGGAGGGAGGTGGTGATCTATTCTGTGCTTGTCATGTATGTGCTGGGGAGAAGGAAGGAGCCCCCGGAGCCCCCTCTCCTCACTGTGGTGGCCTGGGCTCTTCACTCCCTTCATGGGGTGAAGATCTGTGTGGGAGTCAGAGGTATCAGAGGTACTGTGCTTGCAGAAGAGGTTGGAGAGTCATTTAGAAGATCCCACGGGCTGAGTATGTGTGCAGGCATGCATGTATGTACGGGATGAGTTTGCATGGGGTGTTGGGTGGTGTAGTACAGTAGTGTTTGGGGAGGTCTCTGCCTTTAGCGTGGTCCAGTCATTCTAAAACTTGTGCAGGGTACAGGGGAATCTGGAGGATTCCTGATCAAGCTTTCGGAAATCAATTTTCAGTCCCACTCTGGAGAGCAGAATCAAGCCATAGAGTTCTTAAGCAGAGACTGATCCTGAGTGTCAAGACACCGGTCTGAGGCTCTTCAGCTTCCTGTGCAGCATCCAGGGCTAGACCCATGCAGAATTCAAGAAGGGACTCTGGGTCTCCCTTGATGGGTAAAGGACATACTACGGGCTAAACCAGGGCTGTCGCTACCATACCCTGCTACATTTTGTGTCCTTACCAGGGCCCGTCTATTTATAAATTAATCCTTTGGTCAATTCTTCAACTTGTCCAGCATTTACCTCCTACGTTTATATAGGCTGCTTCAATCCCAGCTGCAGATGACGGAGGCACAAGAACCTTTGACCTGTGCTGTACCCTGGAGAAGGAGCAGCGCAGGGCAGGTGACAGCTTTCAGAATGCAAAACAATTACAGGCATTGCCCACCTGCTAGATATTGCTCGGCCTTTCCCTTGGGCCAACAGGGGGAGGCTTCCAAAAGAACCCTGGGCTCAACCTCATTACAAAAGTGACAGAGCCAGAGGCACAGAGAGGTAAAGAAACTCAACTCGGGGTGCACAGCGGCTAAGAAAGGAGAAGAGCTGGCATTAGTACTCGCGGAGCCCGTCTTCTGAGCTACGAGCGTGTACTACTTCTGGCTCAGTTTGTAGCACATTTAGAGTCTAGTGGGGGACAGGGCACAGGAGACAAGGGACAGTCCTCTATGGGACTGGGAAAGGCTCGTCTAAGCATGAGACAGGTAAGCCAAGGGAATTGGAATAAGGAGGCCGCACAAGCCACAGAGACCTTGCAGACAAAGGCCTGGAGGTGACTCGCTGTAGGTTGCTGTCACACTTGGTTTGAGGAGTCATGAGGGGTTCACGGGTGTGTAAATTGTCCTATTACTTCTGCTAAGCTCTTTGAGGAGGTCACATTCTTCTCTATACCCCACTCCATTTCCCAGCTTCTCCACAGCATCAAATAAGCCGTCTCACACAAAGGCTACCTTGGCACCACGTTCACCTTGCCCCTGGCGTTATGGGGTTTTCCAGAGCAGCAGAATGAGCTGGTATTAGCTGATGTCTTGTCCTCAGGCACATTAGCTACATTCTAGCTATGCCCATGGTAGGAAAGGGCATTGAGGCAGAGTGAGTGTGTGTGTGTGTGTGTGTGTGTGTGTGTGTGTGTGTGTGTGTGCGTGTGTGCACGTGCGTGTGCGCTTGCGTGTGTGTTGGGGGGTGCTCTTGGTCTTGATTCAACCTGCCACTTTTTTCTTCAGCAGAGATGCCCTTTAAAGACTCTGCGAGCGCTGAGAACACAGCGGTTTCACAGTGTTCCGGGAGGAAATCAGGAAGTTTTACAAAGGCAGTCTAAGGAAACCTTTAGCTGCCACCATGCTCATGCTGTGTGGATTGCCAGAGGTTTCCCTTCTGTTCGCTCTTGGCAGGGTAGGGTGTGTATCTCATCAGACATATGAAGCTGTGTGGGAAAAGAGCATCAGGAACCTGCTGGGGGTGGGGCGGGGCGTTAGCTCAGCGCCTCAGCCGACCTCTGATTCCCAGCGCAGAGTTTTCACTGAACATGGGGATCTGCACTTTGATGAGAAATTCCAGAATGATCACAGCTTCTTGGTTAGAGAGATCACGGGGCTCCCAAAGGGTTTCCACTAGCAAAAATGGCACATTTAAATATGTTCGTGCAGAAGAGGCTTTGAAATGAGCCCTGCTGACTTTGGGGAGCTGCTGTTCCATAGCATTTGGTGTAGAATTATGTATGGATTTTTTAGGAGCTGTTCTAGAGAATTCTCCTTTGACTTGAGGACTTGGGATGACTCCATTCTGTGGCATGAGGACATTTCTCTTATTTGGCAGGCTGTGGTGGCATATCCTTAATAACCTAGGTCTTTTCACATCTCCATATTTTTCTTTCTCTTACCAACACTCAGATACCCCAGGCTCATTTTCTGTGTCCCCAAAAGGGAGTAAACACTTTCTAGTAGCCAATATGTGGAACTGTAATCATGTTCAATTCTCACCCTAACCCCAGTAAGTTCTGCCCATGCTGTGGTAGAACACGCTGACTGTCTCTTGATAGCCAACAGTCTCTGCTCTGCCAGGAGGACGAACCTGAGGGTGTCTTGTCAGGAAGATGTGTGCATCTCCTGTGCTCTTGAGGATAACCCAAGACTGTGATGGCCACTAGTCATCTGAGAACAGATGTCTGTAGTGCAGCCATGTTGAAGTGACGAGTACATGCCCTGTGTGGGCTGTGGTTTCTGTTTGTCTAGGTCTGTTTCTCTCTGTAGCCTTTGAGTTCCTTGTCTCAGTCATATATGGATTAATCTTTAAAATATCCTCTAAACAGCAGGCCGTTTGCCTATCTTCCTGATCATACACCTGCCCATCACCATTTGGAATCAGATCACTCCCTCCATCTGAAACTCCCATCTCATTAGGACAAACACAGCGCCTGCCCTGGCTAACCAGCTCCTGTGTAATGAGCCCCTGCTGGTCTCTCCTGCATCCCATGTCTCCCCTATTTTCTACCTGTTACTCTTTCATCGATGCTTGACAAGATTTTTTTCCTATCTATACTTAATGGCTAAAACCTTCCTTGTGGAGAAGTTTTCCAGGAAGGTTGTCCTCCCTAAAATAGATACTTATTCTCATTGTTACCTTAAACTTCTTGATCCCAACACTTAGCAAAGATCATCATCATCTAAAGTCACAAATCTTAATTGGTCCCTGGCTATCACACTCAGGACAATAAAATCCCTAGGAAATGGGTCTTCAATCTATGTCCTCATAGCATAGAAAGAATGCAAAACGAAAACAAAAGAAAACAAACAAACAAAAATCAAATGAAGAACACCCCAAAACCTAAAACCAAAATCAAAACCAAACCCAAAACCCAAACCCAAACCCAAATCAGGAAGTCAACATTTCTGAATGACTGATCTTGTGAGTGAATGCCTTGGGGTTGTCTCACATTAGCCCCATTTTACAGATGAGAAAAACTGAGACTCAGGTGGCTCACTCGGAAAGTGGTGGGCCCGGAATGGGAGCAGAATTCTAAAGCCAGGAAAAAGACTCTTTAACCTCTCTAGCTAATTGTTTGTTATTGGCAGGTGCTTTTTATGGCGCCCCAAACAAATGGGTCATCAGGCTGATAGACGGAGTCAAACAGTAAATAGGGCTTATAGTGAAGAATGTCTGGTACCTAGTTGAGATGGAGAGGGGAATATTTATCAATCCATGAATCTCGACGGGATGGGGGACTTGGGGAGTTGGAATGGCAAGATCGGTACATGCAGAGGCACTGGTGGGCAATGAGCTTTGAATACAGAGTACTCAGAACAGTTGGTTGTCTGTCTGGAGTGGGAGAGGAAACTCTGGCCAGAACGGATGAATAGTGACACTTTTATACAAACAAGATGGGCTTCCTATGGCAGGGTTCCTGTATTGCAGACAGCATCGTCCATGAGTGAGTGCAGTATACGGTGTTGGTAGCCCCCAGGCTCTCCCCAGCCAGAAAACGCAACAACTGCAGACCCACGTACTCTTTGCACTGCTTGCTCCCCGAATAGATTCTGTTTAAAGTTACAGGCTACACTGGAATGACAAGTGGGACCCATGAGGCTAAGACTCACAAGGCCTTGCTTAGCGCACAGGAGAGGACAAAAGAGAACACAGTGCTGTTTAAGGAAACCATGCCAGGCAGAGGGGTCGGGGGTTAGGGGTGGAAATGGAGTATGCACAACAAGGGTTTTTCTACTCCACTGGAAGAATGTTCTCTGAGGCCGTAGCCCTTTGATTGTTTCCAGTACTTAAGCATGATCAACTGCCATTTAAGCCATGTAATGTACAACGAAGAACTCCAGTTACAGCCTCGGGGGAAGAAAGAGGCTTTTGAGTCCTCCGAAATGCTCGCTGGCTAAAGAGACACATTTAAGATACGTTGTAAAACAAGCCGTTCTACAGGTGAGTTAGAGCGCAGCCCAGGCTGGGAAGGGGAGGTTTGAGCCAGTTCCCGTCACCACAAGTTTTCTAGTTATGAGTTCTTCAAACCTTTACCAGGGCTCTTCTCTGTGCACGTGCACCCGCTACTCTGATGAGGTGAGTGCTGAGGTGAAATTTACCAAAGGATTTCAGCAATAGTATTTCAAGACACGGTCTGTGCTGTTTCTTCAGTAGCTGCCTTGTTGTGTTTTCTGTATTTTAGTTACTGCTGTAATATGCTGCCCTCAGAGATGCCTCTGTGAAAGGGTACCCCCGAAGACACAAAGACCTAGATAAAAGAAGGGATCCACCGACGAGGGGGGCCACATTAGTAAATCCAGTGAGCCAGTGTCTAATGAGCTTTTTTCTTTTTCTTTTTTTAAGCTCAGGATTGGGTGTGAGTCAGCAATGGTCATTCTTCTAAGACTACCCACCGAAGTGTGATGGCCAAGGTCAGCCACTGGGCATGCGCAGAGCTGAGACTGCACAGCAATAGTCCCAAAGGCTCTCTTAGCTCCCCACAACCAGAATCCACGCCGCTACCCTGCTTAAAGTCAGTCTCGCCGACCCAGTGAGTCTTAAAGTAGTAGCGCTAAGGAAGGTGAAAGAGAACATTTTCTACTCAACTCTGGTGGCCATTGAATTCTAGTTCTCTTGGCCAGGAAACACATTCCATAGGCTCAGTTCCTAGCCTGAGTCATATTATCCCGAGTCACACACTCAGAGGCAGTTCTTAGCTTAATGAAGTAGGAAATGAACCTTCGGCTCCGAGTTTCCTGACTTGTGGTGGGTGTTGTGATGACTTAAGCCACCTCCACACTCCACAGCCACACCACACAAGTTTCCGTATCTAAGCACAAGCAAGGTCAAAACAAAAGACGAAATTTCATAAAAGAGTCGCAGTTATGCCTCAGTGTTTTAACCGACTTCCTAAAACCACGTTAGAATCAGCTCCGACTGTGTCTAGAAATGAAGAAAAAACGGAAACCAAATTCAACACCCGTGCAGCAAAACTCTTTGGTACTGAATTGGACGGATGCCTAGGTTTCCTCTGTGTAAATGAGGTCACGAGCCAGGTCAGCCAATTGTAAACTAAAGTCCCTGCATCCCATTTTCTCATGGCCAAAGGCTCATGGTCAATGAAGTTGCCAGGTTTCCACAAAATTGTGGTGCAAATGTACGCCCTAACGCCATTGTTGCTCCCTCATCCCCTCCCCCCCACCGCCAAGGTTCGTGTTTTGAAAACCTGGTCTCTAGATGAGGACTGGGGCCCAGTTAGAAGAAGTGGATCACCGTGTGGTGGGAGCATGTCCTTGGTAAAGGCTCTCCCGGGTACTCAATCTCCTCCCGTGCTTTCTCTTTTTTTTTTCTCTTTTCTTTTTTTTTTTTTTTTTTTTTTTTTTTTTTTCCGAGCTGGGGAAATCAACCCAGGCCTTAAGCGCTAGGGCAAGGCTCTACCACTGAGCTCCCCAACCCCCTGCTTTCTTTCTGTTTTCTGTCATCAATAGGTAAAGAAGTTCTTCCACGAAAAGCTCCCACTACTGGGGTGGTGTCCTGTCCAGACCCATTGTGGCTGAGCTGGAGTGGCTAGGGAATGACAAATCCTCTGAAACCAGGAGCAAAATAAATCTTTCCTCCCTTTGATTTGCCTGCAGCAGGCATTGGGCCTCAGCAGTGAGAAGCACATGATGTCGCTGGTCCAGGCTCAGTGCTGGAGCTGGGAGCCTTTGAAACAATGGGGAACAAAGGCAAACCACTTGAGGGGTTGGGGAAGTGTCCCAGTCAATAAAATGCTTGCTCTGCACACAGGAGGACCCAGGATCCGTGGCACCCTTCTGTGTTCTCAGCCTTGGGGTGGGGTTGGGTCAAAGACAGGAATCCTCTGGTTTTGCTGCCCAGTCAGTATAATCAATCAGTGAGTTGCAGGCTGCTGAGAGATGCAGTCTCCAAAAATAAGGCAAAAAGCAACTGAGGAGGATGCCGGATGTGGACCTCTGGCTTTTGACACATGCATATGCACATATACAAGCAAACACACACACACACACACACACACACACACACACACACACACACACACACACAAAACAACTTCTGCATGTTTTTCCATTCCCTAAAACTCCCAATCTCTAGCCTACTTCTGCAGACCTGTGAGGGGCTGCTTCCCATGGGGACTTACTTATTTACAGATAGTTCTTTTAAAAAGTTCTTTGGTCATAGCTAATCACAGAAATAGCCTCAGTTCAGGCACAGTGAGCCCCCTCTAGCAGGCTGGCTCTGCAATGAAACGAGCTTTTCTTTTTCTTTCCTGATCCTTTCTGCCACATTCCTATCTTACCTTGCTTTTGCTAAGTTTTGGGAATGTTAGAGTAATGTCACCCAGAGATTGAGAGAGGGTGTGACTAGCACACAAACAAAAGCATGGGTCTTCTCTGAAGCAGGGCCACTCTGCCCACTGGAATTAGATGGAAGTCGGAATCAAAGGGCACCCATGCAGGCAACAAGGCAGATTTGGTGGGAGACTTGTGAAATCACTTATTGATGCCTTCTGCTCTAGTGAGTTGGAACGATCATCGGTTTAAAGAGTAAGCTGAGAAAGAGGAGATGGGGCTTGAGCAGAGCAAAGGAGAAATTATTAAGCAGCCTGAGAGAGACTGGGCTTGGGAACTTCAGGATGATTGATGGGCCTCCTCAAAGGGACCAAGTGCCCATGATGTATGCCAGGGCTGGTACTTGGAGCTGGGGGGCAGACTGAGGAGATCCAGATTCGCCTCCATCCTTTGGAGTCCCATGGTCTACAGTGGAGAACTGAGATTCAGATTCGCAAGCCGAGCATCAATTACTTTCTGGGACTGTGATCTATCAGGAGGGGACATATGAGGATGGTTGAGGGGATGCCAAGCAAGAAGAATCTGTCCTAGCTGAACAAGAGGAGGCTGGTGAGAGGAAGGTTCTCAGAAGTGGCTAATGTAGTATAGGACATAAAGGGGAAATAGGGACCATCCAGGCAGCAAAAGTGGGAAGACTGGCTGTCATGGTGAAGAGGAAAAAGCCCATGGGATGACGTGGCATGTTGGGAGAAGACATCAGTGTGCTGTATTGTATATCAATAGACTGAAATGTAGGACATGTGTACACATGTACATGTGTACCCATGCATGAGCACAGTCTTGATGTGTGTAGGCTTACAGGCATGAATGCTTGACAAGGGAGTTTGCACAACCAAGTGATCCCCCGAAAGATACCTGTTGAGTGCCACGACCAGCAGCACATCCGGTCCTCCTATTTCCATGGGATGTTCTTCATATACCTGAAAATACCTCCTTATCTCCCGGGTATCCCAGACTGCAAACATATTCGCAGGAAGCCTGCCTGTGTGTGTTCTTTGTTTTTATAAAACATTGAAAGCAGTAGGACACACCACACAGCCCAGTGAGGAGACGTAAACACAGGTCAGTGTTTCATTTCACCTCGGTGTATGATAGGTCTGTACACTCTGAGGATTTGGCTCAGTGAGCTGTTAACAACGAATTCCTGAAAAATATTCATGTCAAGGACTCAAAACAGAAATATTAAATAATTAAGTAAAATGAGTCAATAGAAAAGGGGAAACTGTGTCCTAACTTTATAAAATGCATTTAGTCCCATGGTCTTATGTTTTTGTTTGGGCATTTTTGTTTGTTTTGCTACCAACCAAAAAATACTTTCTGAAATTCACTGCCTCAGCATCCACCTTAGAAAAGAAAAACAAACAAACAAACAAACAACAAGAAGAACAAGACCTACCCAACCCACCAACCAACTATGAAGAATAAAACTTAGTGTGGTAGTTTGTGAGTGGCACTATTAGACTTGTTGGAGTAGGTGTGCCACTGGGCTCTGGGCTTTGAGGTTTCAGAGGCTCAAGCCAGGCCCATTGCTGCTCTCTCTTCCTGCTGCCTGTAGATCTGGATGTAGAGCTCTCTGCTTCCTCTCCAGCACCGTGTCTACCTCCATGCTTCCTGTCATGACATTCATGGACTGAATCTCTGAACTGTAAGCCAGCCCCAATTAAATGTTGTCTTTTATAAGGGTTGACATGGTCATGGTGTCTCTTCACAGCATTAGAAACCCTGACTAAGACACCAAGCCAATAAATTGTGCTTAGCAATGCCACACGTGACTTAGGTCCGGAGTAGCCCTACGTTAGCAGCTGTTAATGGTGACTGGCAGCTTCTGCGTCAGTGCTTCTCAAGACCTGGAACAGCGAGTGCCACTGAAGCCCCCAGTGCTGAGTATTTGGGAAAAGAAACCACTGGCCTACTGCCGTCTTGTCTCAGAGCCGGACATCCTCATCTGTCTTCACAACGGAAGAGACTAGGAAGCTGTCCACGGTCCTATTCTCTGCCTCGGTTTATAGTACTGGTCCCGTCACGGGACGGGAAGTAAAGATGAAAGCTTGGCGTAGGGGATACTGTGTCAGCCACACAAAGTCACAGGCTTTGGCTTCTGAGTCCATGCTACGATTGTTGCCTGGCACGGCATAGCTTAGTAAATGCTTACTGCGTGCTTTAGTTACTCCTTCGCCGCAGCCACAGAATATCTGGCCCAAGAAACCTCAGGAAGGATGTGTTTAATTTGGCATATAGCTCAAAATGAAGCCTGTCACGGTGGGGAAGGCACGGTGGTGGCAGAAGGGTGAGGCAGACGTTTCCATTGTACCTAGAGTCAGGGAGCCAGCTACTACTTAGCTCTTCCTTTCCATTCATCCAGGATTCTAGCTCTCAAAATGGCCCTGCCCATGCCTTGGGTAGTTCTTTCCCCCTCAATTAACCTAATTACATAATTCCTCACAGATAAACTCTCTTAATTATTTTTCTATTGCTGTACTAAAACTCCAAAGCAACTTGGGGAAAGAGTTTATCTAACAACCATCAGGTCATACCCAATCACTGAGAGAGATCAGGGTAAGAACTCAAGGCAGAAGTGAGGAAGCTGAAACGGAGGCAGAAGCCAGGGGTGGATGCTGCTCGTTGGATTGCTCCTTATGGCTTACTCAGCCTGCTTTCTGATAGAGTTCAGGACCACCAGCCTATGGCACCACCCACAGTGGGTTGGGCTCTCCCAAAGCAATCATGAATTAAGATTATGCCTAACAGACTTGCCTACTGGCCATTCTGATACAGGCATTTTCTTAGTTGAAGGTCTCTCTTCCCTAATGACTCTGGTTTGTGTCAAGTTAACATGGTCAGTCAAACTAACCATCGCACACGCCCAGTGGCTTGTCTCTTAAGTAATTCTAGATCCATTAAGGGGACAGTCAATCTTAACCACCACAGTGTGAATGGAGATAGATGCGGGGGTAGGAATTGGCATTTGTGATGTAGCATTGTAACCTGAAGAGATAAACGTCGTGTGAGTAAGATGGGGGTAGGCTGGAGATGCCGGGAGAGGAATGCAGTGAGTAGTCACAGGCCCTGGGAATGAAGCAGTAAGGCCAGGAGAAGAAGCCACAGGCCTGGGTCATAGGTGGGGCACTTTCCACTCGTTAGCTGTAGCTTCAGTAAAGGGTGACAACATCTACACACCTGTCTGGTAGAAGACACCGAGTCTGGAAGAGTCTGGAACTCATCAGACTCAAGTGTTAGCAAAGGCAACATGATCAGCACTGATGCTATCAAGATATTCTACTTCAAGAGGAAGACCAGAATCCTCCAGACAGCCGAGAAGTGAGCTTTCAGGAGGAGGATGAAACTCTACAATACTGTTCTACACCTTCAAGAACATGACGTAATCCTGGACCAGTTTACATAGGTTGTGGGCTCTTGAGAAGTGGCCCCAAGCCCAAGAGGATTTGCTGTTCTGTGATAGGACCTGGGTTCGGTTCTCAGTACT
The DNA here is from genome assembly GCF_011064425.1 of Rattus rattus. Taxonomy (NCBI): domain Eukaryota; kingdom Metazoa; phylum Chordata; class Mammalia; order Rodentia; family Muridae; genus Rattus; species Rattus rattus. The sequence continues at coordinate 86,553,255 of NC_046161.1, read as the reverse complement.
CACATGCTGCTTCACAACCATCTGATTCCAGACCTGGGGTCTCTGCATCCTCTCTGGTGTCCTTAGGTATTAGGCATGCATGCAATGAGTAGATATACATATAGGCAAACACCCACACACATAAAAATTTGTGAATGTTAAGACTTCTTGTTAATAGAAGCATTAAAAGCAATTAATTTTTAGAAAACTGTACTAACATTTTAACCTTAATTACCTTCATGTGACATGAACCAGGCAAATGCAATTTTTAAAAATATTTTATTTCTAATTTTAGGTGATAAACATTATTTTAGTATGCACGAAACTTAAGCACTTGATCAAATGCCTGGTGTTGGCTAATAAAACATAGAATTAAGTTTCCTGTTTTGAGCAATAATCTTCAGCTCTCGGAGAATCCTATTAAAATGACAAAAGTACTGTATAAAAAAAGCAGGCTCCTGATGAGGGTGAATTAAAAGAAGAGAGAGAGAAGTGGGACTATTGTAATAGCCAGGTCAGGATGAACTGTAACCCGTAGGGCATAAGGTCAGTGAGGCAGAGCGGCCGGAGAGGACAGTGGGAGAGCAGTCTGTGGCAGCCTTCCCAGTGGGTCCACTAAGCCCTCGCCTAGCACCGCACTGTGTTCTTAGGAGAGAATGTGGTTTGTCTGCTGTGGACTTGTGCTAACAGACTATATCCGAGAGAGGAAGAAGGAAAAGGCTTGAGAGGACAGTGGAGACCCCAAATGTCCAGACTGAGTCCCACAGAAAATAAAGGTAGCCAGTGCCGCTGAGAGAGGACAGATGGCCAGGGATACTTGGGGTCACCATCTACAAACATGGGTGCAGCCTCATCAGTGACAGGTTGTAATATACACTTTAACAATCCTAGCATTAAGGAGAGTTTTTTTAAAGGAGGAGGAAGAGAAGGAAGAGGAAGAGGAGGAGGGGAGGAGGAGGGGGAGGAAGAGGAGGGGAGGGGGGAGGAGGAGGGAGGAGGAGGAGGAGGAGGAGGAGGAGGAGGAGGAGGAGGAGGAGGAGGAGGAGGAGGAGGAAAATATTCTTCAGTACACTTCTCTGGCATATTTCCAGACCAGACAGTTGCCCTGAGTACAATGAAATCATCATTAAGCCATATTTTTGCCTCTAATAGGCAGTTCTCTGTCCAAAGCAATTTCCTCATTGTGAAGCTAAGTGTAAACCTGAGTACTATTTTTAATAACTCCAGTTAGAATCCCATATTTTGACCATGCAATTGATCTTTAGGGGTAGATGGGAAATGGGCATTTTAATGCAATTCCTTGGGCTTTTACTCTGTAATTTTTCTTAAGCAGCTCCATTTAGAATTAAAATGTGCATTACCAGGTAAAAGGTTGTAATAGGTTAAAAAACAAGACTTTATTTTCTGGTGAGAAATTGGAGATCCTGGGGAATTAAATGGTGTTGATGAAAATGCTGAGATCTACCCAGGCTGAAATCTATTCACTGCTTACTAAACCCAAAGGAATGGGGGGAAGGAAGCCCTCACTGCCTAGTGCTTAGAATACACATTCTCCATCGCCTGCACACTTTATAATCCCACATTTTCAGAACTGCAGATTAACATAGGACATTAACAATACAAAAGGAAGATGGGACCACTTTGTTTTATTTCTGGGTGAGGAAAGCCAGGATAAGGCAAATAGGAAAGCAGGGTAGATACCTGTCATAAAAGGGCATGCCTCACAAGCAGCAGCCAGATGCATGTCTCAGTTTTTTGGTGACTTATAAGATCATAACAAATATTTAAAAAGGACTTGGGCTACAGAAAATATAATTTGATGTACACCTTTTGTAATCTGATCCACTTAGGAAAATAGAGTTAACGACATTGAACATTTGCTGAATTGTAACTGAGAAACCCAATGCATACTCAAAGAACTTTATTCCTTAAAATATCAAATATGCATTTTTCTCATGCCTAGAAAACATACATCTATTTGTTCTTGGTCACAAAGAAAAATGTCATATTTTTAAAGGGAAAGTCATGGCGGAGGTGCCACTCAGTGCCAGAGCGCTCGCCTAGCAAGCCCAAGGTCCTGGGTCCAATCCCCATCCCTGAGAAAAAACAATTAAGTTTGTCAGGCATGCTGCTGCACCCCTGTCACCTCAGCACTGGTAAGAAAGATGGAGTTCAAGGCCAGCCTGGAGTGTACAAAACTGTCTCAATACAAGACAAAAATTACCCCAGGCTAGAACGATGGCCAGAAGCAACAATAAACACAACCAACAAAACAAACAAAGGACAAAAAAGCCCTCAGAAAATATAAAAAAAGTGATTGAAAAGATAATCACTTAGCAAGAAAGGAACTCTCTGTCCAGGAATTATATATCAATGGTTGGGGAGGTAGCTCAGTCCATAACACGTTTACTATGCAGGGAGGAGGACCTGAGTTTAACCCCCAGGACCTGTGTAAAAAAGCCAGGAATTATGGTACACTCTTGGAACCCCAGAGTTGGGGAGAAGGAGTCAGGCAGATTCCAGGGACTCACTGGCCTGCTAGTTTAACCTATTAGGTGAATTCCTGCAGCGATGAAAGACTCTGTTGAAATAAAAACAGTGGAAGATGCCTGCAGGACAACTCCAGCCTGCACACTAACACACATGTGCACACACATACACAAATTAGATATCAAGAGCAAATTAAACCGGGTTATCCAAAATATAAAAGTTTAACTGAACAGGCATCACCCGTGGGACACTAAACTGGGGAGATGAAGATGCTTGGGAAGAGGAAAATTATGTGGTACCCAAGTATTGCCCTACAGATTGAAAGTAAACTATAAAATAAAAAGCACCTTTGTGACACATGTCACTATTGCTTCATAGGAACGAACTCAGCATCATGACAATGGGCATCCTGATGGAGCATTCAGGGCAAGGCCCCACAGTGCACAGACCAAGCAATACCCACTATTAAGCATAGAACATCACCAATGGGTATCCTTGTAGAAAAAAAGAGTACTTAACCTGAATTTCAAAGCTTGACCTAATTTCCCATTTATAAGAAATACAATATAGGAAAGAATATATTAATTGACACTATGAGGAAACAAGTCCAGAATGTGGATAAGCATATAAAACAGCTGACCTGGTTTCTTCTATAAAAATCAATATCATGGAGGGAAAAAAAAGAGTAAGGCTCAAATACAATACATTACCTTGATTCAATGCTGAATTTAAAAATACCTATAAAAACACGTTTGTCGTAACGGGGCATTTGAACATGTACTGTTAATAATGTTGTTGTAATGGTTTTTGCACACATATTTTGGATACTTAATAGAATGGCTTTATCCTTTAAGATGCATGCTTCAGCATTAGATAAGAAGAATATGATGTATGCCCTAATATTCAAACAGATCAGCAAAACCAAAGAATACATTTAATGTGTCTGAAGGAGGAGGCTGTCAGTAAGGGGTAGAATGCTTGCCTAAAATGTGCAAAACAGTGTGACAAAAAGATTGTTTACATAGAGATGTAATCAGTGTATATGCATTTAGAGAGGAAGGGAAGAAAGATAAATTATTAACAAAGGAAAAAGTAGGTGTAAGGTATATTTGTATGTTTATATTTAGTTTACTATTAGGTTAAACCATGTGAATTTGTTAACACTTGACCACTCTTCATTCACCAAACAACCATTTTACATACCACATGTCATAAAGACAGAGGAAAGGGAATTAAAGATCGACATGAAAAATGACTTAAGGACTCAGAGGGCTTACAGTAGGTAAAGCCACTGTGGTGGTTTGAATATGCTTGGCCCAGGGAGTGGCACTGTTTGGAGGTGAGGCCTTATTGGAGGAAGTGTGTCACTGTGGTGGGTGTGGGCTTTAAGACCCTCCTTCTAACCGTGGGGCTGGGGGAGTCTTCTCAGCCTTCAGCTGAAGATGCAGGACTCTCAGCTCCTCCTTAACCATGCCTGCCTGGATGCAGCCATGTTCCGGACTTAATATGATGATAATGGACTGAATCTCAGAGCCTGTTGGCCAGCCCCAGTTAAATGCTGTCCTTATAAGAGTTGCCTTGGTCATAGTGTCTGCTCATAGCTGTAAAACCCTAACTAAGACACCCACCTTGTTGTTGTTGTCTCCCAGACTTTTTTTTTCCTGCTTGTTTCTCAGTTGCTAAGATAGAGCTGTGATGAAGTCCTGTGCTCTGAGTGTGGATTTGTCCATCTCTCTCTGGGGCTCTGTCTCTGTCAAGTTTGTCTCATCTTGGACAGTGATGCTGTTAGTTGTGTGCTCGTTTGACAAAGTCACACTTCTGAGTCATCTGATTCTTTCATCATTACATCACATTCCTTTTTATTTCAACCAGAGAGATATTCTTGCTCCGAAGACTATTGTGTGCAAGACCTCATTTGTGTGTTTTCCTGGTAAAGCTTTGTCTATGCTTAGCTGACCTATATCTCACCTATGTCTTAAGACAAGTATGTCTCTTATTGGCATCACATAGCTGATTCCTTTTATTCACAGATTTTACTCACTGACAATTTAATTCATTTGTTGTTGCAATAATTAATGCATTTGGGCTTAGATGTACAATCATGTCCCTTAGCTTTTGCTTATGCTGCTCTTCTCCCTGCTTTCTGAGTGAATATGTAATCCAGTAACTTAATCCAGTAACATGACTGCTCTAGCAAGGGATCCCATCCAAAGACCTACATCTGTGTGACCTAGCTGGAATGCAGACACTTTAATCCTTCTGGCTGGAATACAGTCACACCCTTAATACATACCTTTAAGGTAAAATTAGTGTGTAGAAGGAGGCAGCCATGTTTGAAAGTGATGTGTAATTGAGTGACAGACAAAGTGGTGAGTCAAAGAAAAATTTGACAGAATGAGCCAGAGGTAGGATACACTCAGTTCTCATGAGAACAGACAGGAAGGGGAGCCTATTTAAGAGCAGTGCAGGAAAAGAGTCAGTTAGCTGCAAGTCAGTGCAGTGAGCGCAGTGCAGAACAGTGCAGTTGAGTTCCTGTGTGATTTTATGCAGTTCAGTGCAGGTGAGCAGAATCATCTAAAGTCAGAGGATAAGAAAGCGCCAAAAGAATGGAACACATTGCCAGAGTTAGTGTGAGTCAAAGCAGAGCAATTCAGTGAGAAGTTGAGAGAAGCCAGGCTGAATCAGCCATATTGGAGGGGAGATTGAGCTAGAACAGCTGAGTTGAACCAGAAACCCAGAGCTCAGAAAGAACTAGAAAGGGCGAGCTTACTCAACGGTAAACCTCTGGGATGACAATTATATCAGGCGAATAAAAGTTGGTTTTGTAGGGATGTGTTTGAATTCATTTCATGTTCCGTTTTAGTATTAGTTTGATTTTAAAATATATATCTTGATGGTTACATATTTTGGTAATTGATCTAGAAATTAGAATATAAACATATAACTTTTTATAATCTATTTTGAATGAATGTTTCTACTACTTCAAGTAGATCTTAGAAAACTTACAATTTTCCAGGCCTTTATACCTACCCTATGTTTTTAAAAATCTATAACGAAGTTCTCTTTTTCCGTCAGCAATATTTAGGGTTTTTAAGATCTCAAAGAGAAGAAAAACATCTACTTATTATTCTTTACTAAGGCCTGCTGTGTCGGTGTCCTTCCTGCTTCTCGTGTTCCTCCTTCCTCTAGCAGGATCTCTGCTATCTGAAGGAATTCCTCCCGTTGTTTATCCAGGAGGGGTCTGCTGGTGAAAACAGACGCTCGAGTCTTGTATAGGTGGGCGGGTCCTCCATCTGCCATCTATTACTTTGCCATTAAGCCAATCCAGTGGATAGTTTAATTTAGGCATCACTTTTAAGATCTAAAAACCTCATTTATTTCCATTTCATAATTTAATTTTTCTGTTGATTTATTTTTGTTTCTGTTGTATTTCCTAGTGCTTTCTTGTCTGTGTCTGTATAAGTACATATATATGTGTGTATGTATATGCAAGTGTGTACATGCGTGTATATGTGTAAGTGCACATGTGTGTATGTGTACATGTGTGTATGTGTGCATGTGTACATGTGTGTATGTGTGCATGTGTACATGTGTGTATGTGTGCATGTGCACATGTGTGTATGTGTGCATGTGTACATGTGTGTATGTGTGCATGTGTACATGTGTGTATGTGTGCATGTGTACATGTGTGTATGTGTGCATGTGTACATGTGTGTATGTGTGCATGTGTACATGTATGTATGTGTGCATGTGCACATGTGTGTATGTGCTTGCTTTTACTTCTTGGAGCACAGCCATAATAGCATCAGTCAAGTATTATTCTCTGAACTCCAACATCTGTGTCATCTTGAGGTTAGCATTTATTACGTTTTCATTTGTGATGCATATTTTTTCTAATTCTTCATACACTGAGTAACTATGAGCTTCTCTTAGAAAATATGAATATTATGTGAAATGGCTTGATCAGATTCTCCTATGAAATGATATTTATTATTCTCTAGGGGAGGGGTGTTTGGCAAGACTAGGTCTAGGGCACCAGATCTGGCCTGCCTTGTGTTGGCTGGGGTTCCTGTATCGGTTCCAATACAAAGTCTTTGCAGTGCTACTCAGCTCTGCCTGACATGTTTGCATGTTTGCTGTCCAGTGTTCTGCCTGACACAGGCTCTGCTATGTAGTTTATTTATTTAATGTTAGCTAAACCCATGCAGCTTGAGAGTAAGCCCACAGTTAATGACCGCTCCACAGAGCCCCCTGCTTAACTCAACTCTCCTTCAGCCACAATTGTCTTCCCATGGTGTAGCTGCCCCCAAGGTCGTTCCCTTGCTTCCCAAGAATGAAAGTCTTTAGTGCTCCTACACTTCTGTGCATTTCCTGAGCCTTCTCCTGCTCTCAAGGATAACTGGTGAGGGGAGCAGGAGAGGGAAAAAATTGCAACAGGATTATTGTCCCTTCTGGTCAGAGTGTCATTGTCCCTTTTGGAGATTTTGGGTATCTTCTGATTTTGTTAGTGCCATGATCATGTGCTACCTCATGGTCATCTAAGATCAGACAAGGTGCCTGCCTACCTGCCTACCTTCCTCTCTCCCTCACTCTGCATCCCAGACTCCCTCCCCCACTCCTCTCCTTCCTTCCCTGCTCTTTTGACCTGCTGTTTCACTACTTTCCTTTTCCTTTACCAAGAAGCAAAATAATTTCTCTCAGTTCTTTGGCACCTTTGGTACCTAAGGCAAGAGACTCATGTAGACAGAAGAGTGAGAATGAAACCCCACTCCTGGCTCAAGAGTTGGATTACTCCTGGTCTATTATCATTTCCTTTTTTCTTTTTCTTTTGGCTATTAATTTTTAAAGTTAGGATACAAAAAGCAATAAGTTTCATTACAGTATTTTCAGATGTGTGTGAAATATTGTTTTTGTTTACTCCTCTCTTTCCTATCGTCCTCCTTGTTCTTTCTGGCCTCCTCTTGCTATCCTTCCATTTCTACCTGCTTTTATATCAAGTATTTCACTACTGCCTTGTTTCTCTCCTCTCTTCTCTTTCATGATCCTTCTTTTATAACACACACAAGCGTGTGTGCACACAAATACTCTCTCTCTCTCTCTCTCTCTCTCTCTCTCTCTCTCTCTGCGTATGAGACACAAAACGTGATATTTGTTCTACTTCTTAATTATTTTGCTTAACATAATAACCTCCACTTCCATCCACATTCCTACAAATGCCATGATTTCCTTCCTTTGGCAGAATAAAATTTCATCCTGCTGTGTAGACCCTGTTTTCTTTGTCTGTTCTTCCGTTAATGGGCTCCTAGGATGGTTCCTACCATTTGCTTTTAGAGTCTTCTCATAATTGCTACTTGCATCGGGTCAAGTGCTTTGAGTTGCATTTACTGGGAGAGACGAGGGTAAGGATGAACGCTCTGTTTCAGCCAGGTCTGGGGGTTCTCTCTTACCCTGGAGTAACAAACTCCACACACTTCAGTTAAACCCCTTTCGCTAAACTTCCCACCTCACCGAAATATATGTCTGATACTTAAAAGAAGGTAACTATTTCAGGTGGTGCTTTCTAACACATTGTCAAGCACATCCCTTCCACAGAGAAGAAGATGGTGGTTTAGTGAACTTAGTACAAATGCATGGGTGAAGCTCACTGATGCTGGTGTTTAGAGAAAATAAATGAGAACAGGGTTAGTGAGGGTGGCTGGAGGGTGTGGAGGTGAAATGTGTATTTCCGGAACTGGGAAGATGCTGTATCTATAAGCATAGCACAGGGAAGCACCCAGATGGCGAGCAAATTCAGGAGCAGCCAACTCCTAACACGAGTTATAAACATGCTGTTCTTTTAGGTCAGCAGTAGAGCATTCTAGTTATCCAACATCTATAATTAATATGTCAAATCAGATTGATGTTAGCAATAAATATATAGGTTTAGAAGTCATTATAAAAGAGTCTATAGCAATAGAAAATCTTTTCCAGAAGGGAGTAGTGGGTGAGGAACAAAAAGTATAATTCTATTTCAGTGACAGAACTAGTGTCCATGCTTCACAAGACAGACTATTTCTCAGGTCTGCTGATTGAAATAACTTGATATAAAATGTATAAGCTGGCTTATAATCAATACAAGACATAAACATAAAGTATACATTGATGAAATGACATAAGTTGGATATTTGAAAAATTCATAAGCAAGGATTATTATCTGAAGATGGGAATAGAAGAACATTCCAGAAAGACTCCATTTGAGCTATTGGATAACTGTAATAGTTTCTGCAAGGATTTTAATGAAATTTATCATCTTGAATGCATAAGTAGCAGTTGTCTCTAAAACTGATGAATCTAGTTACAGGCCAAAATGAAGTAAACTCTCCAGAGACCATTCCTTTCTGTTCTTTATGAACGCAGGCTTTCACAAATGCACCTAATTAATATTACTGCATTTGTGTCTATTACAGTAAGCGACAGGTATGTGGCTAAGAAGTTTGGGTTACAGGCATATTTGTTGAGCATTTGCTGCATGCTTTCAATCCTTTATACACTCAATATCTAATGTTCATAAATTCTAAAGAAGTGTTCTTACTGTATCCCCTCATTTTATAGCTGAGAAAAATGAGAACCCAAGAAGCCGAGGTTAGAGCTGATAGCCCACGCTTCAGAGACTGAGGCAGGGTGGGACTCATGCTTTCAAAATCTCTCCGTATGTATACAAGCACACATCACCCCCCCCACACACACACACTATTTACTGCATTAATCTCCCTGTGAAGGAAATTGTTAGCATGCTTGTGAACTCTGCTGTTAGGGAGGAAAACAAAGAGACAATTAGTAAGAGAACTTATTATAAGCATTTCTACAGTGTATTAAATTGGTGTTTCCTCACCTTAGTAATATAGGAAATCCTGTGTGTAAGCAGTTGTACCCTGTTACCATTATATATATATATATATATATATATATATATATATATATATATATATTCAGCATTCTCTTTATCTCTGTGTACATTCCAATAATTCTTATCATAGAACTTTATAGCCAGTGGGCAAAAATGATAAAGGAAGCATTTGTATATGGCTTAGGGCCCAAACCCAAGAATCCATTTTAAATATATAACTAAAATACCAATACTGGATGAGTCAAACTATCTAAAAGTTATTTGCCCTGCAATGGACACAGGCTAGGCCATATAATTTTGTTTCCTTGATGTGGGGAAGAGAGAGTGGGATGGCTTGGCTTGAATGAGGAAGGATAATAAATTCCTGTAATTCCTCTAATTCTAGGTTGCAGCTGAGGAAGACCAGGCAGGGTTGGCCTTGTTGAACTTTAACCTTTGCAGGTCACAGAGAAAGACTGCGTGGGAGAATCCCTGATGCAAAAGTGAGTCTTCCCAGTCCTTCCTGGAGACAGGGACTTCCTGTGCTTGCTTTTAACAGGCTAGTCTTGCAGACCACAGGCATTCAGAATGAGCTCTCTCATGCAGGTGGGAACAGAATGCATCATTTGGGAGTTTGGGTCTTCTGTTTAAGCTGTAGGGCTCAGTGGTTCTGCAGTCCCACAGTGATGTCATGTTGCCAGGTTTTACCCATGCTAAGAGGTAGCCACCATCCTCACCTCTGTTTTAAGGTTAGAGACTGAGACAGAGAGGTTCCGTGCCTGGACTTGATGATCCAATATCCAACACGGAATGGTTATTCAGTCAAAGACGGCTACAATTAGAGGTTACCATCATTCTGCCAGGGTGGTTTCTAGTGTCACTGGGAGGCGTTACCTGCATTGCATTTGTTTACCAAGCTGTGACTCCAGCTGTGGTTAGTGTAAGTTCAGGAGAAGGCAGGTACCCAACTCGAAATCAGGAATGGCATTACCATCTCAGACTTAGTTAGATGGTGCCACTTCCACAGAGCCCGGATCTAGGGCTTTGGTGTTTGTTTATGTGAGACTTTACTAGCCTCTGTGAGACAAAGCTGGGGCCTTTTATCTCTCCTGTTTCCTGCCTCCATGCAGAGGGTCCTTGGAAACTGTGCACTGGGTTTCGTCACTGTGTTGTTCATGTACCTCACAGGAGGGAAGAGTTGGACTGTAATCAAGAAGCAACTCTTCTTCTTACATCTAAGCCTCCAAAATAGCACGGGAGGAATCCATTTCCTTTAAAATTTCAAAGAAATGAACACTCAGTTTATTTTAAATTGCCACATTAAGTATACGTCTATTATTAATTTTTTTTTTAAAGAAATTAAGTCTCATTTAGAACAGAGGCTGAAGGAACGCCCATTCAGAGCCTACCCCACATGTGGCCCATACATATACAGCCACTAAACTAGATAAGATGGATGAAGCAAAGAAGTGCAGGCTGACAGGAACCGGATGTAGCCACTACCCAAAGACTATACATGGACTGACCCTGGGCTCCAACTGCATAGGTAGCAATGAATAGCCTAGTAAGAGCACCAGTGGAAGGGGAAGCCCTTGGTCCTGCTGAGGCTGAACCCCCAGTGAACGTGATTGTTGGGGGGAGGGCGGTAATGGGGAGGATGGGGAGGGTAACACCCATAGAGACGGGGAGGGGGAGGGCTTAGGGGGATGTTGGCCTGGAAACCAGGAAAGGGAAAAACATTTGAAATGTAAATAAGAAATACCCAATTTAATAAAGATTAAAAAAAAAAAAAAAAAGATGGCAGTGCCCGTGGCCTCCCATTGCAAAGAACCTTGGGTTACGTTCTACCAACAACCTGTCTGGATGTTAAAGCCTTAGAACCTGGCCCTCAGTATTTACGAATTATTGACATCCATATAGTCTCTATACACAAAGTGGAGATGGTCATTCCCAAGCTCAGCATGGTGGTCGCCTTTGCTCCAATTAATGTCACAAGTAAAGTCTGTTGAAGTACACCATAAATAAAGCATTGGGTGAAGGTCTAGAAAATAAAATAAAATTAAGTGTATGCATAAAAAAAAGAAAAGAAATTAAGTCTCTTTACAATGAGAACTCTACCTGACAGAGAACATTTTCCTCACCTCCTACTGTGGTAGTTTGTAACCGAGTAAAAAAAAATCCTATAGTAATTAAAAAAAAAACAACTAATTTAAGTACCTTCCAAATAATTTCAGAGAAGAAAGTGAGAAAGGGCAGACCTTGTGAAATAGGTTAACAAGTCATACTCCAGGAGAAAGGTGGGTTTCCTGTGAGAATATTCATGCATTCTTGGAAGAATGTGGGGTTCACGTGAGGTCACATTTGCACTCTCTCCCCAGGCCTTCCACACTTGTGCCTTTTTATCAAACTTTCGACTTCCTCCCGTACTGTTTCTATGGAAAGAGTCAGATAGGAATGCTGGCAAATGTGACATTGCCCTGTGAGTAAGCGGCCCCTGCTAACCATGTGTAGGAGATGGGCAGCTATGTGTTCAGAAGCTGAGATGGATTTGATGACTTCTTTAACGCCATCCCCAACCAGGAAAGGAGAGCAGGGCCCGTGACTAGATCACTACAGCGCAGTGGAACCCAATGGACTTCTCCCATCTGCGTATTTGCATATGCACTCCGACTGTACCGGCCTTTAACTGTTCTTACAGCCTGAATCCGTCTGCCTGCACTAAGTTCCCAAACGTCGCATGTCTATGCCCTTCAGTATTCTCCTTTTGATTTTCTTAGGATGGCTTTCAGGGGTTTCTGCCCTGGTTTCAGGTTTTCAGCTGAGAACACCACCCTTTCCATGTGATGGAACCCCTGGTACTTCCTTTCTCTACATCTGTCCTGGTCCTGTCCATCCTTCATCCCCTCCTGGATAGTGTCCAGCTCTGGTACTGAATCACCTGGGCCTTTTGGAGTCACCTCAAACTGGGGCAACCCCATGAGGTGACCCAAGCTGCACTCTAGGCACGTTGGCCTTCAAGTACCACCTCGTTCTGGATGCTGTGTTTGACATCATACTTTTTCTTTATCAAGCTTGACTTGCTGTCTGGATACTTGCTCTAGTCCATCTAAGGATCCACCATTCTTCCTCTCTTCCCAGTGGAGTCAGCATCAGAGATCACGTAAGTCATGAGGCTCATGGGAGTCAGCTGATGCCACTGGAAAGCACTGAGGAAGAGCTGGCTAAAAACCAAATACATGACCGATTTGGGGATAACCTGAGAGTAAGAAAAGAAACCATAGACAACAAATTGTTTGATTGTCTAAAGGAAAATTGTACGTCTCTTTCTTATGATGTCCATAGAATATTTTGATAGTGTATTTGATACTTCAGTGGCAATTCTTTTCCTCTAAGCTCTGCCTTCTAAGCTTCGTTTTTTCCATGCAGGGATCCAACCTACTGAATTTTATTTTCCAGAAATCTGAACACAGCACTGTCTTACTAACGGTTCTCAGGGGATCCAACTCTTGAGAGTTTAATGCAATGTGTGTACTCATCCATGGGCACCCTCCAGTAACTACCACTGTGAAAGAAATTGCAGACCACATTTATATGGCTAGAAAATAATTCAGCAAGCATTTCAAAGCACTCACTGTTCACCTTTAGTCAAAGCACTTTTGTGTGTTCAGTAATATTCGCAGTAGTCCACAGGGGCTTTTACCCTGAAATTTGGTTTAATACACAGCGACTTGGCCTAGTTTGCCCATAAGCCTACTTATACTAAATACGTGAGGCTTGCTTCTGCTTTCTCTTTGCCAAATGGGTAGAAAATTTTTTTCAAATGCTTGACAAAAGCGTTTGTATTTAAAGTCACGGTCACTTAAGTTTTCATGAATTATTGGTTCATTTTTATCATAATGGATACGCAACACAGAGGGGCTGTGATCGCAGTCCCTGTTAATAAGAATCTTCTTGGAAACCCTCGTCGTAAGAAGGGTCTTTTCCTATTGGATGCGGTGGGCATGAGTTTGTCCTAGAGAATGGGTGGGAACTGGAGAGGCTCCTTATGATGTCTGCATGTGAGAAATGAAAGGTTTGCTTAATCCATTACCTTCTAGGAAATAAAATGAGGACCAGGATCACAGGAACACTTAAACAAAGACACAAACACTTTGTAATAGACGTATCCACTTTCCAAACTGGCACCAGATACCTGCTTTTATCTAGGTGTCTGCTCTCCCTACGATGTAGATTTGTAGCGTCCAGCTGTAGGCGCTGCTTATTAGACAGGTTCTGACTGGAACCTTGGCTTCCTTTTTGGTGAGAAATTATATAGCGCCTGTCTTCAGCATCCCCTTTGAAAAAACATATGGCTCCCTCACCAAATGTGTGGTAAGCATTTTTTTTCCTATTTTAAGTGCCAGTGCCAGGAGTAAAAGGCAAAGCAAATCTGCTTTCTTGTTAGCTGTGCTGCTTTTTCTTTTTACAGTCTTAACTAGAGTGTAGCTATCTCGAGGACAAGAGTGTGTCTTATTTTTAAAATCTCATAGTGTATCGCACTGTACTTTAATGCTGTTGAATGGATAAAGTCACGGGCGAATGAATCTATTTGTAGGATAGCTTGAAAACAGACAACACTCTGAGCCTATTGGGAAAGTCAGCCTAGTTTGCCGTAGGTCATATTGCTTCACCCGAGTTTGAAGGTCACTTAGACGCAAGGGACAGAGAGGGTACAAATCAACCATGCACTCGCACCGAAGTCAGCTTTACTAGAAACGGAATGGGCCAGCCATACTTCTCAATGATTTGCTGGTGTTAGTCGGGTCACCGTACCTGATCTGAAGCCATGTTAGCATGGGGGTCGTTCCTCCTCCGAACACCCAGACAGTGAAGAACACGAGGAGCAGCGTGGTGGTGAACATCATCTGTTTAGGCTGAGATTCCGTGTTGCGGATGGCCAGGGCGAAGGCAATGGCACCTCGCAAACCTTACAGAGAAAGCCAGACGGGAAGTTGAATACCGAGACTTAACTCATTCTCTTTTGATATATTTATCTTTACAACCTGCTAACGTAACTTCTTTATTAAGTAAAAATTTTATTCAGAGATGATTGCAGATTCATATGGAGTTCTGACAAATAATATAGAAATACTTTCCCTTAGTCTTTGCCAATGATAACATCTTGCAGGGAAATAACATGACATCTTAGCCAGAATATTGATGTCTGTCTGTATAGTTAAGGCTTAGAACATACCCTGAGATCAACTAGGAGTCTTTTTTAATCTCATCCAATGCATGCGCGCGCGCGCGCACACACACACACACACACACACACACACACACACACACGAATACACAAACACCTTAACTCATTGTCACCAGCAGTCTGTTCTCCATGACTTTGTCATTTACATGTTTTCATGTCTACATGTCATGAAGTGATGGACCCTGTGGACATGTGTCATTTGTCACTGTGTCTATCCAGCACAAATCTCCAGATGTTACACTTGTGGACTGGATCAGTGGTCTTTTGCTTCCATCCTTGAACATCAATCCATGGTATGGACAAATGTCCCATGGGTTAGTTGCTTAGTCGAAGGACACCTGGAGTTTCCCAGTTACTGGAGATTAAGTCAAGACCGCTAAAATTGGCATATAGGTTTTCCTGCAAACGTATTTTCCTTTCTCGGAGTTAATCCTCCAGAATATGATCAGAGTAGTGCAGTATCTGCATGCTTCACTTTAAAACAAATTATGGTTTTTACATTCCAACTAGCAACCTAAAAATCATCAAAATTTTCTGCATCCTTGACATATTTGGTGGGGTTACTTTTTTTAGTTTAAACCATTGTGATGGGTATGGAATGGTAATTTGTTACAGTTTGAATCTTCTTTTGCTAATGGCTAAAAGCATTGAACGCTTCTAATTTGTTACTCTGTTATCTGCACACTTTGCTACAGGAAACAGCTCTTGTACTTTTCCTACTTTTTAATTGCCCTGGTGGAATCTTCAATCGCTGTGTGCCGAGCTCTTTATACACGGTCCATAACAGGCCTTCGTTAGGTGCAGTGTTTTAAAAATACTGCTTTCTACTCTGTAGCTTCCTTTTCTCATCTTTGAGATTTCGGAGAACAATCTTTTTAGGTTTGATGGAATAAAACTTGTCAATTTTCAGGCGAATTGTGCTTTCGGAGTCAACTCTAAGGACTCTTTGCACAAACCTAGCTCCCGAAGATTATCATCTGTAAGTTTTATATTTAAGTCTACAACCGTCTTGAGGCTGTTTTCCTATCAAGCGAGAGGCTCGGGCTGTGGTTATCTTTTGCACGGGTGACATCTACTTTTCCCATCAACTGTTTTTCTTATTTTGTTTTTAACCTCTGTCCAAAATCAGCGGCCTGCGTTGCGGGCGTTCGTTTCTGAGTTCTCCATTTATTGCATTTATCCGTGGCCATTCTTGAAGCACATTGGCCTGATGGCTGTAAGTACAGAGTGGGCCTTTACAATAGGTACAGTAATTTTTTGTTTTTGAAACTAGAGCTTACTGGTTTTCTTGTTTTTCCATAAAACTTTAGATTTACATTGTCTCTATCCACCAAAAAATCCTTTCTGGAAACACTTTCTTTTCTAAATCAAATGTGTCCGAGAACAAAGAAAACCGGGACCATGGGAAATTAATAACTAATTAACCGATGCTTACAACATTCTAGTTGCATACTCTCACAAACGTAGTGATCGAAACTAACCTACTGGAACCTGCTTTCTAAAAAACGTTTTACCTTCTGCTCTATGGTAGAATATTAAATGCCCATTGTATGTTTATGAGTCTGTACTAAACACAAGAGGTTTACAGAATGAAAGGCCAGAGCTTCATTTAAGTTGATGATATTAATAAAAACAGAAACACAGAGTTTGATGGGGAGGAGGAAGGAGGCTTTCAGGTGACCAGAGACTTGCTGAGCCCTGTGGTCCTTGTCAGACAGTGGAGGGGGAGGGGGAGGGGTGGGGGAGGAGGAGAGGAGAGGAGAGGAGAATGGTTTATAATGACAGCAAGCATTCGTCAGAGGTAGTGACTCAGCTGTTTTTGTAGGAAGGTTTAAATCAGACGCATAGCCTTCCAATGGTCCAGTCTTCTGTAGCACTGTTACTTTGCCAGGGGAGATGTGACCAAATGTCTTTTTTACCCTAGACAGAGCATCAGCAATAGACCAGAGAGATAATCCCATCAAGACCAGCTTGGTGAACCAATGAGTTTAACTGGAATTATATCCAGAAACATGAGCGACCCTTCAACAGCTACCTTACTGAAAAGGAGGTACAGATGTGGAGAGTCCCCCGTGACCACCCTTCTAACCCCCGCATCCCCTTCAGAGATGGTCAATGGAGGTAGGACTGCTCGCAGCTGCACATGTGCAGGAGTAAATAGCCAGCGTCTTAAGAGAGGGTCTGATGGCTCTCCGGTCTTTTCTCTGTCTGCGAGGTGATGTTAATGAGTCTGGAAGTCGGCACAGGTGCTGTGGTATCAAGGCTGCGGTGACAGTGGCTGTGCCAGGGGAGGGACAGCATTTATAACAGGTTTAGTTAGGATGCCAAGTTGCTATCATACATTTCAAATGATTAAAAAGAGAATCAGATACCAGGTAGGATGAGGAACATTATAGCTCGCCTACGCCCCAGAACTTAGATTATAACGCTTCTTTGTTCTGTCCACGTTGAGACTGTACAAGAGACAAGTGGTGTGACACACGGGAGACAGAGGATTAAGCCAGGGAGATTGAACACATTTTGCCTGAAACAAAAAAAGCCTCAGAAAGAGAGAGGAATATGCAGTCTGATTATAAAATACCTCTAAGGAACAGTGTAATGGAGGAAGGAAATTATTCCAAATCTCCATGTAGACAAGGAAATGGCCTGAAGAGAAGAGAGATAACATTTGAAGTAGACATTAATAAAAATGATCCTTTACATCCGAGGTTCTGAATGCTAGGACGGCTGTGCGCGGCACCACACCCCCACCACAGGTGTTCCTGCTCACACGCTCAGCTGGGGACGAGGTGGGACGATGTGAATAATGTCCTCTCTCTCCCCAGGATACATAAACAGTGTCATTAGTGAATGGGAAGGCATGGGACAGACTCCCATTATCCGAGGACAGGATTTATAGGTCAAGGTTGTTAAGTGCAAACCTGGAGGGAGAGTGTGATCCTTTCATCCCCCCCCCCAGGCTTGCTAGGGATGTCAGTCAAGCAGCATCGCCCGTTATGAGGAAGAAGTTTGAAACGTTGAACAGCGATTGCTATTTGCTGTCTGTTTCTCGCTATAAATATTTGTAGTTCTCTCACTTCTGAGCTTTCATAAGAAATAGTAGAAAATTCAGTACAAATTAAAGCACTCTGTATCTGGCTTACTGCAAGGTCACCCAGATTAGATACCCAGGACTAAGCAGTAAACAGTCAGTACCCTTCCTAAAGATGTTTAATATGTCATTAGTATACCAAACTGGCATAGCCGTGTTCTTAAGCAAATTGTAGGTAACAGTCCTTAATTTAAACATGTACTCAAAATAGTGGCAGGTTTGATGGTGTACCCACGTAACCCTGCAACCTAGGAGGCTACAGCAGGAGGGCATCAAATTTGAAGCCAGTACGAGTTGCAACAGTAAGACCCTATCTCAAGAAACAAAATAAAATGAAACAAAACCCCTTCAGATGCCCAATACTTGCAAATACACATATGTGAGAACATAGCTGGTAGTCCGACTTCACGTCAGTCTATATGAAACTTTAATGTATGAAATCATATTAAAACCCATATTCACAGGCAAGGCAATGTAGAGGTCTCTTGGGGCTGGGGAACCAGAAAAGTGTAGCAATGACCACATGGCAGGTTGGGAAATATCTAGTATGTCCAAACTCAACACATTACGAAGGGATGGCTCTGAACAGATGGGTATACAGGGAAGATCAGAGGTGAGGGCCTTTAGAGGAGACTCCATGTGGCACTTGCCATAGGTGAGGTGGTTTGGCGACGTTGAGCGCAGGTTATGGGGAGTGCTGAGCTTGCTGCGTGGACAAAGGGAAGCTGACTCAGAACCCCAGAGAGGATGAAGTGCTGTCCTGGTCTGCTTGTGCCTCATGACTCTACAAGTTCTTCCTCACACGACCAGAGCCTGAGCAAATGTCTAGTCAGTGGCCGTTCCTTGCTTTGATTAATGCGTATATATTGATTACTCCTATATGGAGTTCTGGGCCTGCTGATTCTATCTTCTTAACACCATGGATTTATGCCATGGAGGATTTTAGGGTTGAAAAAAAATCATGCGGGCTACTGGCAAAATACTAAGACATAAAAAAAATTGATATTGATCTTTGGATTTTCATTGTAGCAAAATATTACTTCCAAAAATATATACAGTTTTGCTTCAAAAAATAAGAGGAAATTTAGAGCACATCAAAACTAGAATTTGATTTTTATTTTCTTGGTACTTGGACCCCTTGGTTTACTTTTCTTCTTCTCTTTGTTTCAGTCAACTTGTCAAAGTAACTCTGTACTTCTGGGAATGGGTAGACTATATAATTTTGCTTTGAAAAGATTGACTTTGTAGGGATTTTGACACACGTTATATGCCCAACTGGCAAGTTATCATCATCTTGGGGAATAAAGGAAATACCTACAATTAAATGTGGTTTCACTTAAAATTGGCCTCTAAGGGCTTCTTATGTTAATTATATTGATGTTCTGCTCATAACAATAGAACACTATCGAGCCAAGGAAAGATTTCCAGCAAGGACCCCTGCTGCAGAAAATGTGCAGTTTCCTGTTTATCTTTAAAGAGCAAGAGTGAAGCATTTAATCAATTACACATTTGCAAAGGTGCTGCAAATGGGTACAGGTCAGATATATATAGCTACATTTAAACCTCGGGGATATAAATATCCCTTTAGGCACTCTTATTTAAGGTGCAAAGCTGTAATGCAAAACTGTAAATATTTCCCAAGCACCCATTATATGCCTAGCTTTAGCCAAAACACAGAATGAGAGTGCGATAAGGAAGGTCCAACCTCTCTAAGGCATTTAGTCCTACAGACATGACTGTCATACAATGTGGAGGGGGGCGGGGGAATAACACTAAGAGTGTTTGTAAAAGCCACAGGGAAGCCACATCATTTCATAAGCTTGCTTCACACACACACACACACACACACACACACACACACACACACACACACACACACACACTCACAAATAAAAGGTTGTAAGAGCCTACGGTCCCAGATGACTGTTGTGAGATCCTGTCTTTTGCTTATGATAGGGGTGCTGTTTCTATGCACTCTCAATGATATGACTGACTATGAAGATCTCACCAAGTTATCATGCCAGCCAATACACACATTCACATACAGGATGTGGGAAGAGGTGGATATACATGTACATGGTTTTAAAATTAATTGTTTTTATTTACTTTGACTTTCTGTGTAGGGATATTTTGCCCATATGTACATCTGCATAACACATGAATGCCTGGCACCTGTGGAGGCCAGAAAAGGCCACCAGATATCCAGATATCCTGGAACTAGGTTTACAGATGGTTGGGAGCCCCTATGTGGGTGCCAGGAATTAGGAGTTGAAAGTAGGTCCTCTGGAAGAACCACTTGTATTAATAGCCAGAGACATCATCTCTCCAGCCCCTGCATACATATGGTTTGAGTGGAGTCAACCCATGTGATGAGATGCTGTTCCCCCAAGGAGCCACAGTCTCTCTAACAAAAAACACAGTGCCAGGCAAGGAATACTTACCTTCAAGTTGTTGTTTAGAAGGATTCAAGAGACTCCCTCAAACAATATAGACCATCAAAATTGTTCTCAATTACTTCCTAGAATATGAAGAAAATACCCAAATGCTGGGGACACCACCCAGGATTAGAGGGAATTTACATCTGATACTGTAAACCTAGTCACGAACCTATGTCTTAGGAGAACCAATTACTGTCAGATTACTAGAGTAACAGACTTGTTTTCCAAATGCTTCTAAATGCCCATCCTTATACCCATAGATAGGTACAGCTCTTGCATCTATTCGAGGAAGCTTCCTTTTGGACCAGACAGAGACTACTCAGAGAGTTTTGTAATGGGTCAAACTATAGTGTGACCATGGTGTGCCCAGACTCAAGTGGTGCATCCATAACTTCACCCCTACACTTAAGTCTCAGGGAGCATCTCAGAGGAAGTGACAGAAAGATTGTAAGAGCCGAGGTCCCCGATGACATCCGCAAGATCCTTCAGCATATAATAGGGGCGCTGCTCCCATGAACCCTCAATGGTACTGCCGACTATGAGGATCTCACCAAGTTATCGTGCCGACCAACATGAATGGAGGAAAATTTCACAAGGCCCTGTCCCTAGATGGTGAGCTATAGGCAGTCAGTGTCTGGTGACTCCAATCCTAAGGGGTCAGCCCTAAGCTTATGCAAACAGGACCCAGAAGGTTGTTTTTTTTTTGTTGTTGTTGTGTTTGTCGTGTGTGTGTGTGTGTGTGTGTGTGTGTGTGTGTGTGTGTGTGTGTGTGTGTGTGGTGGTCAGAATGGTAGGTGGAAGTTGGAGGGGAGGAGAGCAGAAATGATGCACGTATACTTGTAATCATGTATGAAATCCTCAAATGAATATTTTAAAAGGTGAACTTGGAGGGTGTGTGTTAGGGGGTGTGTGTTGCAGTGTATGTAGAAGGGGTGATTTGAAACTATAGGCTGATAAAGGAAAATGATGAAGAGAAAGGACAAAGGTCATGCTGGCTCACCCATGACACATGCCAACAGATGTGTAACATCCATGACTTATCTGTTTTTATCTGAATTCTTTCTTCTGTCCTTCCCCCAAACCTTTTTGAAACATGACTGTGTTCTAAACTAATCTTTAGACTTCAGCCAAGACACTGCTTTCTCCTGGAGGCCTCCTCTGGGGTCTGAGTCC
This sequence comes from Rattus rattus, assembly GCF_011064425.1. Classification (NCBI taxonomy): domain Eukaryota; kingdom Metazoa; phylum Chordata; class Mammalia; order Rodentia; family Muridae; genus Rattus; species Rattus rattus. The sequence continues at coordinate 86,531,974 of NC_046161.1, read as the reverse complement.
AGGACAAGCTACCTTATATTCCAAGCACAGCCCAGTTCCCCTCAGGGCTTCCGTATAGTACTTTATAATTGTCAGGCTCTGTTTATCAGCAACACCTAGAGCAAGGCTGGGAACATAATCAATGCTCGCTGAATATTTATTGAGCAAATCAATGGTTGGATGAATTTCTGATCTTTCACAAGTCCAGATTGCATACAGAAAATGATGGCTACTTTATAGTTTGATGTAATAGTTGAATACTTTTCTGAAAGTCCAGTGCCTACCTTTTTATTATTTAATCTCAGAAGACCTTATGTTGAGTTTCAAGGGTTTTGGAATCTGCTCTTAGGATGATGGCTTGCATGAGTCTAAGCAGGTCACATCAGCTCTGTTATCTTATTTTGTTTAAAAATTATTTATTTATTTATTTATTTATTTATTTGTATAGGTACTTTGCCTGAAGTATATCTGTGCACCAGACGATGTATGTCTGTGCTTAGTGCCCTGGGAGGCCAGAGGAAGGCATCAGTTCCCCGGGAACTGGACTTGCAGACAGCTGTGAGCCTCCATGTGAATGCTGTGAATGAAACCCCTGGGGCCCTTTCTGTAGCCCCTGTTAACTCATTTCTATGTGCACTTTTAAGGTTTGACTTATAATCTTCAACTAAAGTGCAGAACAAAATCTTATGACACTTAAAATCGCATACTGCCATTAATGCCAGGGGCTTAGTAAAGATTTAGATTTGGTAGCAGTGAATAAGGTGCTTGCTCAGGTCCTGGCTATGGTGGCCCAAGGCCATTACCTCACACCTCAACTCTACACCAGCTGCAAGTCCACTTCGTGCCCCATGAACCCATGCTCTCCTCCATGTCTGAGAGAAGATCTCCCAATCCTAGTTTATGATGAGTTAACAAGTCAGCTCAGCACATAACTTCCCACAGATCATAGAAACCTGTCAGTCATAGCCCCACTCTCTCTTCCTTTGTCTGCTCTCCATTGAGAGGCAACATAAACAAGAGAGCATTCACACTTGTCTTTATGCCATGAGCCCACTCAGCCTCTTGCTTCATGTCCAGAGTTCTGCGTTTCCTTTGTGCTTCTTCAGTGTTTGCTCATTTGAACTATGTTTCTGCCCACCCCGTACTCTCACGAGTGCTTGAAATTCTCTAGTCACATTGTTCGCTCTTCAAAATCCTATACAATAGACTGATCATACCACTTGTATTACTAAATTATAATCGGGATGAGTCAATATTTAATGTGGTATGTTCTTTTCTCCCAACGTCTAATCTCTCAAAAGGTTAGAATTACATCTTTTTAAAAGTAGTTCTTAGATTTCTCACAATATCCTGGATGTGGAATTCAGCAGGGCTCTGAAAGTGAACAATTGCACTGACTTCAGACTTTCTGAATAGAGATGGTAATATCCATTTCGATTTGCTTAATTCTTCAATTCCTTCAGCATGCAAAGTTGGGTAGCAAAGGAGCGGCTTTACTTCAAGGTGCATCCACGTCAGTTATGTAAGATGCTAGAAAGAAAACCATAGCGGGGGAAGACAGCCTCTGTGCATATGAGGGGTTCAGTGTTTAGGGTGCTTAGGGAAGTCTCTCAGGTTAGTGACGTTTGAGCAGAGAAGCCTCACCAGCACCTACTCACCTTTGGGAAGCTTGAGCAAAGCTCTGAGGAAGGGAGCTGGAAAGCACTGTGGTTGGAGAAAGATGAAGAGGTTAGGACTGGAGAACTGTGGAAGGAGGAGATGCTGTAGGGGTCACAGAGCCAGATGGCGACATGTTTGTGAAGGGCAAGGTGATGGGGATGTCGTTCTGAGATGAGAAACCTTAGGAAGGTCTGATAGACCTAAAGAAAGTGATTTCATCTATTCAATGATTAGAAGAGGAATGCTGGCTACTACGAGGAAGCCAGACTTTTAGGCTGAAAACAGGAGGCCAGTGGGCTTGATGCCTTAATCCAGAGAGCAGGTAAATTTGCTCACTGGGGTGGGAGTGTGGTAGGTCCTGGCCTGGTGAAACTTCAGTCTTTGTTAGCGGGTCAGATGAGAGCATCTGTGGAGGATAGTTAGGAACACAGTTTTCTGAGCACTCAGAGGAATCAGGGGGAACCATATGAGGAGTGTGTTTGGTAAGGAGAGTGTGTGTGGGAGGTTACCAGTGACCAAGGCTTTATTATAGCCATGTATGTGTGAGAGACCAACTAGTCTCCCAAGAGGAGAGGTTGAGTGGACAGACGCTTAGATCAAAGAGTCCAGTTAGAATCCTCTTACTAGAGACTGGAAGGAGAAGAGGGTTCTCTGGGATTTGAAAGGTACAGGAAGCTAAAGTTTATCGTACACCATGCTTGGTTTTGCTTCTTGGTCTTTGTACTCACTATTCACCTCAGCCGCCATGCTACCCCTCCCTACAACACTGCCTCTCCCAGGTAGTTCCTGGGTTATTCTTCCTCTCAGGTCAGAAAGCCTGCCAGACCACCTCATCATAATGAAGGTGGATACTTTTATATCTGTTGCCTGTCTGTCTATTTATCCATCCATTTACCATCTATCTATCTATCTATCTATCTATCTATCTATCTATCTATCTTTATTGTCTTCGATATCTATTTTATTTATTTATTTACTTATTCATTTATTCATTTATTTATGTTCTGTTTTGACTGGAAAGTGAGCTTGGGAAAAGCAACCCTGTCCGGTATCTGTGGCATCTGCTGTGACATGCTCCAGGTGCTAAAATGGCGACTCTCATAGGGTGAGCATCCCTCAGGCTTACCCAGTGATGAATGCCGAAGTGAATGGATGAAGGAAAGGTCATTTTTGCATTTGAAAGTGTTCCTGGAACCCAAAAGGAAACGAGCAGTAGATGGACTGGGATACAGAAATGTTCCTTAGAAACCGATCTGTCCTTTGAAAGGATTGTCCTTTAGAAGAGTCTTTCTGCTTCTCTACAGGGCTAACATCCCCACCCCCTCACTTTAACTGCTCCGAGGGGTTGATTTCAAAGATCTAACACATTCTTATTATTAGTCTGGTAAATCAAAACCCGAGACGGGCCTACAATTGAATTATGTATAGCTCTTACACTTGCTAAAGTCTCATGACCTTGCATGGGGTAACTACTTTCAGCAAAAATGTCAGTCTGGTTTCAAAATACACTTCCCTGAATCTCGAAACCTTGCCATACAGTTCCATTTTCAATTCAACATCATTTTTTCTGCAGGGAAGGGAAGCCAACAGATTGTTTGCAGAGGAAAAATCGTCTACCTTCAGAAATAAATTGAGTCCTTCTACAAACCAAGCTTGTATTAGACAAGCAGAACTTTCTTCCCTTCATCTCTCCATGAACTTGCATTTCTAAAACTCAAGGCTGCAAAGGAGAAATGTAACATAACTGCAATATATTTTTTTATCTGGAATGAGGTTTGCTTTTGGAAGCCCTGGGCAGCAGGAAGGGTAATTGGGGATGGGATTAGCTCTGCCACAGCTCTGAAGTCAGCCTGCTGAGCTGCCTCTGGCTTCGGAAGTTTATTTTTATGTAGTGAAGATGGATGTGGTTGTACACCAGGGGCTGATCCTCAGTGTTAGCTGAAACTCCAGCAGAGGCTTTCCAAAGATAGTCAACGTTCCGAGAGCCACACTCAGCTCTTGGCCAGGCTGTGCTCAAGAGGAGAACCCAAAACTTTCCATTTAGAACAGAAGTTCTCAACTGGGGCCATCTCCCCCCAGTGAATATTTGGCAAGGTCTGGAAACATTTATGTGTGCCCTGGGTACTGGGAAGCAGGGATTTGGGCTGAGTCTTTGGGTTTGGGTTTGGTCTACAGGGCAGAGGCCAGGGATGTTGCAAATATTCACAAAGTACACAATAACCACCACAATAACTAACGAGACTTAAATGTCAAGGATTACTAGGGTTTAGAAACTTCATTTTGAATCTAACGTATTTATAACAACGTTATAAACAATAACAATATTTCTTCTTTAGTGAGTGCTTTAAAAAACATGGCTGTTACCAAAACGTACTCCAATATGGTCCCAGATTTCTGCACTTGACTTCTTATATATTAGGCTTGTGGTAGACTAAAAAAACTGTTCCCTTTAATTTTCTTTCTGAAAGAGGGTTTCACCATGTATCCTGGCTGTCATAGAGTTTGCTATGTAGATCAGGCTAGCTCTGAACTCACAGAGGTCCACCTTCTTCTGCCTCCCAAGTGCTTTAAAGTCATACATCACTATGTCCAACTAAAGCTGTGCCTCTCTAAAGAGTTGCCAGGTCATGTTAATCTTGTCATCCCGGACAAAAATAATGTGACTTGGCTCATTACTCTAGTTTGCTTTTTAGTTTCTGTAATAAAATATGGACCAAAAGCAACTTGGAGAGGAGGGGTTTTTATTTCATCTTAAACATTGCAGTCCATCACCTAGGGAAGATAGGGGAGGAGCTCAAGGCAGGAATCTGGAGGCAGGAACTGAAACAGAGACCACAGAGGAACACCACTTTCTGGCTACCATCACTCTTGTTCAAGTCATTTTCCTATTCAACATGCGCCACCTGCCCAGGGGGGACATTAATCAAGAAAATGCCTCTACAGATGTGCCCACAGGCCAATGTGAGTCAGGTGGTTCCTCACTTGAGTTTTCTTCTTCCCAGCTGATTCTGGTTTGTATCATGGTGACAAAAACTAACCAGCACACTTGGACTTTCCCATTAAAACTTTTATTTCCTCTGACGGCTGGAATGGGCTCTCCACCAGGAAGACTGCCATTGTAAAAAAAAAAACACATTGAAGGGCAGCGCCCATCTTTCCCAAGAGGAATACATTTTGAAGCATTTACCAGGTATAATGGTCCAGGCATGCAATGCAGGCACTCTGGAAGCTGAGGCAGGAGGATTGTCATAAGTCTGAAGATAATTTGGACTACAAAGGAAATTTGTAGGCCAGCCTCGGCAACATACAGGATAAGACTTGAAAGAAAGAAAGAGAAGGAAAGATACCCAAACCAGCAAACCTTAACACATGGGACTGAAAATCACTTCAGTAAGGTGTACAGTATTAGTGGGTGCCTTGATGACACAAGTGACCATTTTGTAAATAGAGAGAAAGACTGTATGAGTCACAGACACATCAGCTACCTAAGGGTTCTTCCTTCTCCCATCAGGAATCAGTAGTCCTCTAAAGCTCTGGGCTTTGAAATAGATTTCTGGCAGAGCCTTCTGGAGGCTGCGAGGCAGAGCAAGAAGTCTTATCTTACTACAGAAGTTGGTCAATGAATGAGACACCAGCTGACCAATGTTTGAACTGTCTCAATATATATCAGAGTTGATACCACACAATTTTGAATTATTAAATGGCCCTATGGGTGTCCAGCATAAGGCATTTGTAAACTCAACTACTTTTTGCCCATTTTCACATATAACTACTTGAATCAATTCTATTGTTTTTTTTTTTTTGACTTCTGTCTATAGAACCTGAGGCAGTTATTACATGGAATTTGTGTGGGCACACAGAGACTAATTTTCAAAATTGGTTTTCTTATGTTAATAATTTTTATGGTTTTTGTCTACTCCATGTTCCAAGCCAACAAACAATTAGTAAATAAATTCAGGCAGGAAATAGGGTAGAATTATGTGGTCTATTTGTTTACCACAGTGGATAGGTACAGGTTAATTTGGTTAAAAATATCAATAAAATATTGGTTCACTGTGGACATCTTGAAAGCCCCAAGTATACATGAAAGTTCTAGGAAGGAGTGGCTAAATTGTCCATGCCCCTGTATCCTTCTGAGACCTTCTTCCTGGAACACAGGGAACAGTAACATTCTAGGTTATAATCTTTCATTATTGAGTTTGCTGGGGTCTCACATGCTTTTGCTGGTTATACTGTCTCAAAAAATAAGTGAGTTTGGTCATTTCAAGATTCTGTCACTTTCTCATAGTCTGTAAAATGCCAAAAAGCATCTCTGTTTCATATGGGTCAACTTGTGGGGGAACACTATATTTTTTTCATATACAAACTGGTACTTTGAGATTCAACATTTGGTTGATGTAGTGATCCAGGATTTATGCCTGCAAATGGACTATGAAATTGTCATCTATGATGGTGAAGGGAAGTATGCAAGCAAGCAAGCAAGCAAGCAAGCAAACAAACAAACAAAAACAAAACAAATGAGCAAACTCCCTCTCTGTGTGTCTCCAAGGTATGAGTTCCTGGGCAGGAAGATTGGCATTTCATGTATCCTTAAAAAATCTCAAGTCTAAGTGGAGCAAGGACCTCAATAGGAAACCAGATATGCTAAATCTAACGGAAAACAAAATGGGAAATACCTTTGGATGCATTGTTGCAGGAGACAATATCCTGAATAGAACACCAATGGTTCAGGCTCTAAGACCAACAATTGATAAATGGGACCTCACGAAACTGCAAAACTTCTATAGGGCAAAGTACATTGTCAATAGAACAAAATGGCAGCCTCCAGATTGGGCAAGGATCTTCACCAACCCTATGTCTGACAGAAGGCTAATATCCAAAATTTACAAAGAACTCAAGAAGTCAGACACCAACAACCCAAATGGCGTGCAAAACTAAACAGAGAATTCTCGACAGAGGAATCTGGAATGGCTAAGAAGCACTTAAAGAAGTGTTCAAAGTGCTTAGTCATCAGAGAAATTCAAATCAAAACATCTCTGAGGTTCTATTTTACACCCATCAGAATGGTTAAAATAAAAAATTCAAGAGATAGTGCATGCTAGAGAGGATGTGGAACAAGAAGAACACTTCTTCATTGCTGGTAGGAGTGCGTACTTGTATAGCCACTTTGGAAATTCAGCAGTTTCTCAGAAAAATGGGAATAGTTCTGTCTCAGAACCCAGCTATATCACTCCTGAGCATATATCCAAAAGATGCTCCAACATCCCACAAAGTCACTTGCTCAACTATTTTCATAGCAGCTTTGTTTACAATAGCCGGAAACTGGAAACAACCTAGGTGTCCCTCCACTGAAGAACTGATAAAGAGAACGTGGTACATCTACAGAATGGAATACCATTCAGCTGTTGAAAACAAAGACATTATGAATTTTGCAGGCAAATGGGTGGAACTGGAGAATATCATCCCGAGTGAGCTAACCCAGTCCCCCAAGGAAATATATCATATTGCACTTACTTATAAGTGGACATTATCCATAAGGTATCAGTACCATGCTACACTCCACAGACCGAAAGAAGATACACAAGAAGAAAGGAAGCTTAGAAGGAAAATAAAATAGCCATAAGAGGCAGATGGAGGGAGGGAACTGGAAGAGAAGGGAGATGGGGAGAGAAATGGGGGTGTGTGTTCAGGATCAGGTATGGAGAAGGACAGGAGAGATGGCTGCAACTGACAGTGTTGAGGAGGTGGGGAGCATCTGCAGGATGAGACAGAGACTGGGGAGGTACACAAGAATCAATGGAGGTGACCTTAGATGTGACTCAGTTCACTGGGGATATGGGACCTAAAGAAGCCACCTCCTGTAGTCTGTAGCCAGGCAGGAACCCCAGTGGAGTGTTAGAGACACCAACCCACCCACAAAACCTTCAACCTCAGATGATCGTGTCTACAAGAAATGCAGGTGCTGGGGCTGGAGAGATGGCTCAGCGGTTAAGAGCACTGACTGCTCTTCCAGAAGTCCTGAGTTCAAATCCCAGCAACCACATGGTGGCTCACAACCATCTGTAATGTAATCTGATGCCCTCCTGGTGTGTAAGAAGATAGCAACATTATATATATATATATATATATATATATATATATATATGTGTGTGTGTGTGTATGTATGTATATGTATATAATAAATATTATTAAAAAAACATAAAGAAATGCAGGCACTGGGGATGGAGCAGATAGGAACTCCACAGGAAGACCCACAGAATCAACTAACCTGGACACTTGGGGCTCTTGGAATCTGAACCACCAACAAATGAACATACATGTGCTGGACCTAGGCCTCCCTGTTCATATGTAGCAGACATGCAGTGTGGTGTTCATGTGGGTCCTGAACAACTGGGGCTGGGGCTATCCCAAAAGCTGTTGCCTGTACATGGGATATGCTCTACTCGCTGGGATGCCTTATCTGGCATTAGTGGGAAAGGAAGTACCTAGTTTCAGAGATAGTTGAATGCCAGGATTGGGGAACACCTAGCAAGAACCCCCAGTGCCCACACTTGAAGGAGAAGGGGAGGGGAGATGGGGATAAAGATTGTGGGACAGCGGCAGTGAGCAGGATTTAAGGTGAATATGTGAAAAAAATTAATTAAATTTAAAAACAATGACAACATCAGAAACAATAGAAAGCAAACCTTATTTTTGTTTATGTGTATATGTGTGTACCTGATGATTTGTATGTGCACTACAGTGTGTACAGTGCCTATAGAGGCCAGAAGAGGGCACCAGATCCTCTGGAATTGGAGTTATAGTCAGTTGTGAGCTCCCCAATCCAGGTTCTGGGAATACTTCCCCTGTAGTGCTTTTAACAAGCTGAGTGCTTTTAACAGCCGAGCCATCTCTCCAGCCTTAAGGTAGCTATATAGTTTGATTTTTCAACACTAACTATCTAGGAACTTTTCCCCTATCTGGCAATCTAGGGAGCTGTGGGTTAGAACCAGTTAATCACAAAAGGTAGAGTCTACTTTAAAACCTGAACTCCTTGTGCTTAGACAAAACGGTAGTTGCTATTTATGAAATACTGTGGTGCGCCAAGCATCAAAATCTAATTTGCTGCTTAAAAATGCCAGAGCAAGTAATTCTTACTATAAATGCATCTTGGAGCTAAGAGAAGAACGATAATATTTTGACTTCCTAATGGGAGAAACAAATGTATGGGCCTGGTCACCGTCCTTGGCTGGTGCAGCTATTCTGTGTTCCCCACACTCATACAACCCTTCACAGTGGGTGGAAGCATGAGGAGCTAATGGGATCTGTGATCCACGTGGGTCTGTGATGCTTGTCTGCTCTGCCACGACGGTGCCGTGCACGCTCATCCATTATCAAGATGACTTTTCCCTTGATTGCTTGACACGGTGGTTAAAACATTTTTGTGGTTCGTTTCCTGCATAAGCTGATTAACCCCGTCCCACTTAAAGACCTCAGAAGACCTATAGTAGTCACCACTCACTAATGCCTGCCCTAGGCCACAGTGCTTACCACCTGAGAGAGATGGGGCTTCGACATTCACATCCTCTAATGGAGAAAAAGTTCTATCTCTGTGCCCCATTAGTTGGTTAGTGGCCTACAGCTGAACTAATTAATTACATAAGGTAGGCCCAGGGCATGGAGGAGAGGCAGCCCAGGAGAGGGGTGAGCCCTGGATTTTAGGCAAGAAGGCAGCAAAGAGGTAGGTTGGGTAGGGGATACTGAGAGGGTAATACTGTTGGGCTGTCTTTCTTCTCTGGGAATGCAAGGAAAAGAAAGGGAAGGCAAAGCTCTGTCACAGATTCTCATACTTCAGAGTTTTAGATAAGCCTGAACTCACAGTTAAAGAAATTATCTCTTCCTAAGTATAACAAATTTAGCTTTATTTTTTGATTCAAATAACCCCAGGGTTTTTTAATAAGAAAGCAAACACATTCCCCCAGCATAGAGCAAACAAAGATTTGAAAAATATTTTCAAATCCACACATTATTTTCGAGGGCTTATTACCAATATTACTATTACCAATGTTCAGGCTAGATAATAGTGGGTTTTCCTTGTTAATCTCTTGCTTTGAAATTATTGCTGCTTATCTCCCACCTGTGGAAATGGACAAGTCTATGAGATAGCAGTGTAATTCTGTTAATAGAAAGTGTCGATTCCGGAGCAGGTGACTGCTGTCTCTCTGTCACACAACCTTCCCCTTCTTATAAAGCCTCAGTACATTTCAGGAAGCTTTTGGGATTTTGGAGACTATAGCTCTGCTCATAACAATGTCCAGTGGATAGATTTAAGCAGGGGCGGCGCAGATCTTCCTGGCTGCTGAGGCCGTGGAGAGCTCATAGGCAACACCCCACGAACAAGCTTGAGCCTGGGGACCACAGGTAAGACAAACTTTTCTGCTACAAACGACTTGCCTGGTGATCTCGGGTCACACAGAGGCGGAGTTCCTCTGGGCCCGGACACTTCCGGTGTTTGGCCAGAGTCCCGGACCAGCGGAGGATCCCTGCCTTCAGCAGCTCTCTGATCCCAGGCCCCCTGGAGGGGAGTTCTCCCCGCCTGGTCGGGCGGGCACTCCTGAGGCAGCAGAGCGGAGGAGACCACCAACGCTGCCCACCCCTGCCCACATCCCTGGCCCAGGAGGAAACTGTATACGGCCCTGGGTACCCGTGAGGAGGGGCCAGGAGCAGCAGATCCACTGCGCCTGAGACACCGCACCTGAAGGACCCGACCGGATAAACAGTTCTCTGCACCCAAATCCCGTGGGAGGAGAGCTAAACCTTCAGAGAGGCGACACGCCTGGGAAACCAGAAGAGACTGCACGCTGCACACAGTACTGACCCCAGAGGAAAACAAAAGCTATCTGGAACCCTGGTGCACCAAACCTCCCAGAAGGGGCGGTGCAGATCTTCCTGGCTGCTGAGGCCGTGGAGAGCTCATAGGCAACACCCCGCTAGCAAACTTGAGCCTGGGGACCACAGGTAAGACAAACTTTTCTGCTACAAACGACTTGCCTGGTGAACTCAAGACACAGGCTCACAGGAACAGCTGAAGACCTGTAGAGAAGAAAAACTACGCGCCCGAAAACAGAACACTCTGTCCCCATAACTGGCTGAAAGAAAACAGGAAAACAGGTCTACAGCACTCCTGAAACACAGGCTTATAAGACAGTCTAGCCACTGTCAGAAATAGCAGAACAAAGTAACACTAGAGATAATCTGATGGCGAGAGGCAAGCGCAGGAACCCAAGCAACAGAAACCAAGACTACATGGCATCATCGGAGCCCAATTCTCCCACCAAAGCAAACACAGAATATCCAAACATACCAGAAAAGCAAGATCTAGTCTCAAAATCATATTTGATCATGATGTTGGAGGACTTCAAGAAAGACGTGAAGAACTCCCTAACAGAAAACATAAACAAAACAAGTAGAAGCCAACAGAGAGGAACCACAAAAACCCCTAAAAGAATTCCAGGAAAACATAAATAAACAAGTAGAAGCCCATAGAGAGGAGTCACAAAATCCCTTGAAAGAATTCCAGGAAAACACAATCAAACAGTTGAAGGAATTAAAAATGGAAATAGAAGCAATCAAGAAAGAACACATGGAAACAACCCTGGATATAGAAAACCAAAAGAAGAGACAAGGAGCTGTAGATACAAGCATCACCAACAGAATACAAGATGGAAGAGAATCTCAGGGAGCAGAAGATTCCATAGAAATCATTGACTCAACTGTCAAAGATAATGTAAAAGCAGAAAAAGCTACTGGTCCAAAACATACAGGAAATCCAGGACTCAATGAGAAGATCAAACCTAAGGATAATAGGTATAGAAGAGAGTGAAGACTCCCAGCTCAAAGGACCAGTAAATATCTTCAACAAAATCATAGAAGAAAACTTCCCTGACATAAAAAAAGAGATACCCATAGGCATACAAGAAGCCTACAGAACTCCAAATAGATTGGACCAGAAAAGAAACACCTCCCGTCACATAATAGTCAAAACACCAAACGCACAAAATAAAGAAAGAATATTAAAAGCAGTAAAGGGAAAAAGGTCAAGTAACATATAAAGGCAGACCTATCAGAATCACACCAGACTTTTCGCCAGAAACTATGAAGGCCAGAAGATGCTGGACTGATGTCATACAGACCCTAAGAGAACACAAATGCCAGACCAGGTTACTGTATCCTGCAAAACTCAATCAACATAGATGGAGAAACCAAGATATTCCATGACAAAACCAAATTTACACAATATCTTTCTACAAATCCAGCACTACAAAGGATAATAAATGGTAAGCCCAACATAAGGAGGCAAGCTATACCTAGAAGAAGCAAGAAACTAATAGATCCTTGGCAACAAAACAAAGAGAAGAAAAGCACACAAACATAACCTCACATCCAAATATGAATACAACAGGAAGCAATAATCACTATTCCTTAATATCTCTCAACATCAATGGCCTCAACTCCCCAATAAAAAGACATAGATTAACAAACTGGATACGCAACGAGGACCCTGCATTCTGCTGCCTACAGGAAACACACCTCAGTGACAAAGACAGACACTACCTCAGAGTGAAAGGCTGGGAAACAACTTTCCAAGCAAATGGTCGGAAGAAGCAAGCTGGAGTAGCCATTCTAATATCAAATAAAGTCAATTTTCAACTAAAAGTCATCAAAAAAGATAAGGAAGGACACTTCATATTCATCAAAGGAAAAATCCACCAAGATGAACTCTCAATCCTAAATATCTATGCCCCAAATACAAGGGCACCTACATACGTAAAAGAAACCTTGCTAAAGCTCAAAACACACATTACACCTCACACAATAATAGTAGGAGATTTCAACACCCCACTCTCATCAATGGACAGATCATGGAAACAGAAATTAAACAGAGGCGAGAAAGACTAAGAGAAGTCATGAGCCAAATGGACTTAACAGATATTTATAGAACATTCTATCCTAAAGCAAAGGATATACCTTCTCTCAGCTCCTCATGGTACTTTCTCCAAAATTGACCATATAATTGGTCAAAAATGGGCCTCAACAGGTACAGAAAGATAAAAATAATCCCATGCGTGCTATCAGACCACCACGGCCTAAAACTGGTCTTCAATAACAATAAGGGAAGAATGCCCACATATACGTGGAAATTGAACAATGCTCTACTCAATGATAACCTGGTCAAGGAAGAAATAAAGAAAGAAATTAAAAACTTTTTAGAATTTAATGAAAATGAAGATACAACATACCCAAACTTATGGGACACAATGAAAGCTGTGCTAAGAGGAAAACTCATAGCGCTGAGTGCCTGCAGAAAGAAACAGGAAAGAGCATATGTCAGCAGCTTGACAGCACACCTAAAAGCTCTAGAACAAAAAGAAGCAAATACACCCAGGAGGAGTAGAAGGCAGGAAATAATCAAACTCAGAGCCGAAATCAACCAAGTAGAAACAAAAAGGACCATAGAAAGAATCAACAGAACCAAAAGTTGGTTCTTTGAGAAAATCAACAAGATAGATAAACCCTTAGCCAGACTAACGAGAGGACACAGAGAGTGTGTCCAAATTAACAAAATCAGAAATGAAAAGGGAGACATAACTACAGATTCAGAGGAAATTCAAAAAATCATCAGATCTTACTATAAAAGCCTATATTCAACAAAACTTGAAAATCTGCAGGAAATGGACAATTTCCTAGACAGATACCAGGTACCGAAGTTAAATCAGGAACAGATAAACCAGTTAAACAACCCCATAACTCCTAAGGAAATAGAAGAAGTCATTAAAGGTCTCCCAACCAAAAAGAGCCCAGGTCCAGACGGGTTTAGTGCAGAATTCTATCAGACCTTCATAGAAGACCTCATACCAATATTATCCAAACTATTCCACAAAATTGAAACGGATGGAGCACTACCGAATTCCTTCTATGAAGCCACAATTACTCTTATACCTAAACCACACAAAGACCCAACAAAGAAAGAGAACTTCAGACCAATTTCCCTTATGAATATCGATGCAAAAATACTCAATAAAATTCTGGCAAACCGAATCCAAGAGCACATCAAAACAATCATTCACCATGATCAAGTAGGCTTCATCCCAGGCATGCAGGGATGGTTTAATATCTGGAAAACCATCAACGTGATCCATTATATAAACAAACTGAAAGAACAAAACCACATGATCATTTCATTAGATGCTGAAAGCATTTGACAAAATTCAACACCCCTTCATGATAAAAAGTCCTGGAAAGAATAGGAATTCAAGGCCCATACCTAAACATAGTAAAAGCCATATACAAAACCAGTTGCTAACATTAAACTAAATGGAGAGAAACTTGAAGCAATCCCACTAAAATCAGGGACTAGACAAGGCTGCCCACTCTCTCCCTACTTATTCAATATAGTTCTTGAAGTTCTAGCCAGAGCAATCAGACAACAAAAAGGAGGTCAGGGATACAGATCGGAAAAAAGAAGAAGTCAAAATATCACTATTTGCAGATGATATGATAGTATATTTAAGTGATCCCAAAAGTTCCACCAGAGAACTACTAAAGCTGATGAACAAACTTCAAAGTAAAAGTGATAAAATTAACTCAAATAAATCAGTAGCCTTCCTCTACACAAAGAAACAGGCCGAGAAAAAATTAGAAATGACACCCTTCATAATAGATCCAAATAATATAAAGTACCTCGGTGTGACTTTAACCAAGCAAGAAAAAGATCTGTACAATAAGAACTTCAAGACTCTGAAGAAAGAAATTGAAGAAGATCTCAGAAGATGGAAAGATCTCCCATGCTCATGGATTGGCAGGATTAATATAGTAAAAATGGCCATTCTACCAAAAGCGATCTACAGATTCAATGCAATCCCCATCAAAATACCAATCCAATTCTTCAAAGAGTTAGACAGAACAATTTGTAAATTCATCTGGAATAACAAAAAAACCAGGATAGCTAAAACTATCCTCAACAATAAAAGGACTTCAGGGGGAATCACTATCACAGATCTCAAGCAGTATTACAGAGCAATAGTGATAAAAACTGCATGGTATTGGTACAGAGACAGACAGATAGACCAATGGAACCGAATTGAAGACCCAGAAATGAACCCACACACCTATTGGCACTTGATTTTTGACAAAGGAGCCAAAACCATCCAATGGAAAAAAGATAGCATTTTCAGCAAATGGTGCTGGTTCAACTGGAGGTCAACATGTAGAAGAATGCAGATCGATCCATGCTTATCACCCTGTACAAAGCTTAAGTCCAAGTGGATCAAGGACCTCCACATCAAACCAGATACACTCAAACTAATAGAAGAAAAACTAGGGAAGCATTTGGAACACATGGGCACTGGAAAAAATTTCCTGAACAAAACACCCCATGGCTTATGCTCTAAGATCAAGAATGGACAAATGGGATCTCCTAAAAACTGCAAAAGCTTCTATAAGGCAAAAGGACACTGTGGTTGGACAAAGCGCAACCAACAGATTGGGAAAAGATCTTTACCAATCCCACAACAGATAGAGGCTTATATCCAAAATATACAAAGAACTGAAGAAGTTAGACACAGGAGGGAGACAAATAACCCTATTAAAAAATGGGGTTCAGAGCTAAACAGAGAATTCACAGCTGAGGAATGCCGAATGGCTGAGAAACACCTAAAAATGTTCAACATCGTTAGTCATAAAGGAAATGCAAATCAAAACAACCCTGAGATTTCACCTCACCAGTGAGAATGGCTAAATCAAAAACTCAGGTGACAGCAAATGCTGGCGAGGATGTGGAGAAAGAACACTCCTCCATTGTTGGTGGGGTTGCAGACTGCTACAACCATTCTGGAAATCAGTCTGGAGGTTCCTCAGAAAATTGGACATTGAACTGCCTGAGGATCCAGCTATACCTCTCTTGGGCATATAAAAAGATGCCCCAACATATAAAAAAGACACCGTGCTCCCACTATGTTCATGTAGCCTTATTCATAATAGCCAGAAGCTGGAAAGAACCCAGATGCCCTTCAACAGAGGAATGGATACAGAAAATGTGGTACATCTACACAATGGAATATTACTCAGCCATCAAAAACAATGACTTTGTGAAATTAAGTAGGCAAATGGTTGGAACTGGAAACTATCATCCTGAGTGAGCTAACCCAATCACAGAAAGACATACATGGTATGTACTCATTGATAAGTGGCTATTAGCCCAAATGCTTGAATTACCCTAGATGCCTAGAACAAATGAAACTCAAAACGGATGATCAAAATGTGAATGCAGATCGCTCCTGAGAGACACAGCCAGAATACAGCAAATACAGAGGCGTATGCCAACAGGAAACCACTGAACTGAGAACAGGACCCTGTTGAAGGAATCAGAGAAAAGAACTGGAAGAGCTTGAAGGGCTCAAGACCCATATGTGCAGCAATGCCAACCAACCAGAGCTTCCAGGGACTAAGCCACTGCAAAGACTATACATGGACTGACCCTGGACTCTGACCTCGTGGGTTGCAATGAATATCTTAGTAAGAGCACCAGTGGAAGGGGGAAGCCCTGGGTCCTGCTAAGACTGAACCCCTAGTGAACTAGACTGTTGGGGAGAGGGCAGCAATGGGGGAGGTTGGGAGGAACACCCATAAGGAAGGGGGGGGGGGGATGTTTGCCGGAAACTTAGGGAAAGGAATAACACTCGAAATGTATATAAGAAATACTCAAGTTAATAATAAAAAAATGAAATGTAAATAAATAAATATGTCTATTAAAAAAAATAAATTAAAATAAAAAAAAGAAAGTGTCTAGAAATAAAACAAGATAGAATGGATAATTCTTAAGTGACACTATTCATTAAACCTACCATTTAAGTTGGGTGGACAGTATTGTACAATATTTATTTATTTTCCTATTATCTACCAAGTATATGTAGAAGTCTACTCAGTTTCTTCAAGCAGTGCTCTGGGGTCAAGATATAAAGATAAGCATCATGTAGTTACAAAACTCCCAACACAGAGGAGATACAGGTAGACAGACTGACAACCATGGTACAACATAATGACTTCTAGGAAGGGATAACATTGGAGGGCATAGAAAGAAGTAAGAAGGATATCAACTCAAACTCAAGTTATTACAAAGTCTTCTAACAGGAAAAGTCCAAGTTGAGGTCTGAAGAATCAGTGGAATTACTAAGGAGTAAAGTGGATTAGAAGAAAGGTGAACTGGAAGCATGAATAAATTGGAAGACATTCAGCAACTAAATAAACAATGCTGTGCTGCTGATCAGATGACAAGTGGAGGTACCTAAGATGGGCTGTCAGAAATGTCCAATCTTTTGACATGACATTATCATCTAAAAATGTGTTACAATGCATTCACAGCTATTCTGGTATGCATGTGGTCCAGACTAGATATCCCTGCTCACATAACACAATAACATGGGAGGAATGAATGGAAGAGATAGTCTCAGAACAGAAGCCATGAATTGTAGTGACTTTTGGGAACATTCTTCTTAAATCTAAACATACACTAAATTACCTGGAGACTCTGTCAGAATGTAGATGAAGGTCAGCATCATAACAAACTCTCAGGGAATGCCGAGTTTCTTGGTTGACAAAGTTTCAATACTTTGGGTATTGGTATGGTTTAGATATGACATGGTCTCTAGAAGGTTCATCTATTGAAGGCTGGTTTTTAGCTGGTGGATCCAGTCATTGAATAGTGACAGAAAGAATCAAAGGGCTCCAACTGTACATGGATAGATTCGTAATTTGATGGCATTATTGGGAATTGGTGGGAGATGAGGTCCAGTTAGAAGGAGTATGGCCTTGGAAGGTGTTTCATCCTTGCCATTTTTCCATCTCTTTCATGCCTTCTATCTGTCATGAGATAAGAGGGTCTATTTTATGTTCCCACCACAATGTTCTGCTTTATCATGGAGGTAGAAGCCACACTGGAAAGTGACCATTGACAGAAACCCTGAAAACTGTGAGCAAGGTAAGTCCTTGTTCTCTATTCTAGGTTCACTTCTCTTGAGGCAAAAAGAGAACTTTATGGGAAAGGAGGTTTATTTCACCTCACAACCCCATGTTATAGTTTGCAAGGAAGTCACAGCCTCAGGAGACTGAGGTAGCTGATCATATTACATCCATAGTCAAAAGTAGAAAGAAATGAAGACATACATGCTGGCTTGCTCGCTTGCTTGCCTGTGATCACTCTAATTCCTCCACTCTTAATATAGTTCAGAACCCCCAACCTAGGGGATGGTGCTACCCACAGTGGGCCAGGTTTTACCACATAAAGATAACCCTCAGGGACAGGCCCACAGACTTACCCCAAGTAAACATTCCCTCAATGAGACCTTCTTCCCTAGGTTATGTCAAATTGGGAATTAAAGCTAACCATCATTTTCTTATTTTTTAGGGTTGTTTGTTTATTGATTTATTTAGTTAGTTATTCATTCATTCAGGTCACAGAGATAGGATACTAGCACAGGTATTCAGGATTAAGAGAGCATGAAAGTGTCCCTTTTAGAGAGTGGCTGACGACTGGGATGCACTAAGTCATCTTAACAGAGCTTCATTAGTGTATGAAAGATTACAGAGACTGCTGATCCCGTGAGCCTCTTCATGCTTCACATTTAGTTTTATTCCTTCTGCTATGTTTTGAATAGGAAATGTTTCCTACAGGTAGGTCTTGGTTTGAACACTTTGTCCTCAGCTGCTCATGCTACTTTGGGAGGCTGTGGATGTTTTAGGAACTGAGACCTAGCTTTGGAAGGTAGGAAAGTCCATATGGACAAATCTTTGGTTACTCTTGTGGGTACTGTCTGTGTCCAGTCAACCAAGGAAGTGAAGAATAGTCCCTGCCACACCTCCTGCCACTACGATGCTCTCCAGAAACGTGTGGCACCAAGTGACCAGAGACCCAATCCCCCGAAACCATGCCTGCGCTAAGAGTTAGCTGATTCTGTAAGGTATTGTGGTGTCTACTTAGCTGACTTCTTCTAGATATGGATACTTCTGTGCTAGAATCTTAAACGTTCAGATATAAGACAATTGTTGTTTGACAAAATGACACAGGGAAAGATGGCCTCTAGCTCTGCACTGGTACTTCCATTGACCCTAATCCAAAGTACACAGCGCTCCACTGGGTATTAGCAAGAGTGCTGGCTGTTACACAACCAAGGGGGAAGCAATAAATCTTGATGATGAACTCAGGGATGAATTTTTCATGTAAATCTGTAAAGTGGTCCCGTTCCCCTGGTTAAAACTCATCTTGGTTTTGGTGTGAGGCTACATCGTGGACTCCATGTCTGCTTCCAAGTGTACCAAGAGGCGATGAATTCAAGGAAAGGTGCTCTTTGACACGCCCCTGTCTTCTACAACCACACTTCCCCAGCCTTCCTCCCAGTCAGATAAGTAGAGCATCTCTGCATGGAAGCTCCTCAGTCTGGGAGTTCGCAGTTCCCAAGTCAGTGGTTCCAAGAAGGCTGCCAGGGCTCAATTAGGCTTGGCACGTTCCCTCCTCCTATCAGCTCCCGGCTCTTATTTAGTTTTAAATTAAATAAAAATTGCAGCACATGGATTTAAATTAAAACAAGAAGACTGATCTTTGTAATATGTACCACATCAATAGGGAAGCTAATTTGTGTGAAACACATCTCCTCCTTTAATTTAAACCACAGAGCGCAGCCTCCTTGGTTTCAAGGGAGCTGAGAGCTGAGGCAGGGTTGTTCAATGGGGCATTACTAGGGTTGTACTTAGGATCGAAGGTTTGTGCTCTTCCTGCTGCACGTCGCAGGATACACCAGAGAAGTTACGACCTGCTGGCCTTGAATTTAAAGAAAGTTGTAACTGTGTCTCAGGATTAACCTCCTTGATTGACTCTCTAACAGCATTTAAATTACCAACAGAATTGTCATCATTGATGACTCCTTAAGACAGAGAAGCCAAACACTGGGGTCCAGATTCCTCACCTGCTGATCACAATCCATATCCCACTTTACTGTTCCAAGGCTTTGTGTATACACACTACTCATCCACATTAAAGTACTTGCATAGGGGCTAGTTGATTGAGGAATTCAGTCTTCAGGCTTTCTGTTGTTTTGTTGGTTGAATTGTTCCGGAGGCAAGGGACGGAGGCAGAGGTTATGTATGTGAGTGCAGTTTGTGGGTCGTCTGGATCATCCGTGAACAATGAATGTTTCACTTAAAAACATTACATGTTTTGTCTGTATGTCGCATATTTGTGTGTCTGGATCATCCGTGAACAATGAATGTTTCACTTAAAAACATTACCAAGTCATCTACATGTTTTGTCTGTATGTCGCATGTTTGCATGGTGTCTGTGGAGGCCAGGAGAAACCTTCAGATCCCTTGACTCTAGAGTTAGGAACAGTTGAAAGTTAGCATGTGGGTGCTGGGAACTGAACCCAAATCCTCTGAAAAAGCAACCAGAGCTCTTAAATCACTGATCCTCCATGCACATTTGGAGGTAGGTCTGGCAAGGTTTTATGGAGCCTAAAGCTTGTACTTGGCTCTTTTCAATAACAATGAACACAAACTATATGAGTATATTTATACAACCAGGACTCTCTGTCAGGGCTTTCCCAGCATCTGAACATGATATCCAGGGGGAAAGTAAAGCTTAAGTCCACTAAGACTCACTTCTGCTTTAAATGTTTTCGTTTTCCTTTCTGTCTAATGCCGAAAGGTGGGCAAATGGTGAGGGTGGATAAACAGGGATTTATCAAATGGTAGGGACCATTGACTGAGGCAAAAAGCTAAGGTTTCTATTTGATTGACATTTGAGTCTGAAGTGTATGGACTTAGTGAGCTAAGTCAGGGCAAATGTCTCTCTCAAAGGCAACTTTGTCTTTGTTTACCTGAACACCCGCCTTCGAACATACACTGACTGACGAATATGTGCTGAGGGAATATCTGGATGACCAAATGTAAAAATGATGTTATGACTCCAGTCAAGGAAGCAGGCAGGCTAACTTCAGATCTTCACCTCCCCTCTTCTCTCCTCCAAATCCAATGCCCCATTCTCACCGGACTCTGTGGCAGACCACCTGCTGTGGCTTCTCCTTCCCTTCTGCCTCCATCTCCAACTGATCTCACAGATCTTTTCCTCCAACCTTCTCTGCAACTCATCCTGCTACACTAGCCCCTGCCACCAGCAGACATTTCTTTGGGACCTGCAAGCCACACTAATCAGGGAAGCTGATAGGCTAACCTATCTTCACCTCTCATATACACAAAATCCAAGCCCCTGGACTCACCCCCAATTTTGTAGCAGGCCACCTGCTGTGACTTCTCCCCTCCCTTTTCTGACCATACATTCCCCACTTATTATGTTATCCTAGTCTGCAATGCCAGCAGGCCTTCTTGGAGAACTTGCCAGCCGTGCCTGCCAGAGAGGAAAGTAGGCCAGAGAAGTGGGTGGATAGGCTTCAGATCTCCACTCTCTCTCCTCTCCTCCAAATCCAATTCTCCAGTCTCACCCTTAGCTCTGTAACAGACTAGCTATTGTTGAAAGTCGAGGGTGTTATATTTCCTTTAGGGAAACATCACTTTGTGAGTGGTGCTCACCAATGGAGACACCATGAGGCCTCAGCCTGTAGGTGGGAAGGGCCCACACATGTGCGTAGCATTTTGTGAACTCTATAAAGTTGGTGTTTACCGAGGGGACATGCCATACATGCTGGGGTTGGTTTGCTTTAAGGAAAAGCACAGTTTTAACTTATGTTCGTGAGGGTAAATATCAGGTAGCATCCCATAGACAAGAAAGATTCTAAATTCAAAATCAAGAGAGCTGGGTTCAATTCAGAATTACTTCTTTAATTGGTTGTGAGATTGTAAGCAGGATGCACAACTTCGTCCTGACTCTCGACATGTTCTAATAGAGAGATTCTGGGAAGATGTAGGGTAGAAAGAATGTTCCTTCGTCTAAACAACAGTTATACTGGTGGGATGCATCCTATGTAACTGCTTCCGGATCTTTAGAGTTGGAAGCTTCATCCAGACAAGCTAGATAATGAATTCTGTTTATGTCTGACCTTTTTTTCCCTCTTGGTAGCCATACTCATTAGTTCTGTCAATCTGACACAAGCCAAGGTCACATAAAAAAGAGGGAATTTCAGTTGAGAAAATCCTTCCACTGAATTGAACGGAAGACATGTTCTCTTTGGTGCATTTTCTTAGTGAATGAGTGATAGGGGGCATTGTGTGTGGTGCACTCCAGGGCAAGTGGTCTTGGGATATATAAGAAAGTAGGATGAGCAAGCACGGAAGAGCAAATCACTAAGCAGCATTCTTCCACGGTCTCTGCATCAGTTCTTGCCTCTAGGAACTGGGTTCTTGTCTTGCCTCCCTCAGGGATGAACTGGGACTGGGACATGTAAACCAAATAAACCTTTTCCTTCCTATGCTGCTTTTGGTCATTGTTTCTATCACAGCAACAAGAGCATCTTAGGACAGCATAGAAACAGCTGCCTATCAAAGGGCAGGTGAGATGCTGAAGCTGCCCACGGACAGCTGGAAGGATCCGGTAGGCAAGTGACGCCGTGGACTTGTGCTCTGGTAACCAGTTACTGGTCCTGAGCGTGGGATACAAACAGAGCCTGACACACCTCTGCTCAGTGTGGCAAGTCCCTGGTCTTTTGGTGGAAATGAGTTCCTAGAGATTTTGTTTTTCTCTTTTTCTAATTTGGAAACCATGCATTAACTATTAAGGCACTGAAAAAAAATTGCACATTAAAGAGAAATTAGAAAGTGGTTGTAGGAGCCCAGAGAAATCTACAAGCTTAGAAGGGCCCAAAACTCTTATAGCTAAGGTTGGTCCTTTACATAAATACAATCTACTGAAGTTAAAATAAATATAAATTTAAATTTCATCAAACGAACAAATCTAAACCATAACAAAAGAAAGAAAACCCTAGGCAGGGGGGTGTCTTAGTTTGGTGTTCCATTGTTCTGAGGGGACACCATGACCAAGGCAATTCTTAAATTAGGACAACATCTAACTGGGGATGGCTTACAGAGGTTCAGTTTATTATCATCATGGGAGGAAGCATGGCAGTGTCCTGGCAGATATGGTGCTGGAGAAGGAGTTCTGCATCTTCATCTGACTGCAGCCAGGAGAGGACTGTTTCTTAGGCAACTAGGAGGAGGGCCTCAAAGCCCACCCCCACAGTGACACACTTCTTCCAACAAAGTCACACCTACTCCAACAAGGCCACATATCCCTGGGCAAGCATATTCAAAGACCACAGGGGGCATATTTGTTTTCTGAAGTTACCATAATATCGGATTAAAATGTTTCATCTCCAACCACAATAAAAAGAAGCCGACTCTCACTTTTGCCAGCTATTTGCAAGAGAAATCAACAGAAAAGACCTGATAGAAGATTGTATTAACAGTAACTGAAAAACTACCAAAGCAAAGGAATAAAAGGAAAGAGTCCAAAAAAAAAAATGGTGTATGCATCAGTTACTTTGCTGTTGTTGCGATAAAACACCAAGAAATTTAAGACGTAGATAAAGAACCAAGACAATTTAAGGAAGAATGTTTAGTTTGGCTTAGAGTTCTAGAAGGATAAGAGTCCATCCATCCTGGTGGGGAAACATGACAGCAATTGGCACGCATGGAGACGAGAGCAGGAGGCCTCACATCTCGGACCAGAGAGATCACATGGGAAGTAGGATGAAACTGTAATCTCAAAGCACCTTCCCAGTGACAGCTTCCCCTGGCACCCTGAACCTCCCCAAACCTCCCCAAGAAGCAGTACCAATTAGGAACCAAGTATTGAAATGGCAAGCCTCCAGAGGCCATTTCCCATTCAAACCATCAGAGCGCGTGAGCAGAGTGTGAATAATAAGGAGGTAGAAGACACAAAGGAATCAAGAAACCTTTGGGAGATGGAAGCACACTGACTGTTCTATAAATTCACTGCAGGGCTCCAAGGCAGATTTGAGCTTGTGGAAGAGCGCTAAGAGAGCTAAAGGATGCTCTGGAGACTGTGGAAAAGGGAGGGAACAGGTAGGAGAGAACAGAGAGCCTGCAGGATTATCATCGAGCAGACACATAGGAGAAGAGGGAAAGGTCAAAGAGCATATTTGAAGGAATAATGTGTTTGATAAAAGATATGAATATAAGTATCTGAGAAACCCAATGAACTAAGGGGAACCTCAACATATAAACACTGAAAAGAGACTGTATTTAGTTTTTATAATAAAACTAACACAATAATATAAGACAAATACATACACAATAAGGGAGGTAGGTGGTGTCTTAAAGGCTGAACTCCATGATTTACCATACACAGAGTTTTCGATAGTCTTTATTTTGACATTATTTTTGATAATATTTGCTAATCTGGTCTGCAGACTGCTCAGCGGGAAGTTCAGAGGCTGAAAGGCTAGAGAGATGCTTAGTGGCTAAAACACTTGCTGCTCTTCCAGAGGATTCCAATGCAGTTCCCAGCATAGCACATAATTGACTGTAACTCCAGGACTAAAGGATCCGACACCCCTTTGCCTCTTTGAATACTTGTACACACATAACATATATTCATACAAGCATACAGGCAACAGATAAATTAAATAAACATCAGAAGAAGAGGTAGAAAATAACACGAGATGCCTGAGAATTAAAATATGCAGGAAGACCTTCAAGACACACGAAATGACGGTGGAAATGAGTAGCTATTAGTTCATTAATGCAAGAAAGATCTTGATCAAACCACCCAACAACCAAACCTTGTGATTTAAAGAACTAGAAAAAAAGCAATAAACTACCAGATAAAAGGAAATAAATAAGTTTAGGAACAGATAAGTGAAATAGAGGATAGAGATAATATAAGGAAATGAATGTAATCTGAAGTTGGTTCTTTGAAAAGATCAGCCAAGTTCATAATCCTTAAGCTAAATGTATTAAGAAATGAAAGGAAATCCAAATGCAAAAATCAAAAAGTGATGGATGAACATTATCATCAATCTAGAAATGTATGAATTGTAAGTTCTGTGTATAATTAAATGCAATGAATAAACTGGTAGAAACACAGCCCTCACCAAGACTGATGGTGAACAGAAAATCTGCACAAGTCTACAACTGTTAGAAGACGGAAGCATTATTAAGAATCTCCCCAGAAAGAAAATTGCAGGCCCTGGTGGCTTTGTGGGTGAATTCTATGAAGCATTAAAGAAAACACTTGTCCTATAAACTCCTCTAAAGAAACTGAGGAAGATGGAACCCTCTTTAGCTCATTCTAAAGACACTGCTCTCAGACCAAAGGCAGGCAAAGACTCCACTATAAAGTTAGTGGAATGATAGACCTTACGACTACTGAAAGACAGAACTCCAACTCAAATTTAATACCACACATTAAGATAATTCTTCACCATGCCCTAGTGAGATTCATTCTTAGACAAAAAGATGGCTCAACACTGCAAATAACGGCAAACTATATCAACAGAGTGCAGAGGGAATCACATGATGACTGCAATTTATGTAGGAAAAGTACTTGGCCAGTTTAGTGGCTTTCTTTTTAAAGTTTCATTTTATTTTATTCCCTTAGTGTGTGCATACACTCATGTGTGTGTGTGTGTGTGTGTGTGTGTGTGTCTGCGTATCATAAAACAATTTTCAGGAATGTCAGGAATAGAACTCATGTCATCAGACTTGCTAGTAAGCACCTTTACCCACGGAACATTTAGTTAGCCCCTCTTCAGCATTTCATAACTAGAAAATGCTAAGCAAACTAAAAGTAGAAGAAAATCATTCAACATAGTAAAAGCTGGGTGTGATAAAATGAGATCAGATATTACACTCAGTGGAGGAAGTTGCTTCTGCATGTTCAGAAGAAATCAAAGGGTGCTCGCTCACTCTCACTAATTCTACTCAGGGCAGTACTGGAAATCTAGCCAGAACAAATAATGAGGTAAAGGAATAAAGTTATCCACGTTGGAAATGAAGTAAAGCAATTTCTGTTCACAGATGAGAGAAGAGTTTATATGTAGAAAATCCTATGGATTCCACACCCACAAAGCTATTACAGTTAACAAATGAATTCAGCAAAGTCGAAAGATGCAAAATAAATGCACAAACATCAGATGCATTTTAATAAACTAACAATAAAAAATCTGAAAGGGAACTATAAAGGTAATTCCATCTACAATAGCATAAAAAGAAAATATACTTAGGTGTAAACCAAGGTAACAAGATTAAAGTCATAAAATGGTGACATAAATTAAAATTAGAGATAAATGGAAATACTTCCCATGTTCATGAAATGCTATACTAGTTAGTATTTTTTTTTCAATATCAGTACTACCTAATTTGATGTTTATCAAAACCTCAAATGGCTATTTTGTTTGCAAAAATAGAAAATTCATATGGAATCTCAACAGGCCTCCTCCACCTTCCATAAGGGAAATATTCCTGGGGCGGGGGAGGTAGAACAAAAGAAGAGGACTGAAGCTTCCGTGTTTGTAAAACTTACAAAACAATAAAAGAAAGAAACCCTTCAATAATGGCTTGAACAACTTCAGTAATGGCTGAGGAGCATGAGGACAGAGTTTAATTCCCTGAGTCACGTTAAGAAGATGACCTGGAGAAGGGAGAGTGCACTTGCGAACCCAATGCTGGGGATAGAGATGGGTGGATACTGGGGCTCACTTAGTGGGTGAGTTCCAGGCTAGTGAGAGATAAGGTAAAAAAGTGGTTGGTGGGGCTGGAGAGATGGCTCAGCCGTTAAAGGCTAGGCTCACAACCAAAAAAAGTGGTTGGTGTTGCTTGAGAAATAACAGCCTTCTTGTCCTACAGCCTACACACCCACACTCACCCCTCCCACACGCAAATGCACACACACACAGACACACACACACACACAGACACACACACACACACACACACACACACACACACAAAGGTGCAGACACTCACCCCTCCCCCAATCATCTCAACAGTATAGTGCAGGCAAAAGACAAACATGTGGGATAAAAAAAATTAACCTGACAATAAAACTTTCACATAGATGGTCAAATTATTTTTGACAAAACTGCCAAGATCAGTCAAAATGCAAGTACAGTTTTGGACAAATGATAGTGGGACAACTGGATATCCAGGTGCAAAAAAAATGAAGTTGTACTCCCAAGTTACATATATACAAAATGTACCAACAACCAAGGGAAGCCTAGACCGTAACATGCTTTGGAGAATACAGGCACAGTTTTTGCAACATCAGATTTGGCAATGGTTTCTCTGGTATAACACCAAAGGCACAGAGAACACAAAGTAAATAACAGATAACTCAGACTTCATGAAAACCTTTAAAACTGCTGTGTATCAAAAGTCAAAGCTACTGTGTATCAAAATACGATATAAGCCTAGTAAAACAGAAACAAATGGAGCAGGAGAGAACATTCCCAAATTCTCTATCTTATGAGAGCGTCAGTATTTAGGAGACAGAACATTTGAACTATTTTGACCAAAAGACAAGACTTGTTTTAAGATGAGTAAAAAGATGGATGGACAGTGTGTTAGTGAAAAAAAAAAAAACCTCAACATATCACTAGTGAGCAAGGCTACACAAATCAAAACTGTATGCTACTACCTTGTACTGAGAGCACAGCTTCCACAAAGGACAAGTAAACAGGTGCTGGGAGAGCATGGAGAGACTGGGACTCAGTGCTCTTGGTGGCACTGTGAAACACTACAGTGGAAGCGCTACTATGGAAGGCGAGATGGCATTTCCTCAGCAATTAGCAGGTAAATTGCCATATAATTTAGCAATTCTACTTCTGGATATATAGTCAAAATTGTCAGTAAGGCTTTAAAGAAATTTGCGCACTCGTATTCATAGCAGGTTTATTCATAATATCTAAAAGATAAAAACGAAACCCAAGAGTGACAGATGATTGGATAAGCAATATATAATATTTATACACATGCATAAGGGACTATCATTCATCCTCGAAAGGAAGGAAACCCTATATTATTCTACAACATTGACAAACCTGAGAACACTATGGCAATGCAGGCACAAAAGGACACAATGGCAGGCTTTCACTTAAATGAGGAACCCACAGTAGTCAAAACCATGGAAGCAGAAAGTTCTATGGTAGTTTCTTGGGGCTCCGAGGGGATGAGGAGCTGTTGTTCAATGCATAGATTTTCCATTTTACAAGATGAAAGGAGTGTGGCTACCGGTGGTGATCATAACACAGTTTAGGAACTGTGCACTTAAGATCATAAGGTTTGCACTGTGTATTCACAATAGAAAATTAGAGGGACAAATGAAACAAAATAACAACTGAAAGACAAAAGCTGCCTGTCTTGCCCAGCTACCTGTTTCAAAGGCTTTGGGAAGGCAAAATGTCACTTCTGCTGTGTGACCTCAGTGAGCTCATCACACAGCATACATTTCATACATAATATTGAAAAATGTTTAAAAAGGGGGGGCACCTGTTTAATAAAGGATTTTTCTACTATACCAAGCAATACTGTGGATATTATGCAGTTTTAAGAAAGTTATTAGTAAAAATATGTAGCAGTAAATTAAACTCTCTGTTACTCTGATTCATTTCACTTACTGCTCGGCAGGTGACATAGGCTGTCCTGTCTTGGTGCAGAAGACAGCTCATAGCCTTCTCCGGACCTCAGGACCACATACGGTAAATCTCCTGAAGATTGGGTTTGCTAATCTTTGTGGATGGTGGTGAGCTAATCAAGCATTTCCATGAATAAAAGCAAGAACAACAACCCCATTGGGGGATTGAGAAACCTTGCTTTGCTTTTAGAAAAGGGAGCATTTAAAACCCCGTTCCCCACTCCATCCCACGGTTTAAGTAGATGTACAACTTCCCCTAGGAGCTGAAGGTTATTAAATAACAAGCCCACTACCAACTTTGAGATCCCTCCGCATGATGAGTTGTCTGTTCAAGGGAGCCTCAGAAGACTGACAGACTTAATAAAGGATATTGTAATTGTTTTCCACCAGCAGTAGATAATAAGACAATTTCAGACAATGCCGCATTTAGGTTATTGACATAGAGAAGTCAAGTGGAGTAGATCTGGAAGCCCCCTTTCTGCTGGCTATATCTCACTGTGCTAGGATGTATTACACCGTGGGAGAAAGTCAGCAACAGTCCTACCCAGCTGTAGGCCCCATGAACTACAATAACCAACTGACAGGCAAGATGTGCTCACCAGGGCAGTAGTGGCATGACTGTCAGGAAATAACCAACCACTTTGTGATTGGATTTGCAGCCCACCACACAGGAAGGAACGCATAGCCAATGCTGTTAACCTATAGTCTATGGCTGCAGCAGGCATAAACTCTAGTGGGTAACCTAATGTTACTGATTTGCTAAATGGACATGGTTATCAAACTACCTTCTTTATATGCAGACATTAGGGTTTCTGTTAGCCCTGGTCAGAGAAACTTCTTTGGACAGTGAGCTGCAGTTACTGCACAGACTCAACTGCTTAGAGTGCCAAGAATAACTGGCAGTAAGGGAGTGACTCAAACCAATCCCTTCGTGCTCAGGGAGAAGAGAAAGCAGAAAGAATACAAGAGGAAGCAGATGGGAGAAAGTGCAGTGTGTCTTCTGGACATGACAGGGCTATTACATACACGAATTCATGTTTGTTGTGATTACTTGCACAAGGTATGCATAACACTGGCTCTACCACCATTTTTCCAAGTATGGGTTCAATAGACCCCCATTCCAAGGAGTTCATTCAATTCCTCAGCCCTCTCCAAATGAAATGAAGGACTATGGACTGCTAATGACTGTTGGGAATGTACCACTGATAAACTTCCCATGTTCCAGTAAAATTCCCTCCACTTAGGCCCATGCAAGCAACCATAATTAAACTTCTTGGGTCATTAAAAAATAAAGAAAAGACACGAAAGTAATAGGGAGACCTTGTTAGAAAGAGAAAGGGTTTTAGCAGAAAAGGAAAGGGATTCTGGAAAGCAGTGGGAGGTAGGAATGACCAAAAATTCATTATATGCATGTGTGAAATTGTTGAAGACAGTGTTAAAAATATCATAAACATGTCATCAAATTATAGACCTTTCCTAAGCCCTTGTCTGGAATATACCATATTTTTGGCCTCTACTAAGTTTTCTTTTTGCTTGTTTGCTTTTCTGGCAGCAGTAATCATATAGCTAAGCAAATTTAGACATTGCCAAATCTCGAAGAAACCATCAAACAAGGTGGTCATTTGGGTAGAGCATTTGCATACATGTTTATAATCCTGAGTTATTATTAAAACATCTTTGTCAAGTAAAACAATGCTTGAAATAAAATGCCAAGCTTTTGTTAACAAGCTGCCAATAAGAAATCCACAGACGTTTTGGTGGGAAACTTCACACTCCAGTGCTGGCCTCCAGGTTTTAAGTGATTCAAGTTACCTTTACTTTCCCATAAGAGAAGTCAACCACTGTCAGGGTTCAATGTTGCATTAAGCCCACAGATCACTGTTGACTTGTCACTTATGACTTTTTTATCATAGCATATGGGGAAGCATTGGGAAGCCCTGGCTGAGCCCTCCAAGGGATAAGCTTTAACCTTGGATGTCCATGTGTCTGTATTTGCTAAGACAACTCATTCCAAACCTGAGAGCCACACCAGAGTGCTCTGTGGGCCCGGACAGCACAGAATTGAGGAAGGAACAAGCCTACTACTCCCAGGACTACCATTAAATAATTTGAACTTGGGGACTGGAGAGATGACTCAGTGGTCACGAGCACTGGTTGTTCTTCTAGAGGATATGGGTACAATTCCCAGCACTCTCGTGGCAGCTCACTATAACTCCAGTTCCAGGGGATCGGGTATCTGCTTCTGTCCTCCATAGGCACTAAGCACACATTTGGGGGTACAGACATCCATGCAGATAAAACACCCCCATACATAAAAAGATAAAATAATGTTTAAAATATGAATTTCAAAACACTTGGTTAGCATTGAGGTGAAGTCTGTATTTGTAAATGCTTTTGTTCTTGGTTCAATTACCTAAGCTGTTAGAGATCATAAGCATAAAACAACATTAGCCTCCTAGCAAACAAAATATATCAATAAATGTTGGTTTCTCTCACTTTTTTCATATATCCCTATGTGCCCCAAATGTCTTGGTACTGTTCCGATGGAAAGTTGTTTTGTTTTTTTCATTTGAATGTCATGGACCCATTAATGAACTGCTCTAAGTATATTGTAAGTATATAGACACATAGAAGGTACACCGAGTCTGAATTCTCTCTCCAATCAGGGAAAGATAATTAAACAGAAAGCAACTATAATCTCTCAGAATAGCGAAGTGGTCAGCAACTTCAATTGCTATATTTTCTTCTGGAAAAGAGCCTCCATCCATGTCTTCGCAAGGAGAACTACCCGAGTACTAATGACTGTTGGGAATGTACCACTGATAAACTTCCCGTACTACCTGAGAGAGGAGACCTGCGCTTCCGCCAGACAGAGCCTATAACTACTCCTGGGCACCTGCTGGCATGCAATTAACATGTTTTTCCAACTGATAACTGAGCCTACCTGGATCTGATTAGCTTCTGTGGTAACCATGGGAAATTTCTGGAGCCTTGCGTGGAAGGTAAAGGCTTAGGTAGAAAGATGGAACCATTCAACACCGTGTACTGGGACAGGCAATTGAGAAGATGGTAATTAAATTCCTCAGCATGGAAATTGCTCTGAGAGGTCAGAGGAAAGTCAACATTCAGCTGAGGCTCATTTCCGGTCAGACATTCAAAGCCACACCAGCAAATTTCCTTTACCTTTCCTACTCTCTCCTGTCACTCACTCAGCACTGAGGGACGAGTACGGGGTTGGTTGGTTCCAAGGGTCAAGCAAGCAAGCTCGAGTTTTCTGCAAGTTCCCCATGGCTCTCTGTGCCGGGCAGAGGTGGGAGAGCGGCAGAATGGATGCACGGTGACTCCACGTACCTGAAAACATCATCATGTGCTGGAAGTTCCAGGGAATCTTCTGCTTTCTGCCCAGATTCAGGAGGAAGGAGAGGGGGTAAATGTTGCAGGCCCTGGCGACAAAAATTGCTAGCTGTTGGGACAGATTGAGGAAAACACGGCAGTCGAGGGGCTGAGCGAGCAAGCTCAGATACCGTATCCATATGCTTCTCTATGATATGACCCAGAAAACAAGGATAAACACAACAACTCATCTATGTCTGACTCGCTCCCCAGATCCATCGTTCAATGTCAATTCTTCCCCAGAAGGACATAAAATCCTGCCTTCCTTTGAACATATGCTTGGCTGAAAGTTGGTTCTGCACTGCCATTTCAATGAGTAAATTTTCTCAGCACATTCGTGTCGCTGGTGACTGACTCCTGGCTTCTGTTGGGAGCCGCGCGGCAGCGACGCCCCAACGCTATGGTGTTACCCTCCCCAGCAGCAGTTTGGAAAGAACAGAAACATTTCTGCTGATGGTTTCCATCTCAGTTCCCATCAGTTCCCGTGCCTGTTCCTAGCAAGCTTGCTTATCCTTTCCATTTAGTGGATTTAATTTCGAGAGGAGCTGACTGTCAACATCTATGATACAACTGCTATTTCAAGACACTTCCGTAAAAAACCCGCGTCTCCTAAGCGAACACCGGCTGAAGAGCTCAGGCGTAAGCCTCCTCCTGTGCTTTACTTTGTCTTTACTCCCTCCTTGGTGGTGTGTCTGCTCTGGCTTGGCCTGGACAGGGTGAAAAGACTTGGAGTGAGACAGCTTCCTTCTCTCTATGATCTACGTTGGGATGAAATTTGGGAGTTTGGCAGAATCCGGAGATGAGAGATTGACACCAAGTTTACCACAACAGCGGGAATGGAGAGATGGCAAGCTCCCCGGAAGTTACGATCATCTGCCAGTGACCCTGGGGGGCAGGGGAGGCATCATCCCAGTTTTTCAGGGAGGTGGACAATAGCGCCAGGCTTGTCTTAGGAATTGTTCAGTGTCCCTTGAGCCAGACACATGCTGTCATGGGAATGAATACCTTTGAGTCCAGCCCTCCAGAAGGAGTTCCCTCTATATTTAAAGTGGGGTCCAGATTTTTGTCTATTCTAGTAGCCAGGAAAGCCAGCAAGTCCTAGAGACTTGTATGTCTCTACCTCTCCAGAATTGGGCTAACGAGCACGGTTTTTTTTTTTTTTTTTTTTTTTTAGGGTCCGGGGGTCAAAATTTGGTCTGCATTTTTTTAAGGCAAATACTTTACCAGCTGAGCTAACTCCACAGTGGCAAAAGGTGTTATTTGTTGGCAATAAACTTGCACACGCATAATGCTTCTGATGTTGAAAGCACGGCAGTCATGTTAACATCTATGATGTCTTCAAAGTGCTACTAGGAATAAGGTTGGAACATTTTCTATTAGTTTTCTTCAAAGGATACAAAGGCTCCGAGTATAAAAAGAGCATTGAAAATGTGATTCTGGAAGGTGAACAGAGCCAGGCCCATGTAGCAGAAGATGACGTTCTCAGCCAGGAAGTTCATAAATTCAAACAGCTGAAAACAAAACAGAGATGGAAAGCCACTGATTACCACCCGGATGTGTGTACAGCTCGTTTATTACCGCTTTCATGACTGGACCATCCTCCTGCACATAAGCCACCACTTTGACCTTGGGCTCCTGCTATTAGGACACTGGACTTACCTGGTCCTTTGCCTAGTGACTTCTACTATAGCCAGGTCAACATTGTATTATTTTCAACTGTCAGGTTTCCAAATAGAGTTCAGGTGGCATCAACCAGCCGTATCTTTTCACAGAACAATTCCTCACCCTCTTTCTTTTTTTTTCTTCTTTTTTTTTTTTTCAGAGCTGGGGACCGAACCCAGGGCCTTGAGCTTGCTAGGCAAGTGCTCTACCACTGAGCTAAATCCCCAACCCCTTCACAGAACAATTCCTTCTCTGATGACACAATATTTCCAATTTTCCCTGTTAAGGAAATAGAAGTCAAGTGGCTTGCTCAAACTGTGATATAGCAAATTACCTTAAGGTTGTTTAGCCTGCCTAAACCTTAACTTGTAGATGCATAAGTTCCAGGGAGATGAGAGAGAGAGAGAGAGGGCAGAGAGAGAGAGAGAGAGAGAGAAGAGAGACAGAGAGAGAGAGAGAGAGAGAGAGAGAGAGAGAGAGAATATGAATGAATCAGGGCTGTGATACAAAAAAGAGAATTGATGTATATATCTATATCAATATATATCTCAAACAAAGGAGCTTAAACTAAACTAAGCCCTTTCAAGCAGGCAGGAGAGACAAACTTGGAAAACTCGGAATGAGCATGAACATCAATTATATTTTAACATTGGAGTGATTAGCTTATTTCCACCCTTAGACAATGAGACTCATTAAATTGACTGATGTAGGTATATCCATTAAATGTCTACAATTTCTAGCTAGTAACGGGGATGATTAATCCCAGGGATGAGCTTCTGTAGCAAGAGCACAATAGATACATCAAATTCGGTCGGAAGAGTGGAGTAATAACGTGTTATGCTGAGGGGTGCTCCCAAGAGTTATTCTTAGACCATTAACTAAACAATTTAAGTTGAACATAAAAAAGCATTTTCTAACTTCTATATTAAAAGCGAAAGGGAAATGTGTCCAGGGGCTATGCCAAAGTCTGATCTGGCACAGACTTTAGTTTATGGTCCAGGCTTTCCACTTGGAAGTTTCCGA
Organism: Rattus rattus; assembly: GCF_011064425.1. NCBI lineage: Eukaryota > Metazoa > Chordata > Mammalia > Rodentia > Muridae > Rattus > Rattus rattus. The sequence continues at coordinate 86,497,626 of NC_046161.1, read as the reverse complement.
AACTTCATTCCTGGACCTACATAAATCATGTAGGTAAACGTCTCTCGAGGCGTTGCTCCTGACTTTGTAAGGACTCATTATTTTTTCACATAATGTATTTACAGCCCCACAAATAATGCCCAATACCTGTTCACTGACAGTTGACAGAAAGAGAAGCAGAATCTTGTCAGAAACATTATTTAAAACCGGTAATAGAAAGAGAGGATTAGAAAAGACACCGCTCCTTCGGAACAGCATGGTCTTTCTGCAGTGGCAGCCGCCATCAATTCCTGTGGGTGCTCTGCTCACACTCTGGGGCAGCGAATGGAAACAAACACAGTCACTCAAACGACTCCTGAGAGCTTAAAGCACAGGGTTAGGGAAGACAGAGGATGGAGAACCTTTTGCTACCTCATTATGTCATTACTTTCCCCCAAAACAAGATTTGGCTATCATTTTAACTTGGTGAGATGCCCTAATAAAATGATCAGTCTGCCCAGACTAAACACAGGCATTTATCTCCCATAATTCTGAGATGGAGATGGACAAGACTAAAGTGGCAGCTGAAGCTGATGAACGTTCTTTTCTCACTTCCCCTGCTTGTAGGGCTCCCATGGAGAGTCCTCTTCTGTGCTCCATTCTTAGAAGGACATTGATGAAAATCACGAGCAACCCACCATCAGGACCCTACTATGTCCCAAAGCCTTTACCTTCAAGTAGCATCTCACTGGGTCCAACATCTGAACTCGGTGGTGGGGGTGAGGGTGGAAATATGTCCAATACTTAGAAACACTCAAGCTTTTAACACTGATATACAAATGTCAAGGTAAAGTACTTACTCCTGTACTTACTCCAAGTGTATTTTACCTTAGAGAGGACATTTTATGACCAGGAATACATCCAGCCTCTTCTGCATGGCCACTCTAGTTTTTCTCTGGAATGTATTACGTTCTCCATATCCTCCATGGCATCTAGAGCCTCTCTAGCTTAGATGTGGGGCATAGAATTCTGGACCAAATATCTCAGGTCCATGCGTTTCTCTACACATCCCATTTGGCTCAAAATGGGTGTGTTATATTTGGAGCCAAGGCAACTCAACAGGGCTTTGAAGGGAGAACTGGGATGACAACGCCCACCTTTCCACTGGGTGAAGTCAGAAGGATGCTGGCAGAAGCCACCTACAGCCATCTGTGATCCCAAGGCTAAGAGGCTGAACTCTTGGTCATTCTATTTAAGAATTTTTATCGAACTTCTTCCAAAGCAACAATCAAGAGCCTTTCTACTCTAAAAGGAATGAGGTCAACTTCCTGACCCTTTTTAAGGTAATAAGAAAGTTTGTTATTCTTGCCTGCTGTCATTCATCTTCAAGAGAGAACAAGGCACGAGGGACATGCCGGTCCCTTCTGTTAGCTGTGATGTGACAGGAGCTTTTACTGTACATTTTACTTCGAGTCTATGGCTTTAAGTGTTTCCTTGACAGAATTTCTTCTTTTTGATAACGCTGAATTTAGTTTGTTTTTTTTTTCTACTCAACTTATTGAAAGCTAACACGCCACATTATAAGCATCTGTGTATGTATACATGGCACAAAACTTACACATTGGACTTGTTTATTCTGGGACCTGTTTCTTTGTTCCCACTACTGCCTGTTCTGTGTGACTCCCACAGTCTTTTTAAGTCACATAGATCAATAATGTATTACAATATTCCATAGTGCTGGAATAGAGCCTTCTCCCAGGCTCTATGTTGTTCAAAATTTTCTTGATTTCACATATGTAAAAATAATTTTATTGATCCTTAATTATCTAAAAACTTATATATGACGTATAAACCACATGTCAACAGTTTAAAGTTTAAAAAAAGATTGCCAGAACCCACAGTCAGTCATTCCCTTTCCATGTCCTGCTTCCTTCCTCAGGGGAGCTACCAGAACTTAGACCGCTACCAATCAAGTGTCTTTTTCTGTTTTTCAGTTTCATGTGAACCATGTTAGACAATATGTCTGCTTTACCATCCACTATTCAATAGAGTATTTGTGAATGTCTTCACTTTGCACAGAAAGTTATTTTTCAATTATATTAATATTTAATAATCTTACTTATATGTGTATAGGTGGACATTTGTGTTGTTCCAGTATGGAGGTATGATGAGGTTTGCTATGATATGTTTGCCTTGCTAAAGGATTACTGGGGTACAGTGCCGTGCAGTCTTCCAAACTGGTGGTTCCAACTCACATGCCCAATGGTGGTTCCAGGTGCCTTAGACTCCTGCCAACACTTAGGTTTTCTTTTCTTCCCTTTATGTTTCTTGAATTCACATTTTTACCTCTTGACATTTGAATTTAGGAATCGCCTTGTCAATTTGAATAAGGTAGAATATGATATTTTAGTTGGAATTACATTGAATTTTTAGATTAAGGATAGACTTTTATTATATTTTTGTGGTTATACTTTCTAGTTTTGGAACTTGGAATCCATCCATGAATACTCTTTATCTTTATCTTTATTTTGACTTTTAATTTCTCTTTATAACTTATGTATGAATATTTTGGGCATCTTTGTTTACATTTACAACTATTTGATGATTTATTACTGCTATAAAAACAGCAATAAAATTTCTAAGTTTACTTTCTTATTGTTTTTTGCTAGATTCATATACAGGTGCATGTATATATATGTATGTATATATATATTTACCTTTTTAAAGATATTTTATTTAGGGCCCTATTAAGTTGATATAATTTATTGGTAGATTATTTTAGACTCTAAAAACTATGTCATTTTCAAATATAAATAAGTTTGATTTTTTCCTTGTCAGTTAATGTGTATCTGTTATCCTTTATACTTGTTTATCTCATTACAATTGTCAAGACCTTTAATATAGTATAGGATATAAATGGCACTAAGGCTATCTGTCTTATCCCAAAGGAACAATGTACAATAATTCTCTATCAAGTTCAGAGCAGCATACACAGTATAAGTTTCTCCTTCAATTCTCTATATACTAGAAATAGAGACTTAATAGTCAAGAGAATAATGTATTGATTTTCATAAGTGCCTTTTATTGCTGTGATAAAGCACGAACAACATCAACTTGAGGAGAGAGTAGTTTAATTTGGCTTATACTTCCCTCTCACAGTCCATTATGAAGAAAATCAGAGCAAAATTCCAAGGCAGGAACCTGGAGGTGGGAACAGATTCAGAGAGAATGGAGGAGTGCTGTTTTTGCTGTTTTTTTATACCACCTAAGACAACCTGCCTATGGATGGCACCACCCACAGTGGGCTGGGCCTTCTCCCATCAATCATTAATCAAGAAAATGCCCCACAGACATGCCTGCAGGCATATTTAATGAAAGCAATTCCTCAATAGAATGTCCCTCTCCCTAGGTGACTCTAGTTTGTGTCAAGTTGACAAATGACCAGAACATTTACTAAGCTGGTCCTATGATACAAAGGACTCTGGTACATCATCAGGAAAGCTCGACTGGCTAGGATGCTCCCCTCACCCCCACATGTTACTGAATCTGATTTGATACTACTGTATTGGCTGTTGAATGTATATCTTGTGTAGTTAAATCTGTACAAGACACACAAGAGTATTTCTTATGTGGTTAAGCTCATAAATGAGATTCTCATACTCTTCTCTAAGTGCTTAGAAGAATTCTGCGTCTATAGGAGTACTTTAAATTATACATTACTATTCTAGTAGATGCAAATGTGATTAGTCAGGATCCCTATTTATATCAATGATCTGCATTTTCATATTTATTGATATACAGTTGTCCATAGTATTATTAATATTACAGTGATTATCATTATATATTCCCTCCAATATAGGTTATTTTCATCTTCATTCTAGATAAACATTTTTATTCCTGGCAAGTTTGATGAATGTTCTCAACATGAACCTCCAGCCCTGTTGATTAATCTGTATTGTGCCTATCTCCCAAGGAATTAATTTCTTTTATATTTATTATTTCTGTTTTAAATTTCTGTTTTATAGCATATTAGGGAAAAGACTGGTTTTTAGGTATGAGTTTCTGTGTAGAAGTTATGTCTGTAAGGGGTGATTAAAGCTGTATCAGCAAAGACTGATAGACTGATTGTCTTCAGTGATGTAGAGATATTGGGATGCTAAGGTTTCAGAGTCCAGTTATAATTTATCTTGGGCTATCGTACGTCCCATAAATAGTCATTCCTTGCCTATTTCTCTGTTGGACCCAGCATTCTATGACTAACAGACTAAAATGATTTGAAATGAATTAATTTAACAAAACCATACTTTTCACTAACCAAAAGGGCGAGTCATCAGATAGCATCTGAGGCCAACAGATGAGATTTCTTTGTCAAAGCTGCCTGTGCAATCTATTTAAAAAGCGTTCAGATTTATGCCTTTCTTTGTCTGCTTTACAAACTTCATGAAACTGCTCCCATATTGGAACATGGAATTTTGAATAACCTAAATTTGTGTCCCTGGTCACACAGAGTTGACTCTTGAATAAACTGTCCCTTATCCCTTTTGAGGTGAGAGTTGTGTTTTTGTGATGACATTAATGGGATAGATTATAGTACAAACTGGCTAATTTGGAGAAAGAAAGAACATAAGGAGACAGAAGAAATGAATTGCTTGCTTCCCTTAGCCTTATATCACCATTAGCTGTTCGCCGCTGTATCTGCAGCCATCCCTATCCATTTACTTCTAGTGTTCACTATTCTTAAGTTCTTTAAACTTGTTTCGCAATGCAGAGCAAGACAATGATAATGAACTGATTCCTGATTTGCTTGTTATACCCAAGCATACTCCAGATGAACACGCAATGTTTATTAAAAAGGCAAACCCAACTGTGAGTTACTCAATAAGTCATCTGTGATTTCGTATGTAATTTTCAACAAGGAAATATTATAAAGGTTATTTATATTAGCAATGATTTAGAAACAAAGAAACGTAAGAAACATCAGAAGATGTGAAAGTTGGAGGTTGGTTTCTTAGAGAGAAGAATGGCTTCAGCCGAAGAGGAATAGAAAATGAAAGGGTAGTAGGGTGAAATTATTAAATTCCTCACTATGTAAATATAGGATTGTCAAATAAGTAAATAGCATGATTAATGATATGTGCATATAATGATATATGTTACAGGGGATTTTGTTTTGCAATGAAAGAAATTGAAGAAATACATGATATACTTGTATCCGTCGGAATGTACTCACATATGTATACATACATATTTTATGGAGAGTTACCTTAATGCTTAGTTTTACTAAGAAACTATTACTTTCATAGTTCGAAAAATTAAATGGAATCAGAACCAACATATTAAAGTAGGATAAATCTCTTTTCAAGCATTTTCTTCCTTTAGCTTTGCAAGCCTGTGTCTCTTGTATTCCTAGGAAGTTAGAAGGCACCCTTGTTTATTCCTAGTGTACTTTGTTCTTTTTTCTTCCTCTTCCTCTTTCTCTTCTTCTTCTTTGAAAACCAAGTTTATTTTGGTTTGTAAGTTGAAGGAACGCAGTCTACCGCAGTGGAAAGTCATGTCTAAGAGTGTGAAGTGGGAAATCACATTTTATTAATGTCAGAAATCAGAGAGCAAGATGAAATATTGATGCCCAGCTTGTTCTCTCCTATATTTTGTTATTTCTTTTCAATCTAGGATCCCAGTTCAGAAGACGGTACTGACCATATCCAGGGTAGGTCACCCATTTTCCCTGAACTATGACCATTAGGAAACTGTCCCACTTGTCTATCTTGATTAATCTTCACCATTAACTTAGATTTGGAAATGTTCAGGGCCGTATTCTGGACATGTTCCTAAGGACATTTTCATAACTGTTTAGCCCTCTACTTTCTACAAAAGCTTTTTTTTTCCAGTGTAGACAAAGGCACAGCAACACAATAGCACTTATCCTTCTGTAGAACATCTGTTTCAGTGGTCTTTCCATTCATCTAAGCACGACATAAAGACAATATATCTAACATTGGATGATTCTGAGCACATTTTGTATAGCTAACTTCAATGATAATTTTACATGTACAGATGACTCAAGAGTATTTTAAAAAACCTCTTTTCATTCAACTGAACTTGATGGTGCTACACAATCCTTAATTGTGGCACACCATCCGTCTGAATCTCTCCTCCCACCAAATTTGACTTCATTCTATTGCTAACCAGATACCTGGTTATTTTCAGATCTTTTCCCTTATAAACAATGCTGCCCTGAGCATCTTTGCACAGGCTTCTCTTCCTAGTGAGTGATTACATCTCAGGTAAATTTCCTGACATGGGCCTCTCTCTGTCAGTGGAGAGACATTAATTTTCCGTTTTAAGCATCCCACCAGCCTGCCCTTCAGAAAGAATGAGGCAATTTGCATCTCTGCTCATGCTGCAGAGGGACCCTTCTCTCCACACTCCTGACAACATTCATTTTTATCAATTTTTAAAAACCTTTGACAATCTGATAGATTCGCTTCTTTTACATTGTGATAGTTAGCATTTTAAAAAGGCCCCTTTAATAGCAAGGCGGCCGCACTGATTAGCACTCCTCTGTCTAGCTCTAGCATGTAACATCGTGGTCTGAGTGAACAGGCATTGTAATTATTTCCTTCTTGAGGCACTTAATGAAAATCTGTGGGTGAATTCAATTTTGTTTCACATGCAAAACCTCCTAAAGATATTTCAAAAGGGACTCTCCAGCGGGCCCCTCATCGGACAAATCCAATTTGACTATTAAAACTTCATCGTCTGAGTCTGGCCTCAGGTAGTCATTCACTAAGGAAATGGAATTACTGGCCAATTTAGGTAAAAATTAGTGAACAAATAAAAATAATAAAGCTTCATTCCAAAGCCAGTTATGTTAACATCAACAAGTCTCAATCTAGTCAACCCATAATTCAGTGTAGAAAACTCTTCTAATCTATATTCTTCCCACTCAAGACCAGTGAACAACTTAACTTTTTATTCATCAAGTTATTATATATAAATAATAAACAATATTTATTTTGCCAGCATGTATTCACAGTAGGTAAATTTTTAGAGGTGACCCAGGTCAAAAGAAATCTATGCTTAGAAGAGCTGTTCTTTAGGGGAGAAAAAGCAAGATGACAGTGCCAACAAGGGCAGGAAACAATAAAACTTCTAAGAGGACAGGATGTTTCAGTACTCTGGAATCTCATGGCAGCCATGAGATGTCCATCAAGCAACAGATCTGTTCACCAAACCATGTTCCATGAACACTCAGTAGACGATAAGCAGATCAGCAAGAGCTATTTACTTTATACTTATTAAGAACTTAAGGGGACACCTATTTTATGAAATACACTAGTCACTAATTCTCACAGACATTTTTCTATTTGTTCCGAAGGATGAAATTCAATCACCCTATCACAATTTGTGTGGAGAAATTTTATACAGCTCACTATAACCTAGTTAAGAAATAGTAATTTAACTTGACAAATACTTAAATATTAATTTAGCTTCTCAGATATTCAAATATCAATTTAAATTCACAAATTCCTCAACATCACTTTGGATTAGGACTGTTTGAGGGAATCTAATGATTTTCATGTACTTATCTAAAGAAAGGCACTGAAATTCATTTTGACTGAGTATTTTAATTAAGGTTTCATTACTGTGAAAAGACACTATGACCAAGGCAACTCATATAGAGGAAAATATTTCTTTATATATTTTGGACATTAGTCCTCTATCAGATGTAGGGTTGGTGAAGATATTTTCCCAATCTGTAGGTTGCCATTTTGTTCTATTGACAATGTCCTTTGCCTTACAGATGTTTTAGGTTTCAAGGGGTCCCACTTATCAATTGTTGATCTTAGAGCATGAGCCATTGTGCTCTATTCAGGAAAACACCCCCTCTGTGCCAATGCATTTGAGGCTATTTCCCATTCTCTCTTTTATTTGACTCAGTGTATCTGGCTTTATGCTGAGGTCCTCGATCCACTTGAACTTGAACTTTGTTCAGGGTGATAAATATGGGCAAATTTGCATTCTTCTACGTGCAGACTGCCAGTTAGACCAGCACCATTTGTTGAAGATGCTTTCTTCCCCCCCCCTCACTGTATGGATTTGGCTTCTTTGTCAAAGATCAAGTGTCCATAGGTGTGTGGGTTTACTCTTGGGTCTTCAATTCTATTCCGTTGATCAACTGGTTGTTTCCATACCAATACGGTGTGGACTTTATCACTATTGCTCTGTGTAGTACAGCTTGAGGTCAGGAATGGTGAGTCCCCCAGAAGTTCTTTAATTGTTCAGAATAGTTTTGACTATCCTAGTTATTTTGTTTTTTTGGATAGGAAGTTGAGAATTGCTTTTTCCAGGTCTGCAAAGAATTGTGTTGGAATTTTTATGGGAACTGTATTGAATCTGTAGATTGTTTTTGGCAAGATGGCCATTTTCACTATGTTAATCCTACTGATCCATGAGCATGGGAAATCTTTCCATATTCTTAGGTCTTCAGCTTTTTTCTTCAGGGACTTGAAGTTCTTGTCATACAGATCTTTCATTTGCTTGATTAGAATTATACCATTGTATATTGAATAAATAGGGAGAGAGTGGCTTGTCTTAATTGCAATTTTAGTGAGATTGTTTCAAGTTTCTATCTCTTCATTTGATTTGATGTTGGCTGTTGGTTTGCAGTATATTACTTTTATTATGTTTAGGTGAATGAATTCCTGATCTTATTCATAATAGCCAGAAACTAGAAGCAACCGAGATGTCCCTCAACTGAAGAATGGATATAGAAAATGCAGTTCATTGAAACAATGGAATGCTATTTGGCAATTAAAACAAGAACATCATGAACTTTGCAGACAAATGAATGGAACTAGAAAATATCATCCTGAGTGAGGTAACCCAGACCCAAAATACATGCAAGGTATGTACTCACTGATAAGTGGATATTAGCTAAAAAGTGCAGAATACCCATGATATGACCCACAGACCATAAGAAGTTTAACAAGAAGGAAGGCCTGAGTGAGGATTCTTTAATCCCACTTGGAAGGGGGAAAGAATCAATCTTGGGAGGCAGAGGAAGGAAGGGATCTAGGAGGGAGAGGGGAGGGAGGAGGAGAAGGGGGCAGGATCAGGTATTGGGGAGGGGGGAAGAGAGGAGAGAAGCCAAAATGTCCAGGAAAATAAATGGAAATATGTTGTTGCTGGGGCATGGAGTGGGAAAATCCTCTAGAAATCCCCAGAGACCCAGGATGGGGAAGGGCCAGGACTCAATGGGGGTGACCTTAGCCAGAATGCCCAACAGTGGGCAGATGGAACCTGAGGAGACCACCTCCAGTAGTTACGTAGGAGGCATGGGGACACCAAGCCACCTTCAAACTTTTTGACCAAAAATTGTTCCTATCTTAAAGAAATGCAGGGACAAAAATGGAGCAGAGATTTAAGGAATGGCTGACCAGTGACTATCCCAACTTGGGATCCATCCTATGGGTGGGCACCAAACCCTGACATTATTAATGATGCTATATTGTGCTTGTAGACAGGACCCTAGCATGGCTGTCTTCTGAGAGGCTCTACCAGAAGCTGACTGAGACAGATGAAGATATTTAGAGCCAAGCATTGGACTGAGGTTGGGGACTCCTATGGAAGTATTAGGGGAAGGATTGAAGGAACTGAGGAGATTACAATGATATAGGAAGATCAACAGTGTCAACTAACCTGGACTCCTGGGAGCTCCCAGAGACTATTTCACCAGGTGAAGAGCATATATGGGCTGGTTTGAGGTCCCTGGCACATATGTAGCATGGAACTGTCTTGTCTGAACTCAGTGGGAGAGAATGGATCTAATCCTGTAGAGACTTGATGTCTCAGAGAAGAGGAATGCTGAAGGGGAGACACCCTCTCAGAGGTGAAGGGAAGGGGGTGGAGGAAGAATTCTGGGAGGGGCAGAACAGAACAGGAGGGGCAACATTTGAGACATAAATAAAATAATTAATAAAAATTAAAAATAAATAAAATAAACATTTAATAGTAGATGGCTTATAGTTTCAGAGGTTCAGTTCATTATCATTATGGTGGTAAGCACGGCAGTGTCCAAGTAGCCATGGTGCTAGAGTTTTACATCTTGATCTGAAGGCAGCAAGGAGAGACTGTGTGTCACTCTGTATTTGGTTTGGGCACATACGAGTCCTCAAACCCCTGCTCCACCATGACACACTTCCTCCAACAAGGCTGTACCTCTTAATGGTACCACTCTCTATGGGCCAAGCTTTCAAACACCTGAGTCTATCGGACCCATTCCTATTCAAACTACCACACTGGATGTTCTAGCTTGCTTTCTGTTGCTATGGTAATATATTGATGAAGACCTACTAGGGGAAGAAAGGGCTCATCTGGCTTACTGTATCCATCCCAGTCCAACACTGAGAGAAGTCTGGGCAGGAACTCAGCCAGGAGCCGAAACCACTTGTTGAGGAAAGCTGCTCGCTGGTTCACTTTCCATTGCTTGCTCAGTTCACACATCTTACACAAGACCCATCTGCCCGGAGTGGCACCATTTACAGAGGCTCTGCCACACCAATCATTAATCAATAAAATGTCCTCACAGGCCAGTCTGATAGAGGCAATTCCTTAATTGGAGTTCCTTCTCTCTAGGTGACTCCAGCTTGTATCAAATTGACCAGAAACAAAACAGAAAAGGGAAGCAGCACAGTGTCAGGACATGAAAGACTCTGCAGAAGTAAGTCTAGCCAGAATTTAATTTTTAATTAACTAATCAATTAATTTTTGTCATTTATTGGGACTAATTAAGGAAGGGTGACTATAGGTAATAGGTATTTGTTTTCTCCCAATTGTCTGTTTGCATCCATCTATCTATAACACCAAACCCTTCAATATGCTCCAAACATCAAGGAAGAGAACGCTGATCTCTTGCTGATTTGAAGACTAATTTTCCACTGAATGAGTCCTTTCTGACTCGCCCTTCCCCCCTCAGAGAAACTCCGGACCTCCTGAGTGCTTTGGCTGGTGGCTTCTTACACTTTTTGACATGTGACCCCTTTTTACCCAGGAAATTTTGCAGAACTTTGAAAACATATGTATATAAAATGCAAGATAGGTATATAAAATGCAAGGTTATAGACATCAAACAACACTAATAAACCATAAAGGAATGGATTTTAAAATAATTCTTTGCTGTATATTTGAACACAGATTAAAGCAAATTTGCATAGTAATGAGATGAATGTACTTGTTTATATTATGTAAGGGATTAAGTCTTAACGAATATCTGATACTGCAGGGGGTAGAGCGCCTTAGGCATTTTCAGAATTGATCAAATTGATTTTTAAAATCGCCAATGCTGAGAATGCCATTTTACATCTGTACAATACAAAATGCAGAAATATTTAAAATCGTTTCAGGAACTTCTGGAAATTTCATCAAAATTCAAGCCAAAATTCCAAGTCAAAATTCATCAAATGGCTTTTCAAGAAACTTGGGTCAGTAACTGGAACAGCAGCTTTCACATCAATATGATGACATAATACAATACGAAGATACAGTAACTTGACATAGAGACTCCATTTCTAAGGCGCAGCTCGTAATATGTAACATTCTTGACTGTGAGCAGAAGAACTTCAGGCAGCATTGGTGGTATTGTCTTGTTTGACGCATGCTCAGGGCAAAGTGTGTATGTCATGTGTTTAGAACTAGGGCTGTAGTGACGTCGCCGCATACTTTAAGGGTGATTGCTTCTAGAAACATCTGGGTTCATATGGTTAAGTCATAACTTTGACTTAACTTGTGGTCGTGAAATGATCAGAGACCTTATACTAATGCCGGCTTTATTCATAACCCTCACACTTACCTATGACCCTCCAGGTGAGGTCTTGCCCCACAGTTTAAGACGCTGGACTCTAGAGCAGTGTGATGACTGCATACAGCATTATTGAGGGGTGGTGTGTAGAGATTATTTATGTATCTCAAATAAGATGCGTGTTACTCAGTTGCTCTTCTACATCTGACCCCTCTGCTGGAGGCGACATCATCGAGGCAATCTGTTTTCTGTAGTACCTCACAAGCACTTGTCACAATGCTTCTTTTCCTATTGTGGTTTGGACTTTCTACGACCTCCTGCTTGCTCCTTAGTCCTCTCTCGCCCTTTGTGTTTCATTGTCTTTTCTAACCTAATTTTACTTTTAAAAACCATGACTCCTTCAAAAGCCCAGCCTATAAAAAGACAACAAAACACATTTTAGGAAGATGAATAGGCATCATTAAGCCAGTAAAGTTAATATAGGAAATAAATGTAGTTACAGCTTCAAGGAATTGTGTTTCATTAAACTGAATAAATAGTGAACAACTACTATAGCCAGGTTCTCTTGAAATCCTCAAGTTTGTAACTTAAGAGAAAGCTGTTTTCTTTCAATTTGCTAAATTACTTTAGCCATTAAACACTGATAGTAATATTCTCATTTCTGGAGGTTTTTTTCTCCTTGTAATTTTTTCTTTTTTCTATTGAAGTACGGGGCTCTGTAGGGTCACATTTATGTTATGATACCATCAAGAAGGCTTAACTCTCCAGTTTCCCACTGTGTATATTCTGATGACATGGATCAGAAATATTGGCTCTAATATAAGACTGGCCTTAGAGCTATTTTGATATAAGCACCCACAAAAACATGCCTGAGGATCATAGGATTTCAGACAGTCACTCTGTGTAGAGTCCAGATATCTACCCAATTCTTAATCTTTCTTACACCCTGAATGCACTGCTCAGTCTGTAATAGATTATGTCCAATGGCAGAACCCTCATGACTGTTTGTCTTAGTCACTTTTCCATTGCTGGGATGAGGCGCTATGACCAAGGCAACACATAGGAATAAAAAAAGGGGGGGTGTTTATTAGAGTTCACTGTTTCAGAAGACTGGAGTCTATGGCCATCATGGCAGGGAGCATGGCAACAGACAGGAAGCTATGGTGCTGAAGCAGAAGCTAAGAACTTAATCTTGATACAACAATGGCAAGGTTTGGGGGAGGAGAGAGGAGAGAGAGGGGAGAGGAGAGAGAGAGGAGAGAGAAGGGAGGGGAGAGAGAGGAGAGAGGGAGAGAGAGGAGAGAAAAGGGGAGAGGGAGGGAGAGGAGGGAGAGAGAGAGAGGAGAGGAGGGGAGAGGGAGGGAGGAGGAGAGGAGAGAAGGAGGAGAGGGGGAAAGGGAGAGAAGGGAAGGAGGAAGGGGAGGGGGAGAGAAAGGAGAGAGGGAGAGGGAGAGGGAGAACGAGAACGCATTGGGAATGGTGTGAGCTTTTGAAACCTCAAAGCCCACCACTAGTGACACCCCTACTCCAACAATCCTAAAGCAATATTCTCATCAACTGGAGACCAAACTTCAAATATATGAAACTATGGGAGCTATTTTTAGTTAAACTACCGTGCTATATAAGGAAGCAAATGGCATCTTGTGGCTCTACAACTCCTAGAAATCCCTTCCTTGTGTTCAGATGAAATTTACCACTTAATCACACTGACTACTTCTCTACTATTCCTTCGGCTCATGGAGAACAAGTCACCTGAAATATGATTTTGTTTTGTCACCCTTGGCTCTAGCAGCAGAGGGAAGTTTGCTCCGAAAACAATATTGAGCCAAGTCTACACAGGTGACTGCCTCCTTGCATTCAATAGTCCTCTTAGTCTAGGAAATAAATGTTGTTTCTGAGGGTAGTTGGTGTGTGGGATCGAGAGTGAAGAGTGTCACTGTGTGTGTGTGTGTGTGTGTGTGTGTGTGTGTCTGTGTGTGTGTGTGTGTGTGTGTGTGTGTCTCTCTGTGTGTGTGTGTGTGTGTCTCTCTGTGTATGCCTGTGAGTGTGTCAGTGTGTATGTGATTGGGGGTAGAAGTGCTAGGTAACAGGGATCCATTCCAATAATTACCCCGGAGAAGCCACGTTCTAGCAACCCTGCAGTACTGGCTCCAGGAAATAACAAAGTTGTAGAGTAACATAATTTTTTTTCTGTGGTTTCCTCAATAAATACAAATAAAGAAAATTACTGAGTTGAGACAATATTTTTTTACAAAAATTAGATTGTTTCTTTTTAAAGTCCCTCAATTAATAATTGGTGAGGCACATTCATACTAATATTAGGTACTAGTAAAAAATTTTACACAATACTAATTTTTAAAAGGCTTCTTACTCTTTTATAAAAACACTGTTCCCCCATTTAGTTATTCTGTTCTTATTCATCTTGTGTGTTTGGCTCTAGGGCTAAGTTTAAGAATAGTTTAGGTTTGTAGTAACTATTCCCTATACCCCTGCTACAAGCAGAACTTCTCCATCAGTATCCCTCATCAGAGCAGCCATATTGGTTCTGAAGATTCTACCTTGACACTGCGTTATTACTCAAACCCTGCAGTTTGCATAATGGTTCTCTCCAGCTGTAGTGCACTGCTTCTGTTTCTTTGAATCTTTCTCATTAGCTATGGTAAAGTCTTGAGTTGGGGCAAGGCATGATGAATATTCATGTCTTGGTCAGTCTAGACCGCTATAACAAATGTATTACAGACTGGGTGGCTGCAAATGCAAATGCTTATTTCTGTCAAGATTGAAAGATGGCAAGTTCAAGGTCAAGGTGCATGTAGAGCAGAGTCTGATGAGGCTCCGTGCCCTGGTTTCTGATGACTGTCTTCTCATAAACTCTCACAGTGAGAGAGGAAGCAAATTCTTTCATGTGTCCCCATCATGAACATGGAACTGTGAACCTCCTGATAGTCCCTATCTCCAAATATCAACAACACAGGGGATTCCAGTTTCAACATACAAATAAGAAGGGTGGAGCACAAGCACACAGCCTATACGAAGATAGAAAGGAAGGAGTTCTAATAATATTCTTTATAGGCTTTTGAGTGGAGTATCATCACCCCCTGCCTTTGCAAGTCATCTGAATGACAGTCACCCAAGACACGGCTGATACTCTGCCCACCATGAGATCTATGTGTTCTTGTGGCAACAAACATTTATCCTATACTTCACAGGCTGTGTCTGGTCTCTACACAATCCTACTTCCTTGATTAAAATGCTGTAAACTAAAACATCTACATTTTAAGATACTATTCAGCTCTGTTTAGTGACAGGCCATTTTTACAGTGAAATACTGTAGATACCTAGGAAACACTGGAATCAAGCTGGTCTGCATTTGTATAAGCTTTGCCTCCAGTGTTCTGCAGTGAGTTGTTGAGGCCTGGATCAGTCCTAGCCCTGCCTTGTAGCATCAACTTGAAGATGTCAACTTGTTTTTTTGTTGTTTTATTCTTAATGACCACTATCACTTATACTAATACATTTGTCATATTCAAAGTCCTATGGGCGAGCTTTCTAAAGCAGGTACTTTGACACACTCATCAATACTATACCATGTGTCAAAACTTTGCAAAAAATATTATGTTATCCTTTTACTAATCTTTATTTCTGAGGGAAAAGAATGTGAATACTAACTAAACCGATTTACTATTAACTTGACCAGATTTCTGTCAAACTCTCGCTGGGGTCCAGTTTTACCAAAAACACAGAAGAGAATATTTCCCCATTCGGAGGAGGCATTGATATTTTCCTTGGGTCTTTAAATGCAATCTTAAATCTAATCAATTTCTTTCTACATTGCTAATAACCAAGAAAAAAAAACCATGTGTGTAGAACCCAATGAGATTAGACTAAAACCCAAAACAAAGAAGGATTTTGATACCATTCTGTCCTGGAAAAAAATTAATAAATTTATAGGACACTCAACTTTACACTGAATGCGAACGATGATATTCACATTCTTACTATTTGTTCTCTAGCTGGTTGGAGAGAGAGTTCATCGATTTGGTTTTAAGGAAATAAAAAGCCACAAGCAAAGGGTTAAACATTATCATTATTATTCAGAGGAGTCTGAGTTCAATTATTTTAACTCTGGCCGAATGGACTACAGAAAGGCATTCAATAGACAGCCAGGAGCCGAGAGCAGAACATTGATTCTTCTGGGCCCGATGAGCAACCAGAAACTGTGAAAGCATCTATAAGTCGGGGAAATCAATGGAAATGAAAGATAAAAAAAAAATGACATTTGGATAATGCCATTGAACTTGAGAACCACTACCAAATGATGTGTATGAAGGCCTGACTACTAATAAATCAATAGCTGATGAAAATCAGGTTTGCTTGACTTGTCCCTTTGTGGCACAGTTAAAACACAGTGAGTGTAGCTCATCAGTGCATGTGTTGGACTCCAGAAAATTCTTATTTTGTATCCATTAACTCCATCGAGTTTTCTTTTTTTCAGTGAGATTTATAAAGCTCCCCTTCAGAGAGACTCTTAGATCAGAAGCTACTGCAGCCTTCTACAATATAGAGAAAATGTCAAAAAATTATGAGTTATTATCGTGTAGGAAGGTCTTTCGCTTTGTTTCTGGGAAAGGCGGTTCTACTGTCACGTAAAGCTTGCATAAATCAGCCCCGGAGGAGAACGTTGTCTTATACTTGTTTGTTGATGTGATGGACAATTTTATTTTTGCATTTAGGCATCAGTTTTAACCTGCAAGGATCTCTTAGAAATTTATTTTGGATATATGTGGATTTATGATAATTATCGAAAACTACTCTGCTTCCTGAACAAATCCCTTGCTTGTGTGCTGGGAAAGACTGCTTCTGACATTGGCCTTTCACTGCTTCACTGGAACACACATCCGACACTGATGGCCAGTAGGCTCCTCCCCAGGTCCATAGGCACTTACGTTCCCAACACGAATGCCATGCTACCAGCAGTCTTTGGTGATTGTTATACAATCTCTTTGTCTGACTCATCTACCACTATATATTTGTGTGTGTGTGTGTGTGTGTGTGTGTGTGTGTGTGTGTGTGTGTGTGTGTGTTGTCCATCTGTCCACATACATGTAGAGGCTAGGGAACAACCTCAAGTAAAATTCTCCAGAAGCTGTCCACCACAGTTTTTGGAGATCATCTCTCACTGGCCAGGAGCACACAGATTCAGCTAGGCTGCTGGGCTCACAAGCCCCATGTATGGGTGTGTCTCTGCCTCCATGACCTTACCCCTCCACCATAACATCACATGAATGCTCCATAACACTCTGATTATTTTATGTGAGTTTTGGGGTTCAAGCACAGGCCTTCACAAATGCAAGGCAAGCATTTTTACTGGCTAAACCACTCATCCCTGGATACCTCTGCATTAAATATTATATAAGTACTTGTGTATTTAGGTATACCGATGTATTAACAATGAGTGTGCAGGAGAGCTGATGTTTTTACAGAACTAGGTTAAACATGTCAGAAGACTTGACACAATTAAGCTGCTTAGCAAATGCTGCTAAATTAGCAGTAAGCAAGACAACTGTAAAATGCTGTGCACTTAAATATAGGAGAAATCTTAATTTATATTACTTTGCCAATGTCTGGCTTTTGGCTCAGATCTAAAGTGAGAGAAATGGAGCTAGACACTCCGGTTGATAGATTTTGGAGGTGTTTTGTATAATAAGATAAGTTAGCAATCTAATATTCAAAAGGCAGTTGCTTGAAACACATATTGCCTTTCACTGATATCTGAAATGCTCCCAGCCCCAGCCAAGGCCCATATTTCAGAGGTGTAGCTCGTAGCCTACAATGCTATTGGGAGATGATGGAATCTTTGAGGGATGGGACCTGGTGGGAGAAATTAAGTCATTAAGGATGAGACTTTAAAGAAGACATTGGGACTGGCTGTCTGCACCTCTCTGCATCTCAGCTCTCTTGAGGTCACAGGACCTCATTTTCAATATGTTCCTGTGGTGCTCTTTGCCACCACAGGCTCTAACCACAGAGCTAAGTGGACATGGATAAGTTCTGTACCTTTATTGTGCATAAGTCGATTGACTTGGGTGTCTTGTCATAGTAGTGGAGAGCTGACTAACACATCACGTAATCAAAAGCTAACAAGTTAATATGTGTCTATATATTGTAAATGAAAATATCTAAGATTGTTTTTGTTTTAATGATTCCTTGGTTTAACAAACTTTCCCTCACCTGCATGACTGGTTCAAATTCTCTGTGGATGAAAGTGCATGGAGTCGATTGGATTCTCTATCTGTGAACTGTGAAAGAAGAATTTAACATTTCCATTCGTTGCTTTTGAACATCTTTTTTATACCTCCTCCATACTACTTCCGTTATGTTTTTAGCTCCTTAACTTATTAATCGTTTTCCTTTCCATTCTTGATTTGTCTTGACTTTTCTTCATGTCGTTAGGCTTTGAGGCTGTTTAATAGTAGTTGCAGTCATTAGGAAGCTCAGTAATTTGACTCATGAAGTCTTGCTTCCTGGGACTGAATATTGTTTGGAAATGTAAATTGAGATAGGTTTATACTAACACTGCGTGTCCCTTCAGATTCTTAGAGAGACCGAGAGGTAAATCCTTAGTCCATTCTATGCCCCGATTGAGCAGCTGTTAATAATCTGTCCTTGTGTGCGTTTAGGAACATATTAATAAAAGTGTGCAGGATAGAAAGTCTGACCTGAGTAAGGATTCCTCTCAGAGCTTGTAAGGAAATCATATGACACATGTGAGGATTAACACTCCACTGCTTAAAACCAAGAAGACAGAAAACAACAAAAACATATTAAAAGGGACAAACCAGTGTGGCTCAACCTGTGAGTCATGTCCCCGTTGGAGTTGAATGACCCTGTCACAGGGCTTGGCTAAGACCTTCAGACAACCCAGACATTTACATTACGATTGATAACAGTAGCAAAATTATAGTTTTGAAGTAGCAACAAAAAACAATTTTGTGGTTGGGGGGGTCACCGCAGCATGAAGAACTGTATTAAAGGATCACAGCATGAGAAAGGTTGGGAACCACTGTGCTAAAGGACTCTAGCAAGGACACCTAGCAACGTTCTGCTCTGCTCATAGATCAGTGTTTTGCTCAGCCATCAACGAAGCAGACAGGAACAGATAACGGGACCTACACACAGATGTGCAGAGAGTAAGAGACTTTGGAACCCTCAGTCCTAACCTGGGTGTCTCAGTCAAATCCTTCCCCTCAGGAGGCAGAAACAGTATAGAATCAGAAGGGATGGAGGGCACCAGAAAACAAGGCCTTCTAAATACAACAGGACCAACACTCAGTGCGCTTACAGGGAATGTGGCGGCATGCACAGGTCCTACACAGGTGGGTTTCTAGAGCAGAGAGAAGAAGACATTTGCCTCCGTCTCTATCCCGAAAGCTATCTCCAATTGATAACTATTTGCAGATGAAGAATTTATTTTCCCTAAGAGAGAAATAAACAATTTGTAAGGGTAGGCCCCGTGCCCAGCAGTCGATGGCCAACACGAAATGAATTCAATGGTATCTTTAGAGGTTCTTCATCTCATAATGTTGCGTCCATCTATTTTCTTTCAAACCTTTCAAGTTCTTTCTGTCTGTATTATGGCTTCTGGTTTTGTGTTTTTATGAGCTTCCTGTGTGTATGAATATGTATATTTCTGCATCTGTATGTGTTTCTTTTGCTTTCTCTTTGGCTTTTTTTTCTGTTCAGTCTGTCGTTCACTGATTTATTTTACCTTATTTTACATTATTCTTATTCCTTGGATGCCTGTTTGTCTTCTAAGCAGAGGCAGAAAGGGTGTGGATTTAGATGCAAGGAGGAGGAGGAGGAACTGAGAGAGCTGTGGGCAGGGAAGCCAAACTGTAATCAGAATACAATGTATCAAAAGAGTCTATTTTCAGTTAAAGGGGGAAAAAAGATTTTTCTTTTCATTTGTTAAGGTGGAAAATTATACCTATAGGGTACTAGGTCAGAGACCCAATCCATCCCTAGTCTAGAGCCAGATTGGCTAGTTCTAAACGTTGACAAACACAGCTTGGTATTGTTTTGTTCAAAACCTTTATATGTGTGTCTGTGAGAATGGCGTACGTGGTCCATTTTCATTACTGACTGTGATTCGTCTCAGTGGTCAGTTTGATAAAATCTAGAGCCGCCTGGGAGACAGGCCTCAGACTGTGCTAGTTACAGATTATCTGACTGTTTCATTGGAGGTAGTAAACCAGCGGCTGTGGGTGGCCCTTTTCCCTGGCTGGGAGTCGGAACTGCACACGCAAAGGAGAGCTGAGCAGCAGTGAGCGTCTATCCCTCCCTGCTTCCTGACTGCGGATGCCGTGGTGTGACCCGCTGTTTTAAGCTCCTTCCTGCCGGCATGATGTCACTGCCTTCCCGGACGGAATCGCTGAACTTTGAGTCAGAGTAAATCGACTTCTTCCATCACAGCACCAAGAAAAGAAACTGAGATGCTTGACGCTGACAGGTTTTGATCTCTGGTGTATTGTACCACCTCTGTGACGATCCCTGCCTTGTCTTTTCTCTTGAAAGACTTTTATAAAATTGAACTCGCCCAAGGAAACAGCAGCCTTGCTGTGTTTCTGGTGAATGGATGTTTTAGTTCCTGATTCAATTTCCTCACTTCTTCTTTTTCCACAGCTTATGCTTCTAGAAAATTATCCATTTCATCTAAACTTTCGGATTTGCTTGCACACCGTTTTCATGAGATCCTCGGCCTTTATTTATTTTTTTTATCTCCACGGTGCCTCTTCTGAGGACCTCATTTACTTTTATGGGTATGTTGACTTTTTGCTCCTTCTCTTTGACTCACTAGAATGGTCTGTCTCCTTGGCTTTGTCAAGGGAACAACTTTGACCTTGTTGCTCTTCTCCACTGCAGTTTTATCTTATATTTCTTTTATTTCTGCTTTTATCTTCCCCTTTTTTGCTGAATTCTGCATTCTCTCGGTTTGTACAGAGAACCTTCTCCTAACCTCTCACACTGGTACCTTACCTCATTAAAGTTAAATCTTTTGTGGTTTCTAACATAAACACTAAGGGATATAAATGCTTAATTTCAATTAAATGCTGCATTTAATTAGCTATGTTTAGAAGATTTTGGTATGCAGCTTTTTATTTTATTTCTTTTATAAAATTGCTTACAATTAAATAAGCGATGTATTAATGTGTCCTTTAAGA
Source organism: Rattus rattus (assembly GCF_011064425.1). NCBI lineage: Eukaryota > Metazoa > Chordata > Mammalia > Rodentia > Muridae > Rattus > Rattus rattus. The sequence goes on along the minus strand of NC_046161.1, from coordinate 86,476,647 downwards.
GTAATTTGTTGCTGATAGAGCCTTCTTTGTAACCATGTTTACATATTTCTAGCCATATAAGATCTCTTCATCTAAAAAGATAGATATATTTAATAAAATAGTACCATTAAGTTTCCAAAACTGTTATTATCTTGGAAATATACTAAAGGAATTTTTACCTATGACTCATTTCAACTGATACTACAAAATTCTCTAACAATATAGTTCATCACTTCCCTGCTGGAGTCCAGCCCTGTCAGAGTTCAAAACCCGAAAGAAAATGTATGGAGAAGGCAAAAGAAGACTTGGACCTGGAGGGGCAGCTCAGACACTCTGCCCCTGAGACAACTCAAGCCACCTTTATTTATACATCTATTTTTTCACAGCTACAAAGGTTTCACATTCATTTTCCCATTTTCTCATGCATAGTCTCTTTAAGAACTTCCTATGTTTAACAACAATGTGCACACTGTACTTTCCCCCTTCCTTCTCCTCTTCAATCTCTGTGGTTTCCTGATAACGCATCAACTGTATCAAGAAGGAGGAAACATAGCTTCAGCAAGCAGTTAATGTCCAACCAAGCACATTGGTATGTAACCAAGTGACTGTGGTTGGTAGCAATTGTGGTTACAGTATAGAGAAGTGATATACTACATACCCAGGAAATTCTGATTAAATTATTGGCACTTAACATCTCTCCATATCTTAATCAGGAGATCTAGCTCTTCTAATGCCCAGCCCTCTCAGCAAATTACCATCTTGAGTCAGTTCTTTCTCCTTGCTTGGCTCACCTCTGAATGCTCCTATTAGGTATTGGAACCAATGACCCAGCAAGAACTTTCGAACCTTTTGATAATCATCTAGCTGTTATTTAGAAAAAGTCAATGAGAAGATTGCTGTTAGAACTAAGGTCCTATAGTGAGAAAACATCCAGATGTTAGCTGATCTACCCAGACCAAGGTCTCAGCCACATCACCATTATTAACAAATAGAGAGTAGTGTTGTGTTCCATTCCCATGATTCTCAGAGACAAACAAGAGTAAGTCATAGCCCAAACTTTCTTTTTCTGATTCTGAAGAAATGTCACAGTCAAAATAAGAGGAAAGACTCCCGATAGCAAAATCAAGGATGCAAACACAAGTGAAAAGTGAACCAAGCGTTCCCTCAGGAAAGAACAGAAGATTGCGCATTAATTTCCCACAGTCCTTGCCATGTGGGGACTCAGCTCCTCAGGCCTTGCCATAAGAAGATTCATTTGCATCGCACTCAATCTTGGGCACATTATTATTGTTTAAGTTATAATTCCTAATTAATAATGAGGATGAACCATCTCTAATCCTTACCAGTGAGTTGGTTTCTTTAAACATTTTCTTTTATTCCCTTTAGATTTTTATCCAAAATTAGTTCTGATTGGTTGAGTTGCCATTATGGAAAAATTATAAAAAATTATGGAACCACAAGACAAGAATAACACAGTAAATATTTACATATGTCTCATATGGTTGAAGAAAAGCAATGAGTTCTCTAGCTAGAACCAAAGAGGGTTCCAGAGGGAAGAGAAACAAAGTATCTCTTAAAAAGAAACCCTTAAAAGAAAATAATTTAGTAGAGTCGATGGAAGGGGACTTGGTTTTAAAAACAAAAATTGTCCCAAAGATATTCTAAAAGGCAAAGGGGGAAATTAATCATGGAACAAGCTAAGTACTATCACAAGAATATAGGACAATGTTCAGAACTGATACTAAATGGCTAGGATGGTAAGAAAAACTGGTGAAACCTATGTTTTGTGTTTTATGTTTATGTTATGTCTACCACTGGCCTCCAGAATTGGAGGCATCAGTGGTAGAAACTCAACCATCATAACGTATTGTAGCTCTTTTGTTTTTGTCAGATTTTCAGAGAGCCTTTGCTAAGTTTTCCAAGGCTCCAGTTAACACAATGCAGACCATGGAATCATGTGACACATAGAGGGACCACAACCTAAAGGAGGAAATGAACTAATCTACAAGGACAGTTATGGCAAAATCAATAAGAAGTGAATTGCTTTGGCAAATCACCCTGATTGGTCAGTCGTGAGGAAAATATGGTGTCCTCTGGATGGGGAATTGAATTAGTGACACTTATACTGTTGGGAAATGCTTCTGAGGAACAAATAATTTCTTGTGGCACTTCAATTTGTCTTCCCATGAGGAAGAATGAAAGAAAAGAAACCCTGTTTTGAAGAAGGAAGAGATCCTGACAATGGTAAAGACTAAGTCAACAGGGTAATTAAAAGGATGAACTCAAGGAGTATTTTTGTAACCATGACAATTAAAAAACATTGACTGTGCCCATAAATAAAAACAGAACAGAAAAAACAAACAACACAATACTTGCCTTTAAAATTGTTCCACAATCCTGTCATTTTTTATCCCACTTTTAGTCATTCTCTCAAAACAGAACACTTTGTTGCCTGGCTTCCCTTTATATTTTTATTGTATATGTTAAAATATTAATTTTACTGTCATGTTCTGAAATCTATAGAAAGAAAACTATGTTGTCTGGATGGCTCAACCTTTTGTGCTCGAAATTTATCAGCATTATTTTTTTTTTTACTAAGACTTTATTATGAAAACTTGCAAATAAAGAATAATTGCACATCACAATTAACTAGACCCAAGGTCTATGAATTTCAATGAACTTCTAATCATTACAATAGCCACGTTGAAGCTGTAGAGCTTCACATTGGTTTTATACTTTCACTATTAAGTATAGTTTTGTGTACTGCCACTGAAAAGTGAAAAATAGAATAGAAAAACAAGTAGTTTTATATCTTCTTATTACCCAAGTGTCCATCACCTGCATTCAGTTCTTACTCAACACCAATATTCAAACTTATGAGCCTACGGGTTAATTCTCCATCCAACCATCACAGGAGATGGAAAGATGGGGATGGGTGTTGAGGTTTTAGACAGTGTTCAAAGAAGATGTCACTGAAAAAGTCATTCAGCTTATGATCTTAAAAAAATAGTGAGGGGTAAGCCAGGCCAGTATCTAGACCATTTCAGATAGAGCGAGCAGCAATTTGAAGGGCCCAAGCAGATGATGTGGAAATAGAGGCAGTCAGAATGTGAACAGAGGACATGATTGTTTAGAGACCTATAGGATTTCATTCGAACTTAGGCTTTTACTGAGGAAGATGGGAAGGTCCTGGAGGGTTTAGAAGAGTTGAATGCTGGGATCTTTTATCCTGTGGCATAAAAGATGCTATGCTGGGAATATCTTGCAAGGATTCAGGGCTGAGGTAGAACAGCCGCTGTGCAGGCTAATGTGATAGCTTTGTGAGATGCAGCATCCTGGGTCAAAGTAGTGGGATAGAGGGGGATTGTGGAGGGGAGGGATGGAAGGAGGAGGAGAGAGAGAGAGAGGGGAGGGAGGAGAGAGAGAGGAGAGGAGAGGAGAGGAGAGAGGGGAGAGAGAGGAGAGAGAAGAGAAGGGAGAGTATTTACTAAAATTAGGGAAGAAGAGAAATGAAGACATCCCAGTTGATAGCAAAAGGTTTGGCCGGGACAATGAAAGGATGAATTGCTCTCAATAAAGAAGGTCTGCTTGCGTGGACATTTGGATGAGTAGATAGGGTCATTTTTTGGCAATTTAAAGTTTAGAAGAATGTTATAAATATGTATGCTTATCTATAGAAGATAGATATATGAACATGTGAAACTACACTTTTGGAATTTGTGCTGGAACTGTACATTATTAATCCATTGTTCTGAATAGGATCACTAAGAAGGTAATGTAAAGAAAACACAAGAGGGTCAAGGTCCTTTTACACTCACAATTTTTAACCTAGTCATGGACTGAATGATTATGTTCTTCACAAATTCATATGAAGTACTGATCCCTAGTGATGACTGTCTCCCCTGCTTGGGATAAGTTTATAGATCTGTGATCACGATGAGTTTAGGTGCCCTTGTTAAAACGGACATGACAGTCTTCTTCTTTTGTTCTCTGTCTTTCATAAGAGACTACAGCCAGAAGGCAGTTTCTCTGCAAACCATGGAGGAAGCCCTTGTCAGATAATAAACCCGGCCAGTATCTTGGGCGTGAGTTTCCTAGACTACAGGCCTCTGAGAAGTAAACGTTGTTTAATCAATTCAGTGTCTGGTAACATAACAACCTGGCCTGAGGCACACAATTAAATAAAATTCCCTTCCTTTTCTACCACTTTACATATAACAGCTAATTTGCCCATCACAGTAATCCTGTGAGCTGGTGCTAGCATCAGAACTGCTTGCCTCCTTCAAAACGGATGCTGAATTTTCCCCATTATGAGTTATTAAGAGGTGACCAAGGCCCTGCTTTTATGATGGATTAAGCCGGTCTGGTGAACAATGGGTTATTAGGTCTGTTTAGGTTTCTTGTGTTTTCATCTCTTGCATATGATGTTCTGACCCAGTTCAGAACTCTGCCGCCAAATAGTCCAGCACCAGATGTGACCCTCAAGACCGGGACAGAACACAAATAACATTCCTTTCTTTGTATTAGCAACAGAAAATGGAGTACAGTGGGTAGGAAGGGTTATTACCTTCATTTTATAAATGGCAAAGCCAAGGTATGAAGAAGAGCAAATTGATGAAGAATATACAATTAGTGCTCAGATCTGAGTCTGTAACCCAGAAAGTCTGCTCCAGTGTCAGCTTCTAACTGTACTAGTTTAGTTTCTAACTGTACTAGTTTAATTTCTAACTGTACTACTTTAGTTTTCTATCTGTACTAGTTTAATTTCTAACTGTACTAGCTTAGTTTTCACAGGTCTGGTAGCCATGGTTTCATTTCTGACTTTCCTATGCAATCCCCACGTCAAACATTCTGATAATCGTCTGCTGTGAAGATTTACTCTCAAGTGAAATGTATGCTGAGTTCTTCTGTCCATTTTGCAAACTAATTGGCTGTGCATTTCTCACGGATCTGGAGGGATTCCCTATGTATTCTGGGAACGGATCCTCAGGGAGTTGTTTGTCTGACTGCGATTTTTCTCCCTCAGTGTTTACTAGACTGTTGGTTTTATGATAACTTCTGCTAAACAGCTTTTTTTAAAAAAATTTAATGTAATAAAATTCACCAGTCTTTCTCTTTGTATGTATTCCTGAACTTCAGAATTTTTATAGTCTCTGATATGATGAGGTCTATTTTCTGAGAGTTTTGTGACTTTTGCCTTTTCTATTTACGTCTCCATTCAACTCTGGATTACGAGCCATAACTAAGACATGCTGTTGGACTTGGGACAGCCACCGCTTCAGGAGCAAGCAGGGAGGTGGCAGAAAGGGACATGAGGTGGGCCTCTGAGGTGCTAGTATTTCGTGATCTGAATTCTGGCTTTGCACCTGAGTTCAGTCTGTGAATTTTCACCATGCTCTGCACTTATCCACAGTTTTCTCTGTGTATCTTTTACTTCAATGAACTGTTTTAAAAAATCAACTCTAAGGTCTTCCCATATTTGCTCACAAGCTTAGTCTGTTTCGACTTTGTTTGCTATTAATACACAAGAATTTATTCCAGCCATTGCCTCCAAATCACTCCAGCCATCCTTTGCTTTTGGATTTATTGCAATTCTTATTTCTCTTTTTACTTTGTATTTATTTATTGTTTTTATTTTCTAGCCCTCAGCTGGCTGTGAAGTCATTCACTATATTATAACATATATATTCAACTTACATAATTATCCTTGATAATTTTGTATTTTTATTTAAAGATAATTATGTGTATGAGGTTTTTGCCTGCCTGCATGAATGTCTGTGCAAGATGTATATGCCTCATGCCTGTGGAGGCTGAAAGAGGACATCTGACCTCCTGGAACTGGAGTTACAGACAGCTGTGAACCACTGTGTGGGTGCCAGGAATTGAACCTGAGTTCTCTTGAAAAGCAGCCTATGTTCTTAACCAGTGAGCCATCTCTCTAGCCCCATATCCTTGAAACTCTTTTATATTAGTACCTACAGTCTTCAATACATTTGCTCCTTATTTCGATAATGTCTGTATCTTTCTTAACATTGTGTTCTAATGCTTCTGTTTGGATAATTTTGAACACAAACGTTTTATAAACTTTTCCCAGTTATTACCTCGTTGGAACATTGGGGCTCCCTTATTTGTTGTTTCTGCTGTCTCTCGTGGGTCCTTGCTTCATTGCACATTTATTTCCTCACTGTGAAGTAGTGTTGGTGGCGCTTTAGCAAAGGTGACATCTTTGTGTCCTTGGCTGAGAGCATAGCCCTACAAAGATGCTTTATTTTTGTTTTTGCTTTGTTCCAATCTAAGGACTGGTTTTTAAATTGATTTTTCAGTTTGAGTCTCTTGGATGTCACAGGCAATATAAATTTAAACCACAAACCCCCATAAAGTCAAACCAGGGGTTTAAATCTCTCAAGGGATACATCTTCCTCTATCTAGAAAACACCCAACATTGTCTGAGATATTGTGACACAAAGTTGGTCTCATTTGAGGACTATTTACCAGATAAATCTAGCTCATAAATCAGACACAAACAGAGTTTATGGCTGTCATTTGCATACTATTAACATACCAGTGGACTGCCTATGTTGTACCAATATTGTGCTAGTCACTGGGAATTCAGTACAAAATAAACCATTTATTTTTTTTTCTGGGAGTTTACAGTCAGAGGTGTATGTTACATTGAAATGACCTAAACCATGTTGTCAGCCCTTAGCAGCATTTGATCTATCCTTGTTCTCTTTCTCATTAAGTTCTGAAACTTCCACAGGCCCTTCTACAATGCTTTGTCAACAGCAAAATTATCACCCTTTGTACCTGCTCATCTTTCCTGACCTAGGAGAAGTCCCATGAACACCTAGTATCTCTACAAAAGTCACTGCCAAGATCAGAGTGCACGGGGCAGATTCAGAAGCAAGCACACGCATCAGTGACTGCTTTGAGACAACTGATGTCGTCCTTGGATCCGGCTACAATGAGACTTGGCCTTGCCTCTCCCTGCTGTAATAATCACTGCGTTGCAAATCTGTAAGAAGGGAGGAAAGCACAAGAAAATGTTCTTAAACCCCCAGTGAGGCGCAACCTAAAACTATCTGAGGAAGCAGAGAACGTGTAATATAAAGAGAGGATCACTGCCTTCTCTTTACTCGCCTCCTGCGTCTTCCTCCGTTCGCCCTGATTTCTTGTGAGGCCCCGGCTGGCGCTTGTTTTCACTTTGGGAACTATATAAGAAGGTCTCTTTGACTTCCAGAAAGCCACAGAAAGGAAAAGAAAATGTCAATGCTGTCAGGGAAACACTGCTTCAGCACCTCCCAAATCGCAGGAAGGCCAAGCCTATAGGACTTAGGAGAGATGGGCAAAAGGCCAGCACTGGACTTTTCCAACTTTGTTTTCTTTCTTTTCATTTCTTTTTTCTTTTTCTTTTCTTTTTTTTCTTTCAAACTAGTGATTATTTTTGCTCCCAATCTTAATAATTCTTGTATTTTTCAACAAATTTTATCAATTCGATGCATGTACAGAATGAAGTTCAGCCATCTTCCTCTTTATCATACAATCCCAGCTCCTTCCCTGTCCTGATGATCCCTTTTCCTTCCCAGGAAATCTTACTAGGGTTGTGAGCATGAGCGCATTTATATTTTTACTGGAGCCTACACCACAAAATGGCTACACCACCGGGGCTGGGGGTGGGGGCGGGAGCAGCTCTTTCTACAGCAACTATTACTTGACAATAATTTCTCAAGGAGGGTTAGGGCTCAGAACCTCCCCTTCACCCATGATAAAACACTGATGGGTCCCATCTTCTATAGGTCTTGCCTAGATAACCTTAGCTACTATGAGTTGGCAAGTGCCACAGCCCAATGTCATGCTCAGAAAATGGAATTTCACAACACCCATGCTGATCCTCTGGCTCTTAAAGTCTTTCTGATTATTGTTCTATGGTGTGTATGGTCTTTAGAGAGGCTGGTACCGATGTCCCATTAGAACCAAGCACAGAATTTTCATTGTCAGAACTCTGACAAGTTATCGTTACCTGTATTAACATCTATCTAGTACAAAAAGACATTTCTGTGACAAAAGATGGGGGTAGAATGAATTTCTGGGTATAAACCTAAGTATGTAGAAGGCAATTTGAAATGCCCATTCAGCAAAACAAAAGAAAACACTAGTTGGTCTCCTTCAGGGACCAATGACCTCTCTAGTTCTTGACCAGGTTTAAAGTACCAGGAATACACAAAGCCCATAATTTTATAAGGCAAGTAAAATTGATTTGTAAATTGATAATTTTTTTCCTTGTAGGAAACCACTACTTTTATATTTCTCTTAGTTTTTGGAAAGGCAAGTAAATACATTATATAATTCTATAGTTAATTGTGTCAGAACTGAAAGCTGCTTCCTCATACCTCATACCATCTCTCCCAACTTGTGCATCATATAATCTGCTTTACTCGATTTTGGGTCACATAAAGGAAGTGCTGAGTCAGGGACACAGCCCGAACACTGGTCCTTGGTTGCAAGATGTGTGAAGTTGACGTTTTAACCAAGGCATTTAATACCTAAGGTGTAAGGTTCTTGTTATATAAACTTTCTCGCAAACATGAGGGGTTCAATGAAGGGTAACTTTTAATTTTCTACAATATCTAACATACAGGGGTTCCCAATGTGTAATTGCTAGATGACAGTCACGTCAACAGTGTACATGCAATGACACCTAATGCACGGAGCTAATGAGAGGGTGACATCTATTTGCCATCTTATTAAGTATTAATTTTTAATCTTTAGTTCTTCATAGCCATGGAAGCAATATAAAAAGAAAAAAAGAACTGAATATAGCTGTCTCCTTTGCCTAAGTCAGACAATGAAGTTTAACGGCAATAGTCTACTTTTTAGCATGCTGTGAAGATATGATTTGGCAGTTCCTTTTGGATGTAGCTTTTAATGTCTTATTAAAACAGAAGAGTAGGAAGTGAAGATCAGAAAGTAGGAAGAAAACCAGGAAAGGACTTTCTGTCTCAGAGAAACCAAGCGAAGAGAGGGTAAAAAATAAATCTTATGTGCACTGATAGCACTGATGACAACCAGTTGGGCTCAGAGGCTAAAGACGCCAGGGACAAAAGGACTAACGAAGGCACTGAGGAGATCTAAGAGCCTGCTGTGATGGAAGAAGGGGAGGGCCGAGACTGAAGTAAGAGAGAAGGCCAAGATTCTAGACTGTCCATCCAGCTGAGTGCATCTGTCCAGCTGATGTGAGGGACTCAGGGATGGCTGGGTGTGGAATAAGGAGCAAGCACAAATGCCTTGAACAGGCATGAATGTACTGTGGCCACATTGCTTCTTCATATGTCAACAACTGTTCTGTACATGATTGACAGGACTCATGTAATTACACTCACTTATCATTTCAAAAGAAAATGTCTCAAATTTCATCTACACTGATCATAGGACTTTATAAAGATCCTGAGTTTTGACAGATCTGTGGAATCAATGTAGTAACAGTCGACATTCCTACTTCACCAGGATGAACACAGAGTATCATAGATTATCCAGATGTCAAAGAAGCTAAACTTAAGAGAGTGCAGTTAACTTAGCGACTAGTCATCATATTTTAAAGCCCTATGGAAAATATTATTTCTTTATTTTTATGAACTCTACCTAAATTAGATTTGAAAAAGTGCATCCCAGTGAATAAAGAGGCCAAAGCGTCAGGAAGCTAAGTAGCCTCCCTATGTGAGAGAAGGACTCTTTCGCTGATTTTGTAGATGAGGCTTAGCCGCTCAGGGAAGTTAAACACTGCTCAAGTCTGGCTGTCAGCCTTGGTGTGTCCCGTAGAATAGGGAGGCAGCATGTGAGTTTCCCAGGTGTTCTTTCTCTAGGTGATTTGGAAAGCAGTTCATCATGTATGCTGGAAGATAGCGTACAAATGTCATAGCAACTTTTGAGCATTTTCTGAGGAAATTTCTATTCCTTTTAAGCATACCACTTAGATAATATCAATAGTTTTCTTTTTTATAAAATATGCTGCATATGTAAGAAAAAATGGGAACCTATTAAAATCCAAGTTAAACTGGTGGCAAAAATGTGGAATAATGGAATCATCAAAACCCAGAGGTTGTAACAGAAGAGCAGATGCTATCAAAAGCAGCTTTACTTGGCCAACAATGAGAAAATGAAGGAGGAGGAGGAGGAGGAGGAGGAGGAAGAGGAGGAGGGGAGGAGGAGGAAGAAGAGGATGAAGAGGAAGAAGAGGATGAAGAGGAGGAGGAAGAAGAGGAGGAAGAGGAGGAGGAGGAAGAGGAGGAGGAGGAGGAGAAGAAGAAGAAGAAATAGAAGAAGAAGAATTATTAGAATTGATAGGAACAATGCTTAAATTGTGACTCAAGAAGGCAGTGCAGTGCACAATATGACACACATGCAGCTTATTTGTGACTAGCAAAGACTAGGGGGAAGTGACCAAAATATTAGCGGTTACCCTGCTCACTTTCTTCAGGTAGCATAATTTTTTTCTGTTTTATATGTCTCAACATATGTGCGCATTAAGTTGTCTTTATAAAGAGAAGTCACTAGAAGAAGACCGTCACTGAAACCATCTGGTCCATGGATGTGTGGCTGGGTTTTCTAAATAAGCAGGGGACTTAAAAGTCTCAAGCTATAGAAATACAGAAATAACTGCTTGGCCAAGGCTGTGAGCAGACAACGAGAGAGGCTGAAGGCATTGTAGAGGAAAGTTCCCAAGGCTTGTCTTCTCATCTCTGAGAAGGACTGAACGTGCATGCTCCAAGGTACTGTGTCCAAGCAGAGTGTCAGGACAGTCACCCTAGCAGCCACCACTCTGGGATCACAACAGCACAGTAAATCCAATGATCTGGGACATCGATCCAGCCTGGTAGACTTACTTCCTGCATTTCAGCATCTGTACTGGGTCTAAGGTGGTGGACATATACAGCATTAAATAGAGTTAAAGCCCACCCTCTTCCCCAACACAGGTCCCCGCAGTTCTGCTACACTCTGCCTCCTCATGGCACACTTGTCTCTAGCCTTCAGACTCCATTCCTAAGGACACTGAGAACTATTTACTCATCTTCAATTTATTTGAGAGGGGAAAAAACCCTCATATTCTATAATATTAATTCCTGAAGCACATTCAAAAACAATTTTTATTCCTTGCTGAACTTTGGGTCTTTGAAAGAGATTAATGCAGACAGTCTTTGATATATTAAGAGTTGGAAGCCATTTTAAGGATCCTGAACTTAGCAAGCCTTAAAAGGAGGTCTGAAGGCAAAGTGTGTTATCTTATATGTTGAAATGGATCTCAAGCTTCCTACGGGGCGAGGGGCCTCTGGCACCCCCAGGGAACTGTAGTCTTATACATAGGTTATCTTGCATTCATTTAAAGCTGGGCTGCTTTGTAGAAAGAATCGGGGTTATTCGGGGTGCTCCTTTCTTATTTTACAGTAGGCTTTGCTGTCTCCAGTTCAGAAGTGCTCTCCTTACAGGGCTCGATGTATATTCTTAGGATCCCAAAGCCATGAGAGAACACGATGAGACGCTTTGAAAGTGCATTTCCAAGCTGTCATTGGCCTTTCGGAGATTTTATCAGTTGGGGTTTCGCTATTTTTCACAGACAGCATGCAATGTGAAGCCAGTGCTGCGTCTTACACCTTCGGTATTGTATTAATACACGCTGGTGTTGTAAGCAGAGGGATGAGCGTATTAGAAGCATAGTAGGCTCTAGCACTGTTACAGTGTTCAAGGGACAGGTGATACCATTTAGAACCACTTAGAACCTGTTATTCGTGTGTGTGTGTGTGTGTGTGTGTGTGTATGTGTTTTGATGTTAGAATTATGTGTTGTTTCAGGAAAGTACAAATCAGGAAGCCTCAGCTCAGAGCTGTAGATTTTGAAGTACACTAGGCAGATTTGTTTTTTCTCATGTGGTTGAGTAGTTGTCTTGGTGTTCATGCGCTCGGCAGAACTTTATTTGAATATGTTGGGTATCATATAATAGATGGTCACTCTCCCTAGGGACACTTACTCCTGTCCATTTTCCATCTTCTCTTTCCAAACCATAGATGGGCTCATGCCATTGCTGGTAGATCTTAGATCGCTCACTCCTTACTGTCTATCAGATGAAAGCTCATTTTAACATGACATTCCAGGCTCTTCATCTCCCTCTCATGTCATGACCTTCCTTTTCACAGACCCTAAGCATAGAGGCAGAACCAAGAGGGGAGACAGGCTTAGTAAAACAGAACATGGCACCTTACGCTAATAACTAGGGCCAGGCAGGGAGTATGGGCAGACAGAGGCTTCTCGGAGCACAGCGAGGGATAACAACTGTTACAAATGCTCATTGCCCAGGAGTAGGAAGAAGACTAAAGCCAGAGAGGGATAGAGCGAATGTTTCCTTCCTTTGCTTCCAGGCACGATTTCTGTGGCAGGCTTTGCATGAAATACAAGCCTTCATAGAAGGGTCAAGTGTGACTCCCTGCTTTGAGAGGACCCAGATTCCCACGCTCAGCTCCCCGCTCTGCCACCATAGGCTCTGTGACCTTTGTCATGACATTTTGGAGTTCTGTATCTCCTTTCACCTAGCAGGAAACTGTGATATGACTTAGTAGAAAAATTGAAGATTAGTTAGAAATGTACTAGGAAGTTTTGGAAGGATTAAATAAGGTCAGTCTCATCTGTACAGAGTAAGATTTATGTAAACTTAATTGTTATTACGTCACTATGATGAATTTTTAACATTGCTTTTGTTTGTTTGGAAATAAGAAAACAGAATTAGACTAGTGTAACCAGGGGAACTTATCAGACCAGGTTGTGTTAGCATCCCAAGCCCCACATCCTAGAAGTTGCTCTTCAGTCATGGGCAAACCACCACAACTAGGGACATTACAAATAGAGCAGCATCCAGCTGCTGTATTGATTATTTTTTTGCATTACTACGACAGAACGCCTGAAATGATTTAAAGCAGCAAATTTTTCTTTTGGCTCATGGTTTTATAGAGCTGGGGTTGTGTTTGTTTGAGCCTGTGTGCTTGGACAGAACATCATGGTGGCAGGACCACAAAATGGGAGGTTCTTCAGTTCATTTTATGGTATTTAGAGAGGGGGAGGGAGGGGGAGGGGAAGAGAGAGAGGAGAGAGAGAGAGAGAGAGAGAGAGAGAGAGAGAGAGAGAGAGAGAGAGAGAGGAGAAACAAACAAGGGCAGGCCGTGGCATGATACAGTTCCGAGGACATACCCTCCTTGTCCAGTGGTCTACCTCCTCCAGCTAGGTCCAACACTGTCCCCTTTCCCACCATTATTGTCCATAATGCCCCCATGCTATAGATTCATCATACTCACCTGTGCCTTAGGTCAGAGCCTGCAGGATCTAATCATCTCTGGAAAAGACCTGCTTTACTAATCTCAACGCTTTTCAGACCAATCAAAATGGTAATCAAGATGAACCAAAACAGCTACTTAAAAGCATGGACTCCCCCCGCCCACCTGAACTTCTCTTTTTAAGGCTTAAAATATCAAATAGGAACTTTTTTTTTTCAAGATCTGACCTAAGAAACATCCTACTATAGCAAGGAGGGAGCTGAGGAGGAGAAATGACCTTTATGTGTTCATCCCATGCCTTTCTTGCTAGTTTAAGACAGTTTTCGTCTTACGCATAATACTATGGTGGGCCCCGGACTGCCTGACAGATGAGAAGTTTGTTACTGCTGTGGTGGATTTTCTTCATGACTCGGAGGTCAGAGGAGCGAACACTATGAAGATACAGCAATGTGAACTGGGTAAGAGCCCAAGTCCAGAGAAAAAGCACTAAAAAGCCTGGAGGAGACTGTGCGTATCTACAGATGGGGATAAAAGAACTGGAACAGTAGTGAGGTACACACTTCATATAAGGTGAATCTGTGTGCAGCACCAACTCCTTTCCCCTGTGACATCTTTTAAGATCGGGAGTGACTTTGAAGGAATTAGCATCTCCTGTCTCGACCTACACCAAAACTAAGATAAAGTCAGGAAATGCTAATCAGACATAAAGCATGGAGTCACATCCCAAAACCTTCAGAAAGAAGGCAGTTTACCTCGACTTTCACTCCATCTTGCCTCCTCTTTACTCTCTTGTTCTCTAGGTGATAAAATATGTAGAAACTGAATAAAAAATGAAGCAGAAAAAGCAACAGCAAGGGATCTTGGTAATTGTTAGTGTACATGACATGAGACATTTTAATGAAGATTTATATAAAAATCCATTGGGATGAAAAAGAGTGCTTTTTAAAAAAAAATATAAAACTGGTGCTGTCAAGATGCTTCAGCTACTAAAAACAACTCCCACTGCCAAGCCTGGTGACCCAAGCTTTACTCCCGAGCCCACACCATGGAGGGAGAGAACTCATCCTTGAAGTTTGTCTTCTGACTGTCAATGTGTGTCACATGAAAGTGGCCCTGGACTCTCTGAGGCCGTTGCAAAGAGTCTGTGGGGACGACAGGATGTTCAAGACTCCGTACAGTGAACTACTCTTCATTATGCACTCACTGTCATGAATATAGCCTAGTAGAGGTTTCTGGAGATTTTAACTTGTAACCTCACAATTTAATATCAGTTGAAGCAGACAGAATTCAGCTGCCTGCTCTAAATCAGACATTTGGAGCTCTGCAAAAATGTAAACTGAAAGCATTGCTTATATTAACGTGTAATATGTTCATTATTATCATTTTGAAATAAATTACCTAAAATTTCTAAATCCTCATTTAAGCTGTCTAATATGGGGAGATTGATCACTGTAATTATTCCTATTCTGGTGTTTAACAGTTGGCCCTTTATGGGGAGTGGGAGAAAGCTGATGTATGGAGTCCGCTGACTGCACTGTGTGAGTTCACCCATTATGTCTTCAGGCTGTTGCTAAACCTGAGTTGGGAGTTAGTTCTAGCTACATCCCCTGAACATGATTCACAAAATCAAACTTCTTTGGGGGACCTCAATAATTTCTAAACCTGTGAAGAAGCCTTGTCACCAAACGCTTATGAAGTGTCTGTGGTATGGGCAGACCCCCTTTAATCACAGCTCTCAGGAGGGAGGCAGAGACAGGAAGATCTCTGAGTTCTAGACCAACAGTGTCTACCTAATGAGACCCTGTCCAAACAAACAAACAAACAAACAAACAAACCAAAAACACAAAACGAAACATCAAAAACCAATTAAAGCAAACAACACCAACAACAAAACAACCAACTCGAAAGCCCCAGCTGTCCTTGTTTGCCTTCTGTTGTTATGATGAAACATCTCGATGACAAGCAACTTGGGGAGGAAAGTGTTTATTTGGCTTGTGCAGCACCATCATGGTTCCTCACTGAGAGAAGTCAGGGCAAGAACTCAAGCAGGAACCCAGGGGCAGGAACTGAAGCAGAAACCATGGGAAAATGCTGCTTACTGGCTTATCCTTCAAGGCCTGCTCATGCTGCTTTCTTATACACACCAGGCCCACTTGTCACATCCACAATGGGATAGGCCCTCCCACATCAATCGGTAATAATATATTTTTTAAAGTGCCCTACAGACTTGTCTAAAGGCCCATCTGATGAAAACATATTTCTGATAGAGGTTTCCCTTTTCTCAGATACCTAGAGCTTGTGTCACGTTCACAAAAACCTAACCAGTGTGTCAACTAACCAACCAGTGTAATCGAACCCAGTCAACCCAGCCGTGCTTGGAAACTTCTAGTGTATAGTATAGTCACGTTTTTTTGTTGTTGTTGTTTTGTTTTAAAATGGAACTAACCAGTGTGTCAACTAACCAACCAGTGCAATCGAACCCAGTCAACCCAGCCGTGCTTGGAAACTTCTAGTGTATAGTATAGTCGCGTTTTTTTTTTGTTGTTGTTGTTTTGTTTTAAAATGAAACTACTTAGAAAAATTCTGAGAAGAAATAGCAGTTACCCCTATAGTGGGAAACAAACAAACAAACAAAACAAACAAACAACAAGAAGAAACCAAAGCAAAATAAAACTAAACTTTGGTTTTCTTCTAAAGAGTATTGTGGGCTGAATTTTTATAAAAAGGATGAAAGTCAAATAGAAAATGGAAAAGAAATGTATTTCAATCTGTTGTTTGGAGAGGCTTGGGTTTTGCTTTTCCAGTAGATACTTGAGCTTGTTTGAGGAATAAGATTTCTTTCAGTCCCATCACTGTTAATGTTCTCACCCATTCTGGCTATTCATTCCTCATGCGTGAGATCACCATAAGGATGATGAGCTTTTATCCATCACAAGACAGAGGTCCCAGACGAGCCCCCATCTGCTTGCCTCTGTCCTTCCCAGGGCCTTTTGTATTTCACATCTAGTTAATCTTTAGCTCTCTTCTCAAGGTCTCCTGTGACACCCACTGAGTCAGACTTCTTTTTAATGTCTCCCGAAGAGGTGGTTGTGTGGGGGTGGGGTGCAGGGTAGGGGTAAGGAGGGGTACAGGGTGGCCCTCTATAGTCTCCAGTGGCAGCAAAGCTAAGTAATCCTTACTCCTAGTGCTCCTGCAGGCTGGGCCTGGGCCTCATAAAAGAAAACGCAGGGGCTCATCCATCTACACTACAAATGCAACATGAGGACCAGCCTATGTGTAGCAAACAACTGGACATTGTGATGCAGCGTACAGAAGTAGAACGTGCCCCTGTCTTATGGCACCAAATTCCCAGGGATGACAGTGACTTGGTTCTTCCTCCCTGCCACACATACTGGTGCACCAGGAGATTCAGGCCGCCTGGGGCTCCCTCCCAACCTGTCTGCCTTGTCAGGTGTGGGAGGTAGCAGAAGACTTGCCTCAGGACACACGATAAATCAGCATTCATACATCTGAGTCCCGGAATGAACAGACCTATGGATCCAACCCACGTGAAAGTACTTTGCAAAGGGTGGATGCGCTGAGTTAAGGAGAGTTGTGCTCTGAGGCTGAAAGACTGAAATAGTGAGATGAGCAAAGCATATGCACAGCGTAGCAAACTGACCTTTGCTGTGGCAGAGACCCATAGCTGTGGGAAAAATGGCCACAGCTTTAAATATCATATTTTTGAATCATTTGGAGGTGAAGGGATTTAAAAAAAAAGAAAACATGTCTGAGAGTGGGAGAAAAGATTTCAACTAGGCCATTGCCGTGAATATGCCTCTGTCAGGGAAAGGTCTTTATAGCTGGAGTGAAATGGCATTTCTTAGTTAATGAGGTGAACATTTATGAAGAGTTATTATGTATATTTTTCAAAAAATAATACTGTAGATCTCTCTGTAATGGAATAAATGTCTGAGTGCAATCCACCTAGCATATTGTCTGAAATAGAATCCAAATTCTAACATAAAGCACCAATAAATAAATCGAGTCATATTTCACAAGTCGTAATAACTCACAAAGCTGTGGTAACTGCTTTTCTTATTAGAGAGTCCATACAGTTACAATCAGAGCATAATAACCACCTTGCCCAGATTCACTTCAAACAGTTCTATTTATGAAAATAAACCCACTATAAATATATATATGTATATATATATTTGAAAATTGGTTCAGTTATCATTCAATACATAAAGAGGCAAGACCAGCTCATAGGAATTAAACCTGATGTTTCTGGGGTCATGAAAATCTAGAAGTCAGAAAGATGCACAATTAAAAATAAAAAAGACGCATAGGTTCTTTTTAGAATCTTTGAAACAACTTCTAAATGACTTTAAATGACATGTATCTTTCAGTGAACAGAACTATGAACATGATATGACTTTTTGAAGTCTCGGGGTGAAATATGAGTGTCTTAGAGTGGTCTTTATTAAAATGGTCATCTGGAGCCTGAACTTGTCAAAGAAACTGCCATTTCCCCAGAACCATGCACTACATTTCCCCAGAACCATGCACTACATTTCCCCAGGAGCACTGTGTGCCCTCCCCAGGTTGGGTCCTTGTTCTTGGATGCCTGTGGCAGGAATATTTCAACAGGACGATCTATCGTTGGCTCATGATAAGTTCTGTAGCATTTTGGTCCTGTTTCTGCTTACTCTCAGGAAACAGCAATGGTGCAGAGGTTGGAGCCTGGAACCCACCCAAGTTTTATGTGTGCTGATTTCAGGGTTTATTTATTGACTTAATGGTTTCACATATGACAACACTGGTCAATGAGTTTTGATAGTAGGCAATGACAGAAAAAATATATCTTGAGAAAAATGACATTCATTTACCCTGACAGTTCCTTTGAGTCACCGTCCTTACTGAAGTCACTGAGAAGCTAATGACACATGTGACATTTTGGTAAAAAAAACAAAAAACAAAAAACAAAACAAAAAACAAAACACCTTCATAAAGTCAGATTTTGCCTGCTTGTATCATGAGCTGAAATTTTCAATGCAATTTAAAATTAAGGATTTTCTTCTCATGTTCTTGGGTTCAGAGGTATTGAAAAAGGATAAGAAAACATTGCTTTGAATCCATTACTCATCAGAACATTTGTGTCAACAATAGAAAAGCAACCACCTTTGTTCTGAAAGATAGATCTGATCCATAACTCCTGGAGGTCAACACTCACATCATAACGTATGGCCGAGGAATCACTCATATGTACTCACAGTGCTGACAAGGTACCCCATATAACTTACATATGCATCGCAGAGAGATCTACATTACTTTACGTATATCTTTTTTAATATATGTAAAACTGAGCCATTTATGAACACAGAGATTAGAGAAAGTCTTAAAGACAGCTTAAAATACTAATGTTCTCTCACGGAATTGGGATAATT